>NC_088683.1:219208005-219511035 GCF_028017835.1 Emys orbicularis
ATCTTCTATCACAAGATGTGGGACACATCCGTCACCCCAACCTCGCAGTACTCCACCTTAAGGCCTGGTTACTCCATGGCTGACAGGGATCGAGAAGGCCTGTTCTGAGGAAGTAACAGATATATTACTGAACAGTCAGAGACGAAGTACAAGAAAAACATATAACCATAAGTGGAAACAATTCTGCACCTTGTGCCAAGACAAACAGATCTTTCCACAATCGTCCCCCTGACCAAGGATTCTCGACTATATAATGGGACTTAAAACATGGGGGCTATCCACAAGCTCCATCAGAGTACACTTGGCTACCATTACCTCCTTCCACGACAAGGTGGACGGGGTCACTATATTTGCTCACCTGACAATTAAATGCTTCCTTAAAGGCATTGAAAACACTTATCCCACACTAAGAAACCCTACACCCATGTGGGACCTCAACCTTGTTTTACGTGGACTCATGGGAAAACCATTTGAACCCTTGGAAACTTGCTCTTTGTTACACTTCTCCATGAAGGTGGCTTTCCTCATTGCCATCACGTCTGCAAGATGGGTGGGAGAATTAGCTGCCCTAATGGCACATCCACCTTATACAACATTCTTTTAAAGATAAAGTAATCCTATGACTACATCCTAAGTTGATACCCAAAGTTGCCTCCCCCTTTCATTTAAATCAACCCATTTACTTACCTGTATTTTTTCTGAAGCCACATGCAGATGGGAGGGAGGCCTCACTCCACACACTGGACGTTCGCAGAGCAGTCACTTTCTACGTTGAAAGAACAAAAACATTTAGAAAATCACCCAGACTACTTGTTTCCATAACAGAACACTCGAGGGGTCAAACCATCTCAAAACAGAGACTGTCCAAATGGATATCTGGATGTATCCATTTGTGCTACCAAAACAGCAATCAACAACCTCCACCAGGGGTTCACACACACTCCACCAGAGCTCTGGCAGCATCTGTGGCCTTTCTCGATAATGTACCTGTCACTGACATTTGCAGAGCAGCTATCTGGGCATCAGTCAATACTGTCACTAAACACTATGCTTTAGAACAACAATCAGCATCAGATGCTCACTTTGGATTTACAGTGTTATCCACTGTCAGTAGACCAAATCTGAAGCCCCTCCCTTCCACAGAGGGGCACTGCTCAACAGTCACCTAAAGTGACACTCCTCGAAGAAGAAGAGAAGGTTACTCACCTTGTGCAGTAACTGAAGTTCTTCGAGATGGTTGTCCCTGTGGGTGCTCAACTACCCGCCCTCCTCCCCTCTACTTCAGAGTTTCAGGCCGATTCTCTGAGGTAGAGAAGGAACCAGGGGATGGTTGGTTGCACACTGTTATGTAACTGTTCAGTGCGGTGCAAGATGGCTACTGCATGTGGGCGGCCCAACTGGGCACTGCTACCACAAATCTCAGATTACAAGCACAGGGCGTCAGGACACCTAAAGTGGAGCATCCACAGGGACACCATCTCGAAGAACCTCAGTTACTGCACAAGGTGAATAACCTTTTCTGTAGCAGCCATGTGTGTTCCAGGATATTAGAGAGACAAGGTGGGTGAGGTAATATCTTTTATTGGACCAACATCTGTTGGTGAGAAAGACAAGCTTTGAAAAACAGAACAGAAGTTGGTCCAATAAAAGGTATTACCTCACCCACCTTATGTTTTTGAATATAATGGACTATTAGAAGCCAACTCCAAGCCCTTGTGTTTAATAGCTGCGGTCATTGAATGCAAATGAGTTAACATTTATGTCAGGGGTCTCAAACACGCGGCCCGCGGGGCTCTTGCATGTGGCCCACCAAGCTCCCCGCGCCCCCCCCCCCTCTGCCTACCAGCAGGATTGCCCCCTGTGGCGTGCGAGCCCCGCGCCGCTCTCTGAAGCAGCTGGCAGCACGCTCCTTCGGGCCGGGTGGGGGGAGGGGGAAGGAGGCAGAGGGCTCCTGCATTGCCTCCTTCCAGGCACCGCCCCCCGCAGCTCCCATTGGCCGGGAACAGGGAACCACGGCCAATGGGAGCTTTGTGGGAGGTACCTAGAGGAGCGGCAAGAGCAGCACACGCACGGAACCCTGAGCCCCTCCCCCTCCCCCAGGGGCTGCAGGGACATGGTTCCAGCTGCTTCCTGGAGCAGAGTGGCGCGGGGCCGGGGGCCAGGGCAGGCAGGCAGGGAGCCTGCCCTGGCCCCGGTGCGCGCCGCTGCCACCCCGGAACCACTCTAGGTAAGCGGAGCCGGGCTGGAGCTCGCACCCTGAACCCCTCCTGCACCCCAACCCCCTGCCCTGAGGCCCCTGCCACATCCCATACACCTCCGGCACCCCAACTCCCTGCCCTGAGCTCCCTGCCGCATCCCATACCCCTCCTGCACTCCTTGCCCTGAGCCACCTGCTGCACACTGCACCCCGACCCCCTGCCACACCCCTCACTCTCTTGCACCCCACACACCAACTCCTTGCTCTGAGCCCCCTGCCGCACCCTGCACACCTCCTGCACCTCAACTCCCTGCCCTGAGCCCCCGCCGCACCCTGCACCCTTTCTGCACCCCCTGGGGGCAGTGTTAGGGTGGGGACTTCGGGGAAGGGGTTGGAATGGGGCAGGGAAGGGGTGGGAAGAGGTGGGCAGGGGCGGGGCCTAATGGAAGGGGTGGAGTGGGGCGGGGCCAGAGGCAGCGAGGGGGGGTGTCAATGATGCTGCCCTCGGGTCAATGCACTAGTCCTCATGTGGCCCTCGTGGTTTGAGTTTGAGACCCCTGATTTATGTTGAAAAACAGCTGTAGAGGGGGAGGGCAACACCCCTGCCTCACCCCCAGAGCTTTGCCCTCAGCTCCAGTGTGGCTTTGACTGACACCTGGCTAGAGCTGGGTGTAGCAACTTTCTGAGTGACAGACAAACACTTCTATTATAAGAAATTTTAATGCAGTTTGGGATAGAGCTAAGACTCACTGATTTTATAAAGTTGGGGGGATAGGTTTTGCATGAGAATAGTCTAGCTGAAACTGAAAAACAATGCGGTTTTGTGCCAGAGCTGCAAAAGTGCTATACCATCTTTGTAAATGGTGGCATTAATGCTTTACCCCTTTTGTTCATATTTGTCAAAACATAATAGGAACTATGAATATATTAAAAATAAAAATAGACTAGGAAAGACTATCTTGTATCCATCTTCATTCATTTTTCTCACGGTGAAGAATTAACCCACTCTAGAAATCAAATTCATAGCCTCTCTGAAGTCAGGACACTACTGGAACAAAACAATCTTTTGTGATTAATGAAGAATTTTTTTAAACAAAATCTCTGTACTTAAAAAGCAATTTAGAAAAGCAGCGTCTAATTCTGTCTCTTCTATTGATTTGTTTTGTGCCCATGGATGAATTATATTGTATTCTCTATATCTGTTTGTCCAGCTTTAAAATACATATTATTATTATTGCCAATTATTTCGATATAACACCTAGGAATCCAAAATGAGGATCAGAGCCCCTTCATGCTAGGTGCTATTTAAAAGATAGTCCGAGTTCCAGAGATGTCACAGTATACACTGGTTTAATTATAATAATCCTTAACCCTCATTTTGTGCATTTACAGTAGCTAACTAGGTAATGGATTTAATTCTGAAATCACTGATCGCATGTGTCAATGAGACCACTCACTTTAGTGAAGTTGCACATGTGCACAAGTTGCAGGATTGTGTCCAATGTTTGTACTTCCGTTTGAAAATATGAGGTGAGATCTTCACTGCTCCTGTGCCCCCTTTAATTGCATCAAAGGGCTGGAGCAGTGTAAAGGTGCTGTAGCTGCCCCCTGCAGCTCACTGGGAGAGGATTTTCCCAGTGCAGGCTCTGTGAAAGGCTGCTATAGTGGTGCCTTACTAGAACCCCATTGCAAGCCCTTTTGTAAGAGATGTGGATGGGGGTGGGACCTCAGCACACACCACTGCTAAAATTCCAGACAGCACTGCAGCTCATAGGGCAGCCCACAGCATCTGCTATAATTTAGATAAGCACCTGGGGCTAAGTTACCCTGGGAGTTTCTTCAGCCACTGCAGAGTCACAGGCTCACAGGACTCAAGGGGTGGCTCTCTTTAGAGGAGCAGCACAGAATCTCACTCATTAAATTCTAAGTATTATTCAGTACCAGTCTGATAGGTGACTTTATGTAGCTCTAAGAAAGATATTAATTGAGGATAGGATTTTCAAAAGTGCCTAAGAGTTAGGCACTGAACTCTTGAAAATCCTGCCCTGAGAATTTTTCTACTGGAGTGGCTAAGCCTACTGGAATCAATGGAAAGACTGACTGACTTTAGTGGGCATTGCATCAGGCCCACAGTTGAGACATTTTTTGACAAAATAATACACTTAAAAAAACCCGAAACAGAGAAATTAACAAAACTACCTTTGTGTCCACTGCACAGATGTTTGAAATCTCTTTTCAGCATGTGTTGCATGAGTATGAATTCTGCTCGGATATAATTGGAGGGGTAGAAAACATAGGAAACCAGAACTAAACTGCAAATTGACATGGATAGACTGGAGCAATAGCAGTGCAGGCAATGAGGAAAGATTTCATACTAATAAAATCAGGGCCGTCTTTACCCATACGCAAAGTACGCAGCTGCGTAGGGCACCAGGAAATTTGGGGCACCAAATTTGTAGGAGATGTGGATGGGGATGGGACCTAAGCACACACCACTGCTAAAATTCCAGGCAGCACTGCAGCTCATAGGGCAGCCCACAGCAAATTTCCTGGTGCCCTGCACAGCTGTGTGCTGCTCCAGCTCCATGGCCCCCACTCCTGCTCTGCCCCAGCCCCGCCCCTGCTCCACCCCTTCCCCAAAGCCCCTGCCCCGGGTCCACCCTGCCTCTTTCCTTCCCCGCCCCTTCCCCACCACAGCCCTGCCTCTTCCTGCCCCTGCTCCACCCCCACCCTGCCCCCACTCCCCTGAGGAGTGCAGCAGGGCTGGGCTTGCACTCACCGGCGGCGGGAAGTGCAGCGGCCTGGCCCCAGCCTCTCCATCGGTGAGTGTTGGGGGGTGGTTCCCCAAGCCAGCCCCGTCCCCCCACAGAGGCCTGGGGCCCCACATACACATCCCCTGTGGGGGGGGGTGCGTAGGGCCCCAGAATAGCTAGGGACGGCCTTCAATAAAATGTAAAATCCTATAGTAATGCTCAACAACAGAAAATAAAGAGCAGATACAAAAGAGGAAGTACATAACCAATCTAATGCATTAAATCAAGTATATTTTCTTCTAATATTACACCAGATTGTACTACGTCTTCATTTTTAATGTCCTACGTTGCACCAAGTTTATTTTCATTTGAGCATATTACACCCACTCTTAAACTGCACTGATTTCAAATTAATTTCCAGATGTAATTCAAGATGTGGTTATAATCTCTAAAACTCTTACAGTTTTGCACCCTCTGTATCTTACAGAATCCTCCTTTCCAGTTGTATCTCAGTTGGGGTGCTCAAGCTGACTGTCCCTCAATCTATGTATGTGGTTGAGTAACAGGGTGCTTGTCAGGGAAAGGCCATTGGTTTTGAAATTTGCTTTCTTTTTGGTCTGACTGGTCCTAAGTTTGTTAGGTTTTATAATGTCTTCTGATAATAAACCATCTATTCACTCAACCTCTCTATGATGGTGTGGATTGATTAGAGAGGGACTCAGGTTTTATCAAGTGGTAGGTATTTAGTTGTTTGCTGATGTTGATACTTAATATACTTTGTAATACATGTCTTTAAATATTGATCATGAGTAAAATTTTCAAAAGTGAAAACCATCTTCAGAAAGGACTCTGGCTATTAGAAGCCTAAGTCCTAGTGATGTTCAGTGATGTTTAGGCTCCTAAGTGCCTAAATCATTTTTGAAAATGGGAGTTAGGCTTCTAATTAGAGCAGAATGAAATTTTTCAGTTGACACTTTCTTTAAGCAAAAAATGCATATTCAGCAAATTTATATTGTTTTAGCAAATTGTTTAAGTGGAAGAAAAATCCTAATCCTCCTTCCCCCCTGCAACATCTAAATGTTTCAGTTTGACTTTTTTGAAAAGAATGTTTCCATTTTTCAGTTTCAATCAACTTTTTGTTTTAAAATTTCCTTTAATTTTATTTTTTAATCAAATATTTTAAAAAGTTAAAAATCTAAACAACACTTTTTGATTATTCGATCTTAGGCCTGGTCTACACTAGGAGTTTATGTCGAATTTAGCACCGTTACATCGAATTAACTCTGCACCCGTCCACACAACGAAGCTATTTAGTTCGACATAGAGGTCTCTTAAATTTGACTTCTGTACTCCTCCCCAACGAGGGGAGTAGTGCTAAATTCGACATGGCCATGTCGAATTAGGCTAGGTGTGGATGGAAATCGACGGTAATAGCTCCGGGAGCTATCCCACAGTGCACCACTCTGTTGACGCTCTGGACAGCAGTCCGAGCTCGGATGCTCTGACCAGCCACACAGGAAAAGCCCCGGGAAAATTTGAATTCCTTTTCCTGTCTGGGCAGTTTGAATCTCATTTCCTGTTTGGACATCGTGGCGAGCTCAGCAGCACTGGCAACGATGCAGAGCTCTCCAGCAGAGATGGCCATGCAATCTCAGAATAGAAAGAGGGCCCCAGCATGGACTGATCGGGAAGTCTTGGATCTGATCGCTGTGTGGGGCGATGAGTCCGTGCTTTCCGAGCTGCGATTGAAAAGACAGAATGCAAAGATCTACGAGAAGATCTCAAAAGCCATGGCAGAGAGAGGATACAGCCGGGATGCAACGCAGTGCCGCGTGAAAATCAAGGAGCTGAGACAAGGCTACCAGAAGACCAAAGAGGCAAACGGACGCTCCGGATCCCAGCCCCAGACATCCCGTTTCTACGAGGCACTGCATTCCATCCTAGGTGCGGCCGCCACCACTACCCCACCACTGACCGTGGACTCTGAGGATGGGATATTGTCGACGGCCGGTTCCTCGGAGATGTTAGCGGACGGGGAAGATGAGGAAGGAGATGAGGAGGACGAGGCAGTCGACAGCACTTACAACGCTGATTTCACCGACAGCCAGGATCTCTTCATCACCCTTACAGAGATCCCCTACCAACCGTCCCCAGGCGTTAACCCGGACACAGAATCAGGGGAAGGATCAGTCAGTAAGTGCTTTAAACATGTAAACACTTACTTTTAATAGAACAGGAATATTAACAATATTAACAATGGGTTTTTCATGATTAGTTTGCCCTAGGCGCTTAAAGTTTCAGTCCTTGGCAGTGCAATTACTGAAAAAAAATCTAACAATGTCCGGTTTAGCATGATTGGTTTGCCCTAGGCGCTCTACTGTTTAGTCCCTGCCAGTGCAGCTACAGTAAAATCCGGTCTATATGTCCGGGGATAGAGCAGAAATCCTCCTGGGACATCTCCACGAAGCTCTCCTGGAGGTAATTGGAAAGCCTTTGCATCAGGTTCCTGGGGAGAGCGGCCTTTTTGGGTCCTCCGTGGTAGGAAACGTTTCCGCGCCAGGAGACAATCAAGTACTCGGGGATCATTGCCTTGCAGAGCATGGCAGCATACGGCCCTGGTCTTTGCATGCTTTCCCGAAGCATCCTTTCTTTCTCGGTCTCTGAAATCCTCATCAGAGTGATGTCGCTCATGGTGACCTGCTTTGAATTAGGTAGGGGAATGTTAGTATTGGGACTGCTTGCCTGTTCCTTTACAGAACTGAAACCGGCGGTTAACAGCCACGCGGTGGAGGCGGGAGAGGAGCAGCATACAGGGATCTTTCCCTGGGACAGCCGCGAGGGGGTGGGACACGGGCAGAGTTCATGCTTGCTGGATTGCTGGCAGCAGGGACTGGCATTGCTTTGAACGTGAAAGTAGGCCAGTGCTATTATTAAAGTTTTAAGCAGCCACAAGTCTATGGCTTACCATGTCAGCCTGTTACCCAAATTCCGCTGTCCTGCCCCGCTTGTCTGATCTGCACTGCAAGACCCCAGGCACTGAATGCGAAGGCCGAAAATTCGACCTTGTCCTGAGTGCGCATGTGATAGGTGCTGTGCATGGTCTTGTTCACAGAGAAAGACTATGTTCTTTGTTCACAAAAAAATTTATCTTTCTGAGGAATTCACTCCCTTTTTCCCATCCCACAGCTGCGACTGTCTCCCGACCTACCCTGGCATCACACTCCCAGAGGCTAGCGCAGATTAGGCATAGGAAGAAGAGGACACGGGAGGACATGTTCTCGGAACGTATGGGCTGCTCCCGAGCCCAGGCAGCCCAGCAGACCCAGTGGAGGGAGAACTTGTCCCAAATCCACCGATCACACATGGAACGGGAGGAGAGGTGGCGGCAGGAAGACCAGCAGGCGACTCAAACGCTGCTTGGACTAATGAGGGAGCAAACGGACACGCTCCGGCGCCTTGTGGATGTTCTGCAGGACCGGAGGCAGGAGGACAGAGCCCCGCTGCAGTCTATCTCTAACCGCCCTCCCCCGCCACAAAGTCCCATACCCCCCTCACCCAAACTCCCAAGAAGGAGGGGCGGCAGAGTCCGTGAAAACTCTCACTCCACCCCTGCAGACTGCTCAAGTACCAGAAGGCTCTCATTCCCCAAAATTTGATACGTCCTTTCCTTCGCGCCTCACCCAAGCCCCCGACCCAGTTTCATCCCCCAGTTTCATGTGTAGTTGCTAATAAAAAATACGTTTCTGTTAATTACTGTTTCCATCATGTTCTTTTAGAGGAGAGTCTGTTTGAAGGGGGGGAAGGGGGTTGGTAATTGGACAGGACAGTCACCTTTACCAGGGTACAGACGCGGGGGCAGGTTCAGCAGCAGGGCACACACACATTGCAGTCACTAGGCACCCTGGTCAGTCTGGGAGGTGGTTTTCATGTTCTGTGTGTGTGTGTGTGGGGGGGGGCTATGTGACTTTGTGTCGGGGGAGGGCGGTTAGAGATCTTATGCAGCGGTCCTTATCGTGGATCACAGAGCCACGCAGTAGGGGATCTGTAACCGTCCTCCCCCTGCCACAAAGTCACATAGCCCCCACACACAGAGTCCCGAACAGGAGGGGTGGCAGGCTCCGTTGAAACAACCAGTCCACCAGTGCGGAGCCTGTCATTCCTCGAGTTTAGAAGCGTCCTTTGCATCACTACACTACACCCGCTCCCCACCACAGTCTGCGTCCCAGGTTCAACACTTTACCGCGAAAACAATAATAAAGAAAACGGTGTTCATTAACAAATTTCAAGTGATTTTATTTTTAAACGTGTGTTGGACGGGGGGAAATGGGGTGAACGGGGTATGTAACTGGAGAGGATAGTGAACATTCACTGGGTAAAGAAACGGGGGCAGGTTCAGCTTCTCTGTAAACAAACTTCATAGTCACAGGTTACCCTGCTCACTCAGGAACCTAGCTTTCAAAGCCTCCCGGATGCACAGCGCGTCCCGCTGGGCTCTTCTAATTGCCCGGCTGTCTGGCTGGGCATAATCAGCAGCCAGGCTATTTGCCTCAACCTCCCACCCCGCCATAAAGGTCTCCCCCTTGCTCTCACACAGATTGTGGAGCACACAGCAAGCTGCAATAACAATGGGGATATTGGTTTCGCTGAGATCAGAGCGAGTCAGTAAGCTTCTCCATCTCCCCTTGAGACGTCCAAAAGCACACTCCACCACCATTCTGCACTTGCTCAACCGGTAGTTGAAGAGTTCTTTTTCACTGTCCAGGGCGCCTGTATAGGGCTTCATGAGCCAGGGCATTAGCGGGTAGGCTGGGTCCCCGAGGATGACTATAGGCATCTCCACATCCCCAAGAGTTATTTTGTGGTCCGGGAAGTAAATACCTTCCTGCAGCCGTCTAAACAGACCTGAGTTCCTGAAAACACGAGCGTCATGAACCTTGCCCGGCCATCCGACATTGATGTTTGTAAAACGTCCCCTATGGTCCACCAGTGCTTGCAGCACCATTGAAAAGTAGCCCTTTCGGTTAATGTACTGGCTGGCCTGGTGGTCCGGTCCCAGGATAGGGATGTGAGTTCCATCTATAGCCCCACCGCAGTTTGGGAATCCCATCGCGGCGAAGCCATCTATGATGACCTCCACGTTTCCCAGGGTCACTACCTTTGAGAGCAGTAGCTCAACGATTGCGTTGGCTACTTGCATGACAACAACCCCCACGGTAGATTTGCCCACGCCAAAGTGGTTCGTGACTGACCAGTAGCTGTCTGGCGTTGCAAGCTTCCAGAGGGCTATGGCCACTCGCTTCTGGACAGTCATGGCTGCTCGCATCCGGGTGTCCTTGCGCTTCAGGGCAGGGGACAGCAACTCACAAAATTCCAGGAAAGTCCCCTTCCGCATGTGAAAGTTTCGCAGCCACTGTGATTCATCCCAGACCTGCAGCACTATGCGGTCCCACCAGTCCGTGCTTGTTTCCCGGGCCCAGAATCGCCGTTCCACAACATCAACATGACCCATTGCCACCATGATGTCCTCGGCGCAGGGTCCCATGCTTTGTGACAGGTCTGTGCCACTCTCAGACTTCAGGTCCTCACCGCGCTGCCGCAGCCTCCTCGCCCGATTTCTCAGCATCTGCCTCTGGGAAAGGTGGATGATAAGGTGCGAGGTGTTGACAACGGCCATAACTGCAGCGATGGTCGCAGCGGGCTCCATGCTCGCAGTGCTGTGGCGTCCGCGCTGTCACTGACCAGAAAAGTGCGCGAACTGATTTCCCGCCGGCACTTTCAGGGAGGGAGGGCGGGAGTGACGGTTGGATGACGACAGTTACCCAAAACCACCCTCGACACATTTTTTTCCCCAGAAGGCATTGGGGGCTCGACCCAGAATTCCAATGGGCAGCGGGGACTGCGGGAACTGTGGGATAGCTGCCCACAGTGCACCGCTTCCAATGTCGACGCTTGCTCCATTAGTGTGGACTCACAAAGTCGAATTACTGTCCTTAGTGTGGATACACACGTTCGACTTTGTAATATTGATTCCACATATTCAATTTAAGTAAAATCGAACTACTCTCGTAGTGTAGACATACCCTTAGTATGATAGGTGCCTTTATATAGATCTAAGAAAGATATTAATTGAGGATGGGATTTTTAAAAGTGCCTAGGAGAGTTAGGCACCTAACTTTTGAAGAAAAGTTTTCATTTTGTCAAAATTAAACATTTTGTTCAACCCTGGTGTAATATTTTTCTACTTTTTTGCTTTGCCAAAATTTTTGAAATTTTTTATTTTTTGGTCTGAAATGGATTTTTGAGTTGAATTATTTGTAATGGTCAGTGAACCAAAAGAGCTGTTATTCACAAAGCTGTGCTCCTAAGTCATGTTGGCATTTTTGAAAAAATGTACCTTACATAGCTACGATATTATGATAGACACATTGCACAAATCAAATCAAATAAAAACAATGCATCAAAACTTAAATTTGTTATGGATAGGAAACATGTAATGTTAGTGACCTGTTATTACTGCCTTACTGCCCTTCCAATTCACAAGCATTTTTTTTCTTTTTTCTGTTTACATTAAGGAGATACATTTCTGAAACTGTCTTTTAGCTTCTAAATCCATATTTCTGAAGAGAGAAATAGAAACTTTTTTTACCAAAATGAAAATGAATAGCTCATCTAAAAGTTACTGACCAAAATCTGACACCTCCTATTACAAGCAACACTTGCAGCAAAAATACATTAACACCCCATAATAGCAAATCCCCTCACCTACAAAAGAAATGGCTTCAATAATGGTTTACAGTTAAGTTTATGCTTAAACACTGCTGCTTTCAGTCTGAGATAGATTTGATCGCTTCAGTCACATAACAGGTTGGAGATGAGGGGAACGGAGAAGTAAGACTGATCATCTCTGAGAAAACAGCAGATGGAAGCATAAATGTCTCAGAATCAATTGGTACTGAAGACAAGACTAGGAACTGAGTTTACTCCAAATGTTGAATTTTTCATATTCATAGATTTCAAGGTCAGAAGGAACTATTATGTTCATATGGTCTGACCTCCTGCATAACAGTCCATAAAAGTTCATCTAGTGATTCTAGAACTGGGTGAATAACCTACTTTTCAGTTCACTGCCACTTCTACATAATAATAATAATAATAATTAATAATTAATATAAAATAAAAAGGTTGGCCCAAACCAAATCAGAAAATTCCAAAGAATTTCAGTAAATTGAAAAAATTGAAAAAAAAATCATTCATTTTGAGTGGAACAAAACATTTTGTTTGACCTGAAATGAACCATTTTGTTTAGCCTTCGGGCACTTTTTTAACATAAAAGAAAAGAAATGAGTTAGATTCACAAAATGGTTGAAGGAGCAGTTGGTGCTTCTTTTCTAACCTTTAGCGCAATGGTCAGCGAACTCAACTGGGAAGTGGGAGGATATTATTTCTCTGCACTAAATTAAATAGACTGAGCTCCTTAAATCAAGATAAGAGGGAGACTCGCTGATTAGAACTGAGGACTTGTTGATAAAATTTGAACAAATGCTCGGTCACTGAGCTGTATTCTCAAGATTTTTGCAAATTTCATATCCCAAATATACTTTTTTGTTGTATAATATTAGAATTTTTAAAAGACTATTGATACATCATTAGTCTGTCTTCTCTGGTACCCTATACTGGATACCATCAATATATTTCTCATCATTTCAAATAACTTAGATTTGTGTGTAGCTCCTTGGAAGCTATTTTCTAAAAAAGATATTCAATTCCCAATCACACACTGGAGTGCAAGAGGCTATTATGATTTTTATTTGTTTGTTTTTTAGGGACAAAAACACTGAAAAGAGTTTAAACACACTCACAGTGAATTATGTAAACTTCACAAACAGATATAGGACTGAAAATAAAGTCAAGCTTTGGGGTCTACCAGCTTTTACAATTATCTTTTCTTGTCCTCCTGTTATCCTGTCTCTTTCTTCTTCAGTATTAATATAGGCTCATGATAATGCATCCCATAACCTCCCTTTCAAAATAGTTATTAGGTAAGCTTTGCCCAGTTCAGATGTAATAGACTGTCTTCCCAGTATACACTGAAGTGGCTGTACTGTACCATATCTTCATAATCAACAGTTTTTTAGGTAAAAGCAGAATATGGGTCTTGGATTTGCAGAATCCAGACTATACACGTCGTCTGCATGTTTATCCTTTTACTGAAATATCACTGGTGTCAGTATCTTTCATCTTTATGCCTTGTCTTCAGCCTTTACCTTTTTTGTTACAGTGATTTCTCATTGTAATAGATAACTATTGAAATGCTATGTTGAGATGCTGTATTGACATAAAAGCAGAATACAGAATGCAGAACAAAGAGTGGAGGATAAAGGATCAGCTCCTTTAACTCAGTTCTACTAGTATATAAACTAAAGTTGTCTAAAAGATTTAAGTTCTGTACCTGGCTGTGCTAGCTTTCCTAGTGCACTTTCATCTTTAAGGCATTGTTAAATTCATGCTAAGAGACTCTTTCTTTATTTAGCCAGTTTTTATTTTTCTACAAGATTCAAACTTTTTGGAATAATTTGTCCCTTAGACTTTTTCTTTTTATTCTGGGTAAAGAAGTCAGATGTTGTCTGCTTTATTCAGTACAAAATAACTCCTCATCTTCAGTCTTTTGTATCTGCTTTGCAGCTTCCATTAAGCTACTTTTTAAAGTAATTATACAGGCTTGCTAGGTGGGACACCTTTGACAAGGTCCTGCTAAAAACACAGGGTACTCACCCTGCCCACCATCACCAGGAGGTTGTTTAGTCAGGTCTTATTAATAAGACTTAATTTCACTACACCTAATAAAATTGCAGTTTCCAAAGAAGCATAAAAATATATCTATGTTCATTTGAGCATATGCTTGTCAATTATACCATTTTCTGTAGTGTAAAAAGTCTTAACTGGCATTTGATACTTATGTTCTTCCATACTCATTTTTCACTCACTCTTACTTTCAGGCAAACTCTCATTAAAGTTAATGGGAGGTTTCCAAAGAAAGGAACCAGTAGAGACTGAGGAAGGCCTCCTGTAGTTTGTCAATAGTAAATAATCACCATGGCAGAACTGAGACTCATTTATCATATTTTGGAAAGTTGGATAATTTGAAGAGCTCAGATGTCCCAGTTCAGTAATTCACATCTTTGTTTCCTTCCCTATCAAAATTAATTGTGTTTCCCTGATTTTAATTTAGAGGCAGATAGCTAAAGATATCTATATACTTTGCATCTGTTCACAAATGCATTAGTGTGTTGTTGTTATTCCTGTAGCCTATAATGCAGGATAAATGCATCTTATTTATCACTTAGTTAAATGTGTAACAAGATGGAAGAACCTTCATTCTGTGCATTTAAAATGCATTGTCTAAGGATAATTAAATCAATCTTCAGAGTTTTCATGACAATAGAGGTTTAGAAGGTTAATAGAAGTCTGATCTTGGTGAAAAAAGTAAGCTGAGTTATATAAAAGAAATGAAGGAATAAATTGTGCAAATCACAATATTTAGATTTGCAAATGATCCCTGTATGCTTAGAGATTAAAGTTTTATTGACTTCATTGGGAATTAAGGAAACTCAGCAGCTCACAGGATTGAGCTGTTGATTCTGTTATGTTATGTTGTTATGTTGTTGATTCTGATAGTCTGAAATAATACAAGATGGCCTAAAATAGCCTTTCCTGATTGCTTAGAAAATCAGATACTGGATTGTGTGTGTGCTCAACAACTTGTTTTTTGAAAGCACCAGCATCTGACGTAGCATACTGAAATACTGTAAAAATTATAAATTTTACACTTATAAAAAATTATAAAGGTATAATAAAAATGAAATCAATGGGAGAGGGGCACCTAAATAACTTTTAGTACTTTATTTCTTCTTTATGTTCACATATTTTATTCAGAAAAATGATAGCAAAATGAGACTGCAAAAACACACACAAAAAGAAATAAAAAATGAACCTAAAGAGGTGTGTTACAACTGATGTAAACATGACAAATAAATAATAATAATAATAGAGATTATTGGGATAAAAGTTATGAATAAAACAAACAGGTTCAGAGGCACTTAAAGGCTGGAAACAGTTTGGAAAATAAGTCCAATTTTTCAATGATTATGCTTGGATAACAACAAAAAAGAAAAAGAACAGTTATCTTGATTGGGAAATACTGCCTCCAGTAACATTTTTATTCTTTGGGTAATATTTTATAACTATTGTCCTCAAAATCAGGTACCATTTATATACTCCAAATACATCCATAATCTACAGAAGAATATTTTAGTAGTAGGAAAAAGTCACTCTACTCACTCGATCTGCATGTTTCTGATTTATCTGGAGTTACATCCTTAAAAGCAGCTTCATTTTCTATTTACCTTCATGCAAGTCCTCAACTCAAATTTGCTTCCCGAGTCTGTAATCTTTATATTATCATTGACCCCTTATTTCTGATTTATCCCTAGACCATGTTCATTATGCTAATTTTAATAGTGTTTTAATCATTATTACATCCATGCAATCAGAAGTTAGCACTTGTTACAGAGGCAACTTTATCTTTTTCCTGCTTTGTTGTGGTGATGGACCTGGTGTGCACACTTATGGTAGGAGACAGATTCAAAGAACAGTTACAATTCATTGTGTTATCATTTTATCTGCTTTTTTCCCCCTCCTCCATCTCTCAGCTAGCAGAATCCATCATGACAGCTGATCTCCAAGGGGTAAGCTGTTGTCAATGTGACCCCATTAGTTGACATTTTACCATATGCTCACAAATAGTCTGGACAGCACCTTTCCCATGTAGAATCCCTCTGTTCAGTATTTGTGTTCCCCCAGAGAGTGGCTGAGGTGGCTGCCAAGACTCATCAGGTCTGAAGAAATTACTATATATCATGTTTAAAATGATATGTTAAAAAATCTCATAGAAATAGAATCCTGAGGATCCAATGTGGCAGAAAATATACAAGCCTTCCAGTCTATAGATCAACTTTGGCTCTGCAGCAAGCCAAGATATTTAGAGGAAGGTTGACCTGCTGAGTAAGGACAGTTCTACAACCACCTCTCCTCCCCTCCCAAATCTCTTTATATTTCAAAGTAAGGCGCTACGTGCAAAGAGCTCTTTCACTCCAAAACACCTTAACTTCTTATCCTGCGCGTGTCCTTCCCTCATTTCAGCCACCTGGAAGGTTTTTGCAATCCAACAGTAGAGAGCTTGCCTATGGGATTTTTTTTTAAAAATGAAATGTGTGTGAGAGAACAGTACTCATATCCTTAATTGTTAAGAAGATTGTGGGGTTCAGGTATACTCCTATCCTAGTTGCCAGAAAGAGTCAGGCACCATTGATAATGTTGGGGTGTCTCACTGAATATCTTTTAATAGACCAACTTCTGTTGGTGAGAGAGCTTTGGAGCTTACACAGAGCTCTTCTTTAGCTCTGGGAAAGATATGCAGAGTGTTACAACTAAATACAAAGTAACAAGATTATTACTTTAGCATAAATAGTTAACACGTATTTCAAGGGATCATTCAAGGCAAAGTGGCCCGTTAATACGCCTTCAGTCATAGGGGGAAACGAAGGACGGGAAGACAGCTGGTGGGGATTGTTAGTGGGTTATATAGGGTGACCATATGTGCTGTTTTAGCTGGGAGAGTCCCCTTTTAAAGCCCTGTCCCAGACATCCCAACTTTTTTTTTTTTACAAAAATGGGCTTTTGTCAATGATCAGTTGGCAAGATCAAACGGGACAAATGCCCAGTTTACTAAAAAAGGCATGTGCGCCCCCCTAGGGGGGCATGAAGGAACGTTGGGGGGGGGGGTCAGCGATGCGAGGTGCCAGGCAGCGGGACATAGGGGGTCAGCCCCAGCACCAGGAAGCGCAGAGCTTGCAGGGGTCAGTCCCACCCGCAGGTGGCTCAGGGCTCAGCCCCAGACGCAGACAGCCCAGGACTCAGGGGGTCAGCCCCAGTCCCCAGCCCAGCGGCCCTCCTGTTTTTACTTTAGGTATTATGGTCACCCTAGAGATATAGATTGTTGTAATAAATCCAGTGTGTCTATTCATTCTGTGATTTTTTAGTGTCTAGCAAAATTATGAATTTAAACTCGCATGCGCGTCTTTTGAAACTGTTGTGCAAGTTTCCTTTGAGGACTGATAGGTCAGATATAGAGTGATCATTTTGTGATAAATTTTCACCCACAGGTGTTGTGGTGTGTTTGTCTTTTATCATTTTCCTGTGTACGTTCATTTGAGAGTGTTGTGATTGTCTGGTTTCACCCACATAATTGTTATTGGGACATTTAGTGCACTGGATGAGGTACACCACATGTTGTGATGGACATGTGTAGGATCCATGGATCTTGAAAGGTGTGTTGTGGGGGATGTTGATCATTGTAGCAGTGGAAATATGTCTTCACCTTTTGCATCTGTTTTTCTAGAGTCTGGTGCTGTTTTGAGTTGGTGTGCCGTGGTCTGTGGGGAGCTTGTTTGTGACGATGAGCTTGGAGAGGTTGGGGTGTTATTTGACAGCCATAAGAAGGGGTTCAGGAAAGATTTCTTTCAGGATGGGGTTCCCATTGAGTATGGGTTGTAGTTGTTTGATGTTACCCTGTATGGATTCCAGTGTGGGGTGGTAGATGATAACTAGAGGTGTGCGGTTAGAGGAGGTTTTATTTCTGTACTGAAGCAGGTTTTCTCGGGATATTTGGGAGGCCCATTCCATGATGTAATGTACTTCTCTGTTGGAGTGTCCTTGTTTGGTGAAGGCAGTGTTGAATGTGTTAAGTTGTATATCCCAGACTTTCTCCTTGGAGCATATTCTGTAGTATTAGAGTGCCTGGCATTAGATAACATTTGTTAGTGTGTTTGGGATGGTTACTGGGTCTATGGTTTGGTGATCCGTGGGTTACTTGTATGTAGTTGTCTGTAGGGTTCTGTACGGGGTGAGCACCCTGCAGCGGCCCTGAAAGGGTAAAAGCAGCCCTGCAGAGGGCTGCAGCAGGGTATGAGGGATTAAGAATGGCTGGGGAAGCTGAGTGGGTAGCTGACCACAGCTGTGGCTGGCTTAATGAGGGCCCAGCTGGCCCTTACAAGAGGGCTGTGGGCCAGAAACCACGAGACAGTCTCTCTCTAGCTGTTGAAAGAGAAGGGCCTGGCTGCTAGGAGCTGAGCAGGGTACCTAAATTGGAGCAGGGCTGGGGAAAGGCCAGAGGAGCTGGGGAGCTCTGGCCTGGAAAACCCCCAGGCTGCAGGCCTTGCTAAAGGCCGGAGAAAGGTACAAGGGTTGCCGAGGGACAGCCCAAGAGTAGGCAGAGGCAGCAGGTCCAAACCCTCCTTGCCAATGATGAGTGGAAGTTATACTGCTGTCCGCCCCAGTGAGTGTGGGCTAGATGGTGACTGGCAGTAGCCCAAGACTGAGGCAAGGTGGGGATAGGGGTTTCCTGGGGAGGGGAGACCCAGCGAGACTGCAGGGTACTGCAGGGGGCAGAACCTCGAGAGAAGGGGCACCAGGGTCCAACGGCAAGCGAGACACCGGCCTGCAGAGAGTGCTCCTGAGTGGACAGAGCTAATTCCCAGGATGACCAGCAGGAGGCGCCACGGGTGAGTCGTCGCGACCCGCTACAGGTTCCATTGTTAAAGTTCATTGTATTGTCCAGGAAGTTGATACTAGTGTGAGAGCATAATCAGTTCCATCAGCCCTATTGCTTGGCAAGGGGAAAAATCATGGATTCTTCAAAATATTATATAGTCACCAGTGAGGAAGATGGTACTCTGGCTGTTCCAGCTAGTGAGGCCCGCTAAGGCAGCTTTTGGATAGACAGAGCCCTAAATGGGCATAAAGTGTTTTCTTATGAATATTACATTGAACTCAGAGAGGAAATAGTGTGTTTTCTGATACCATTTTGGTTCTATTGAAACATGTAAGTCAGTTTAGCAAAGCTGCTAGATAATTTTTGTAGCCCCTTTGAGGGAAAACTAAGTCTATTAACATGTAAAAGTTTAATTACTGCAACAAAATATTCCTTTTTAAAAGAAAACTCTGCAGAGTTAAATTAATAAGTTGCATTACTATGTTTTATTTTTTAAATTGACAGCATATGTAAATGAAGATCCTTTTCTCGCATTCTGTTTCTGCTCAGTGAAAAGAAAACAAATACAAATTGTGCTGGGGTGGAATAATTTTACAAAGCCTATTTTGTTATGCAGATGCACTGTAGGTGTTACAGATCTACATTTTCGGAGATTGTTAGCAAGCTTTTTCCAAAGCCTGCTAATTACAGTCTTCATAGGTATGTGCATAGCATGTGTCAGATATAGAGGATCATCCAGCTTGTGAACAGGTTCACAGCACCCCTGAAAGGTTGCTTTTTAAGTCCATGTTGAGACAGTTGTGAAATTCTTAAAGGAAATTATCGGTTTGGTTAGATTTCATTTCAAACATCGTAAGAGTTAAAAGACAGATAATCAAACCTCTTCCTCAGCAACCTCTAATTGAATTTTGAGTTGCCTAAGCAAAGAACTTCATCATGAGTATGCAAAAGTGAGTAGCTTCATATAGAGGGGAACAAATCTTGTTTTTTTCCCCCCTTCTAAATAGTTATTGTATAGAAATGTCAGGGGAGGGGAAAGTGGTGGTACAGAGTTCAGTGAATAAAGATTTCACATATTTAGTAATATTAATGAATGACAGCAACTATATTAATTAGTCAACCCAGGAATTACCCACACCCTTTACCATGAGTTGGCCTTGAACTGACATGGACATTAACAAAATGGTACTTTTATTTCCTGTTTGATGAAGGTCCTCCCTAAATCTCTATACTGCTACATACCTCATCCCATGGCCTATTCACTTCTGGCCCTGTTCTTGAGTTTACTTATATATTACAGTAATGGGTGCTATATAAGTATGTAAAATAGATGACAGATGTGGCCCCAAAATGTATCATTACTGCTGAGGACCCTTCAATAAAGTTATGACATGCTTCATTCATGTATTAATTCAGTTTTATGTCATGTAATTCTGTCGATTCCAGTAAAGTTATATCGGCGTAACACAATGGTGAAAAGAGACTCATGATCTCTGGAAAGAGAACCTGAGAATCAATCACAACCTACTAATGCATGGTAAAGCCAGCCACCCATGGCTCTGTCCAGTTAGTGAGTTAACTGTTTAATGTCCAGCGCTAGGATTCCTTTTTCAGCTGATTTATACTACTTGCTTCAGTGGCTGACTTTAGCAATTTGTTCCATATTTCAACAACCCTTTTGTGTAAAGAAACCATAAAAGTTAGGGGCTTGAAAATTGGATTTCTCTTTTGAGCAATCACTGTCCATAAATGTGGAAAATGTGTTTAAAGTCTGTAGTGCCACTTTTTATCAAAACATAGATGTTTGAATCACATCTCTACATTATTGTGGTGCTATCACAGGCTATTATGATTAAATTCATAAAACTGCTTTTCTGAAAAGAGAGATTTCAAGTTCGGGGCCTAGTTCTGCAGCCTTTGAAATCAATGGCCTGATTGACCACTGTGTTACTCCATCTTAACAATATTTGTTTTCAAATATAGGGCCCAATCTACACTTAGTTCTGCTTGGTTCACTGGAGCAACTCACATTAATAAGGGTTTGTAGGTTCCAGACTATAAACTGTGAGAAGTAAAGTGACCATCAGGATTACAGCAAGAGGCAGCAATCAAGATAACAAAAAAAATTGTTTCATCACATTTTAAAGGGTCAGATTCCCGTCTGTACACCTCACAGCAGATACGTTTCAGTCCATTTGTAATTTTCACTGATTAAATTGAATCATGTAACCTTTCCTGTGCCACATAGCAATACGTTAAGTGATAGGATATTAGATGACAACAAGATTATTCAGATATCTTTGTGCTGGATTAACACAGTAGATTTGTTTAAGCATCAGGTATCAAATTATACATAAAATGGAAATAAATTCATATCAAACAATCTAAATTAATTTCAGTATTTTTAATTATTTTTCATTTATATTGTAGTAGCTCCTAGAGACCAACCAGGAATCCTGTTGTGGTAGGTGATGTACAAACATGTAATAAATGACAGTCATATTCACATTAAACATTTGCAAATTCCATTCTGTTGCCAAGAGGTTATACTAACTAAGGAGCTAAACTTTTCATATTCAGAGTTAAAAATACAGTTTGCATAGTTTTGCAAAGTATATTTTAAATAGTGTGTGTAGATTGTACTGGGTGAATGGAGAGTGTGGAAAAATTAAATGAGCAAAGCTCTGTGTGTTTGGAAATACAGAAATGCAAAATCTATCACTATCAGTGAACAGCTGGACTCCTTGTTTGTGCCATGAACAGCTAAAAAAGTTTGTCGGTTTCTATGTACAGGACTGATTTCTATTTTATTTAATTTCCTTTGAGAATCCTGATACAATGGTATTCTAATACTTTATGATATTTCCATTTTTAATAACAAATGGCATTTGTTTTGTTGAGTTGCCATTTTGAAGCAAGTTTATGGTTAGTTGCCCCTGCTGTCACCATCAGGATGACACTATTAACGAGTTTTACTTGTCTAGACTATTGTAACAATATATTTTAATGTTTGGAATGAAGTAATTAATTCAGTTATACAGTTGTATGTCTGTAAAGATTGCTTAGTTTCACTTTGGGATCCAGTTTTATTATAGTGAATGTTTTCTACTTATGCCCTGGGTTTGAAGAGTTCCTTTGAACATTTCAAAACACCTGTTGCTCCTGATTTAGATTTCTGAAAGTTATGTATTGTCAGATGACAATTAAATTGTCTAATCAACTATTTTCCATCTTAAACTATTGTTTAGAGGTCTCCACACCTATCCCCAATCCAAAGACTTCTTTCAAAGCAGGTGGGTGAGTGTGTGGAGTGTGAGACAGAGACAGTCTATTCACCCAGTCAAAAACCTTTACATGAGTTTTGTAATGTCCCATATTAGCTAAGCTGAAGTTGAGGTGTCTGCTGTGTTCCTTCTTGCTAAAGATTCTGTTGCAGCTGCTGCTGCTCAGGTTTACACACATCTCTAATTATTTTTCTCAGCTGTTCTGACTGTTGCATTTACTCACCTGCACTAGTCATCGTCTCTGTAAGCGTGTGGACTCACCCCTGAAGCGCCTCCTGCTGGTCTCTCAGTGAATTAGCTCGATTTCCAGCCCGGAGCGCCCTCTGCAGGCCAGTGACCTGCCACAGCTGGCCCCCGTGTCCCTACCGGACCCCGGTGCCCGTTCTCTCTGAGGTGCTGCTCCCTGGCAATACCCCAACACTCTCTGGGGGTCTCCCCTCCCCGGGGAACCCTCACCCCCCTATCCCCACCTTGCCACAGTCGTAGGCTACTGCCAGCCACCAACTAGCCCCTGCTCCCTGGGGCAGACTGCAGTATCAGCCACTCATCACAGGCAAGGTTGGGTTTGGACCTGCTGCCTCTGCCTAGCCTTGGGCTGTCCCCGGCAACCCCAGTACCTGTTTGGCCTTATACTAGGCCACAGCCTGGGGGTTTCCAGGCCAGAGCTCCCCAGCTCTCTTGGCCTTCCCCCAGCCCTGCTCCACTCCAGGTACCTTCTGTAGCTCCCCAGCAGCCAGGCCTGTCTCTCTCTACAGCCAGAGAGAGACTGTGCTTCTGGCTGCCCTGGCCTTCTTATAAGGCCCAGCTGCCCTGATTGGGGCGTGGCCCAGGTGTAGCTCCTTCCCCAATCAGCTTGGGCTTTTTCTCCTAGCCCTGAGTCCTCTCCCAGGGCTGGCTTCTACCCTGTCAGGGCTGGAGCGGGTAACCACCCCACTACAGTCTCTATTAAAAAAACCCCAAATGGACGTGTTTCTATTTTTCAGCAAACAGGGCGTACCTAAATCAGAGGGAGAATCTTAGAATATATTGATTGTGGAAGGCTTTGAATCAGATTGCAACATTTCATGAAAAAACCCGTAAGTGTAGAAGAAAAACTATACATTTCCCTCAGTTCAGGGAATTTTCCTCTGATCATTCTGTGGATGGAATCGGATTTGCACATGTGCATGCATATAACTTTCCTGTCACTTCACAAAAAGCTGGGGGTTGAACCTTGTCAAGGTACATGGATTGTTTCTTTAAAAGTCTGTCAGGAAGTTAGGCAGGAGGTGGCTGAAGAAGGTACCGGGCAGAATCTCCACATTGAAGCAGAGAGAGAAGGAGAGAGAGTGGAAGTAGTTTAACAGATAATAGTTTCCTCCTTACTTAGAGAAAGTTCTCGGAGTCCAAAGAAAGGGACACTTCCTGTGATTTTATACTCCTGTCACCTTCTAGGCTCCAGAATCTGCAGATTCATATATCGTACTGGTGTCAGGACTTCAGGGCCTCTCTCTGGTTCTTTGGAAAAATACAGGCTAATTCATTTGGAGGAACATCATCTGAAACCCACACATTCAATGGCAGGGAGAAAGAATTGCTCAAAGAAAGGCCCAGATCATATCTCCCACAGAAAGCAGTGATGCTAGAAAGAGAGACAGTGCCAATATTCTGAGAGGCCCTGATTCAGGAAAGCACATAAGCATCAGGTCCATCAGACAGCGCTTAAGCACATGCTTAAGTTTCATTGACTGTATTTTTTGTATTCAACATGATTTGGAGCCCACTGCAGTATAACCTGTCTTGCTTTTTGCTGGCAACCAAAAATGTATATAAATGCTACATTGGTTTCTTTCTTGTTCTGTGGGCAGACTTTAAGGCACTGGTACTTAATCTCTGGATTTGGAGAAATATGCTGCTTGTAAGCATCCTGTATGCAGCTCTCGTGGTGTCCTCTGGTCTGACTGTTCCTGCTTTGAACTAAAGTGAGAAAAGTACTCTCTTTGCTGTTCAGTACACATGAGGTAGTGTGAAGAACACAGACTTGCATTGTGGAGGTGGCTCGGAGCCATTTCTGGCAGGGGTGTCAATCATTTGATTACTTTTTCCAAACAGTTTCCAGGTTGAGGAAAAGCCAGGGAAGAGAAATAATTCTTGCCTTTCAAAAGCCAAGAGAGGCAAGGAAGGACAGAGGATATTTAATCGGATGAATGTGGATTGCTACATGATGGTGTCTGTTTTGTGATGTTCCCTCTACACAGTCCATATTGGTGATGCGTGCGTGATGCAAACATTGATATACAGCATCAGAACATAACACTGATTATTTTGTGGTGTTAAATAACATTTTATTGATTTCTTGGCTCTCCAGCTCTGCTAGACTTAATACCACTACTTCAGAAGCACATAATTATATAGAGACGTGTTAAGAAACAAAGTCCATTGGGGTATCATATGCTTGAGTGCTGTCACAGAGACTTCTTGTAAAAAAAAAAATGACACTCTGAATTATGTAAACTGCCCATCTTAACCAATGTTTAGTTGGCACATGTGCCACTGTAAACAATCTAATCAACATATGAACAGGCATAATGCCATCCAAACACATAGGCATGAATGTAGGCTACCAAAGCCAATGATTCTAAAAGACCCTCCAATATTGTAGTTAAGGGCAAAAATCCCAAATAGACATATTTGCTATACAGATATGTGACTTAGTTAAAGAATTAACTAATTACTAAAGAGATGTGTAGGTATTTGAACAGAATGAAACCCAACTCCATGTATTTTGCTTTTGACATATATTACTGAGTAAACTGCACGTCTCACCCCCACCTGGTCTTGTCATGTGTTAGGCGTCTAGCTGTCACCTGAGCTGGGAATGTAGTCACACAATTCTCCTACGCTTAGACCGGGCACTGGGTTGCAGTCCACTGGTATTAATCATGTTTGCCTCCACAGGTCTGACTTAGGCCAAGACCCTGCAGTTCTGTTCCCTCCGGGGCAATTACAATGCTAAGCGGTGACTTAATAAACTTCTAAAAGAAATGTATCATTTATTTAGAGGGAAACCATTCCAGAAAAAAATCATAAAAATAATCAACCTGGTTTTATGCATGTCTGGCTTACTAAGAATCTAACCATCTCCCACACTGGAACTCTAGAAGGACTAATTCCCTATCAGAGAAATGAGGTTGGTGAGGCGATATCTTTTATAGAGCTAACTGCTGTTGGTGGAAGATACACACTTTTTGAGCTAAACAGTGCTCTTCTCTCTGTCAGCTTGACTCCTTGTTAGAGCTCCTTGTTAGACAGTAGCCTGTCTGAAAATTCAACTCCCCTTCTTGGGGATCAGATCAGTTTTATGCTGTTTATAGCCCTTTTGATTTCCAAGTTCACCAAACTTGGCAGAACAAGCTTGCATCTTCCTTGGAGACAGGAGGTAAGATCCTTGAAACTAATAGTTTTTTCCATGGTCTTTCAGCTGTATGCTTGGTGTTTTCTGATCTGGGAAGCTGTTGTGTGTTGCCTTCCTGTTTATTATTCCGATACACCCTGGTGATCTAACGATACAATAACTTCCCCTCACAGACCTGGCCACATACAATGTTCCTATATTTTTTTACATATCAGTATTCATTACATTGTTATGTACCAGCTCCCCTTCTGTCCCAATATGGAATTTTCAGTAGCTTATTATGATAGCTATGTTCACTTTCTGTGAACAATTCTAGACTAGATTTCTACATGTGTGCTTGAGGCCTCCTTAAATGATCACAACTACGAGCTACTTTTTTGCTACATACATTGTAAGGTATCAAGACTGACAAATCATTATAAGACATCAGAAATCTTACATTGGTCTTCCGTGTTCTCAAAGACCACATGACATTTCTGTTGAATAGACCTAAAATATTAAGAAGTGAAGGGATTTTTTTTACTAAAGATCTTCACCTCATATAATAGTCCTGTATAATTTCATAAGAATGAAAGCCAATGCAAATTTTATATGGCTAAACTGCAAATTATTGTAAAAACTATCTATTGTACAAAATGATATCCTTTCTATAGCTTTATTACAGGGATGTAAGTATCTACTAAATTCTATAAGATGGTTCAAAAAAATCTAGAGAATGATTACCACTTTCCGTTACATTCTGTAGGCCTTTCCTTTAGGTGTTGTTATGAATAATACTGGATATTTTTCCTCATGTAAAGTGCAGCAACAGTATTGAATGTTTGTTTTGTTTGTTTGTTTGGTGTTTTTTTATTTTTTTTGACCAAAGTTTACTTATTCAGGTAGCAAAGTCTTTCTGCTTTAAATCAGACTCACCAAAATATTGCCCTTCAAGTTTTCTTCTAAATCTCTCTCAATAACACGTTGGTCATGCAGGGATAAGATCTGTTTCCCACATCAAGCAAGACTCTATAGTCTTGGTGAAGGGTAACTCCATGAGGGCTACTGGCTGGAAGTGATAATTTCCTCCCCACATCTTCTTGGACAGGCTATGGAGGATTAACAGAGCCACTTTGTGATGATACTGTTGCCTCAAGCAGCATATAGTACCACACAGTTCCTTCAGCACTCGTCCTCTTTGGGGCAGGGTGGACTTGTAGATCTAATATGTAGCAGGTCCACTTCCATCTCCACAGCTCTTTCCACTGCAAATTCAATCATAAAAGAGTCCTTGTGTAACACATGCTTGCTATCCATATAACTCGCTGCTGTAGACATTACTGAACCAAAGGGTAACATTTCCAATGGGACTTAGGCTCCTTACTTAAGCACTTTTGACAATTTTACTCAAAGAATTTAGTGGAATTCACAAAAAAAGAGTAGACATTTTTATGAATAATGAGAATATCATTATCCTCAGGTAAGAATAATTAAGATAAAAATATATAAAGGCTCATGCTTCAGGACAAAAACATAAACAATCACCACTTTCCAGTGGTGAGGAAGAAAATTCCATTTTGAGGCATGTAATTGTATAATATTCTAGTATGTGGGTTGAGCCATTCCACTGAAATATAGAGGCTACTGGACCAGGTTGAACATTGGTGTAGTATAGTATTCCTATGACCGTGAAATACAACTATAAGTGGCTTGGAGCTACTCTCAATTTTATGTGTATAACTTTTTTTTTTTTTTTTTTTTTTTTGTACAAACAGGCAGCACTACAGGAATTGGAGCAAAGGCGTCCCCAACTGGAGGAGCTAATAACTGCAGCACAGAATCTAAAAAACAAGACCAGCAATCAAGAGGCCAGAACAATCATTACTGATAGCAGTAAGTGGTGATTCCACTACCATATAACTCCCCAGGCAAGAAATATAGAGGATGTTATAACTTTTAAGCATAGTATTTTTCAAAGTATGTTTGCCATGAGAAGTGGAAATTATCTATTTTTATTTGTAAGGTAATTCTCATTAGGGTGAGAATTTTACACTAGGGTTGGATACACCCTTTCAGAGAAAGAGTCCCCATAACTTTCACAGAAAACTTGCACTAAGCCTCTCTGGAAAGTTTGATTACTCTCCTGCCCCCATTATTTTCTATGTATACATGAATGCTTTCTGTGATAATCCACCAAAAAAGTGGCACAGATAGTTGGTGCAAGATAGTAATGGGGCACCTTCCCCCCCCCCTCCATATTATGTTGATTATGTTGCATACCAATTCCTAAATCTGGCCCTCTTATTTGTAGTAGCACCTAGAGACTCCATTTAGGGATTGAAGCCCCATTTGCTAGTTGTGGTACAAAACACTAACGGTATTATATAAATAATTTTCACATACTTCCTTATTCTGGCTGAGACCTGAAGCACAGTGTTGCTGTGAGAGAGCCTGTTTTCATATTTGCATCCTGAGCAGAAGGTGTTAGCATCAGAAATCTTATGAAGGAATACGTTCTCATGAGAGATTCTCCCTAGCAGAGTCCCAAATGTGCGGGTTAATTCAGATAAAGTTTGCATAAGTACCTGAACTTGTTGAGTGCTTGTTCATATCAAATGTATGTAGTTCTCTTATCACTAATTTGTACTAAGGTTTCATTAAATATGTGTATATATATATCTATATTCTATAGATATACAGAGTCTACTAAAGAAATGTAATGGTTATAGTCTTTTCTTGAAATGCAACCATTAACGTGAATTGTGTGTGTGCCTAGAGTCCTTTCTATGGTAAAACTGAACTTATCTTCCAGAGAAATTGCGTGAGAAATGAAAGATGAGTATATACGTTGAGGATAAAAAAAAACCCACCATAAACTATTAAAAACGTTATTATAACTACAAATACATATGTAATTATTGATGCAGTATCCTTTTGCATGGAGACTTGGTGAATATTTGATTTGATTTTGATCTACAGGGGTCTCCTAACCCTACTGGTTTCACTTGGACTTTGAATGTATATATAGTTGTATATAAAAAAAACAAAGATTTTCTCATGTTTAAATTAGGTAATATTTTATTTAGTAGGCAGAGAGATCATAAATGCAGCAGTCTTCCTGATCTGTTGGATACGTAATCTGTTGTCACATGGTATCTGCCACAGGTTTTTTTAATTATTATTTTATTTTTTTAATGAAAATATTTTAATGTACCTGAATATCCATATCACTGGAACTACTGTACAAAGGTTCTTCATTTCCCCCCCTCCTAATTAGAGGAGATGTTCTCAGAGCCTTTTTGATCTAGTCTTCTGAGGCACCAGACTGGATTCATGAAAGTGTTATCATGATTAGATATTTTCTGTTTGTAGAATTTTAACTACTAAATAGTATTCAGAAGAGTTATTTATCTATTTTTGAATTTTAAAGAGTGGATCAAATGATAAATAATTCAGATGTGATATTTTTAGAAAAATGCTACTATACATGTGTAGATGTCAGAATGTGACATTTATGAGTTACCTTTTCTTAATATACGCCAACTATGGGAAATTATCATTATTGCACAAATATTTTCCTGTATATTGACATTTTTCCTTATAGTAAAATGATTAAGGGTCCTCTATTAGGTCTAATTCCTGAAGTACTTAGTCAGCTTTCTTGTAGGGGGTAATAGGACATTTGCTTCCTTCTAAGAGTTCTGTGGAGAAACCTCTCACCCACACAGAGATCAGTGCAGGAGCAGGGTGTAAATGAAACCTAATTAAAGATTTCAGGATTTGACTCTGTGTGAAGAAGAGTTGAGTGGTTTGTTAGTGACTGCCGATTCATCTCAAGTTTGTAAGATTTAGTTCTGTTAATTGTACTAGTAGCCCTATAGCTTTTTGTGAAAGTATCAGACAATGCAATATTTTCTTCTAAAATAGTCCCATCATCTGTTTTTTAGGAATGTATCTTTCTAAGGGTATGTCTACACTACAGGATTAATCCGAATTTATATAATTCGAATTTAGGAAACCGATTTTATAAATTCGAATGTATTCGGCCACACTAGGCACCATTAATTCGGTGGTGTGCGTCCAAGCTACCATAGTAGCATCGATTTCCAGAGCGTTGCATTGTGGGTAGCTTTTCCATAGCTATCCCATAGTTCCCGCAGTCTCCACCCCCCTTGGAATTCTGGGTTGAGACCCCAGTGCATGATGGGGCAAAAAACATTGTCGCAGGTAGTTCTGGGTACAGCCTCCCCCTCCCTCCCTGAAAGCAACGGCAGACAACCATTTCGCGCCTTTTTTCCTGAGTGAACTCTGCAGACTCCATTCTGCATCAAGCATGGATCCCGTTGTGCTCCAGAACGCAGTCTTGAACATTATAAACACCTCGCGCTTTCTCGTGGAGTTTATGCTTACACAGGACCAGAAAAAAGAGGCGAGGAGGAGGAGGCGGCGATTGCAGCGCAGCGACCAGCGTGATGAGGACATGGACACGGACACAGAATTCTCTGAGACCGCGGGCCCCGGTGCTTTGGAGATTATGATGTTAATGGGCCAGGTTATAGGCTTGGAACGCCGATTCTGGGCCCGGGAAACAAGCACAGACTGGTGGGACCGCATAGTGTTGCAGGTGTGGGACGATTCCCAGTGGCTGAGAAACTTTCGCATGCGTAAGGGCACTTTCATGGAACTTTGTGACTTGCTTTCCCCTGCCCTGAAGCGCCAGAATACCAAGATGAGAGCAGCCCTCACAGTTGAGAAGCGAGTGGCGATAGCCCTGTGGAAGCTTGCAACGCCAGACAGCTACCGGTCAGTCGGGAATCAATTTGGAGTGGGCAAATCTACTGTGGGGGCTGCTGTGATGCAAGTAGCCAAAGCAATCACTGAGGTGCTGCTACGAAAGGTAGTGACTCTGGGAAATGTGCAGGTCATAGTGGATGGCTTTGCTGCAATGGGATTCCCTAACTGTGGTGGGGCAATAGATGGAACCCATATTCCTATCTTGGCACCGGAGCACCAGGGTACCCAGTACATAAACCGCAAGGGGTACTTCTCAATGGTGCTGCAAGCACTTGTGGATCACAAGGGACGTTTCACCAACATCCATGTGGGCTGGCCGGGAAGGGTTCATGACGCTCGCGTCTTCAGGAACACCAATCTGTTTAAACGGCTGCAGCAAGGGACTTACTTTCCGGACCAGAAAATAACCGTGGGGGATGTTGAAATGCCAATTGTTATTCTTGGGGACCCAGCCTACCCCTTAATGCCATGGCTCATGAAGCCATACACAGGCAGCCTGGACAGGAGTCAGGAGTTGTTCAACTATAGGCTGAGCAAGTGCAGAATGGTGGTAGAATGTGCATTTGGCCGTTTAAAAGGTCGCTGGCGATCCTTATTGACTCGCTCAGACCTCAGCCAAACCAATATCCCCATTGTTATTACTGCTTGCTGTGTGCTTCACAATCTCTGTGAGAGCAAGGGGGAGACCTTTATGGCAGGGTGGGAGGCTGAGGCAAATCGCCTGGCTGCTGATTACTCGCAGCCAGACACCAGGGCGATTAGAAGAGCACACGATGAAGCGCTGCGCATTAGGGAAGCTTTGAAAACCAGTTTCATGACTGGCCAGGCTACAGTGTGAAATTTATGTTTGTTTATCCTTCCTGAAAACCCGCCCCCTTTATTGACTCATTCTCTGTAAGGAACCCACCCTCCCCCTTCCCCCAGCTTGCTTTCAAAGGAAATAAAGTCACCATTGTTTAAAAATCATTTATTCTTTATTAATTGATTATAAAAAGAGGGAGAGAACCTGAGTGGGGTTTGGGAGGAGGATCAGCGGGAAGGAAAAGCCCAGTAAAAAAAGGTTAAGAAAATGGCAGCCTTTTGCTTGGGCTGTCCACTGGGGTGGAATGGGAGGGTGTACGGAGCCTCCCCCCCCCCCCGTGTTCTTAAACGTCTGGGTGAGGAGGCTATGGAACATGGTGAGGAGGTAGGGGGGTTATACAGGGGCTGTAGCGGCACAGAACCTGAGTGGGGTTTGGGAGGAGGATCTGCGGGAAGGAAAAGCCCAGTAAAAAAAGGTTAAAAAAATGGCAGCCTTTTGCTTGGGCTGTCCACTGGGGTGGAATGGGAGGGTGTACGGAGCCTCCCCCCCCCCCCGTGTTCTTACACGTCTGGGTGTGGAGGCTATGGAACATGGTGAGGAGGTAGGGGGGTTATACAGGGGCTGTAGCGGCACTCTGTTCTCCAGCAGCCGTTCCTGAAGCTCCACCAGACGCCGGAGCATGTCTGTTTGCTCACGCAGCAGCCCCAGCGTTGCTTCCCGACTCCTCTGATCTTCCTGCCGCCACCTCTCATCTCGAGCGTCTCTCCTCTCCTCACATTGGTCCCTTCTGTCCTCCCATTGGTCCCTCATGTCCTCACGTTGGTCCCTCCTGTCCTCACGGTCACTGGCTTCTTTCCTATACTTGCAAACCGTCTCCTTCCACTCATTCAGATGAGCTCTTTCATTCCTGGTGGATTGCATGATTTCGGAAAACATCTCTTCTCTCGTCTTTTTTTTACGACGCCTTATCTGGGATAGCCTTCGGGAAGGAGGAGGGAGGCTTGAAACATTTGCACCTGCTGGAGGGAGTGAAAAAAGGAGAGAATTTTTTTAAAAGATACATTTTTCAGAACAATGCTTATACTCTTTCACGGTGTATACTATTCACATTACATAGCACATGTGATTTCTGTGCAAGGTCGCATTTTGCCTCTTAATATTGAGTGCCTGTGGCTTTGCTGCTAGAGATCACAGACGCAGGTCCGGGCAACAGAATTCACCTTGCATGCTGCCATGGTAAGCCACTGTCTTTAGGCTTCTGCGCCCTGCTTTCCCACATACCAAGCAAAGCCCGTTGTGCTGCAGTTTTCCTGTTAGCTTGTTTTCTGCTGCTGAAGGTTAACACCCCCCCCCCCCATCCAATTCTCTGGGATGAGTGCTTTCTCCCTCCCCCCACCGCGTGGCTGGTATCAGGGAAGATCCCTGCAGGAACCAAACTAACAACACCCCCCCCCCACCCGCCATGAATTCTCTGGGATGAGTGCTTTCTCCCTCCCCCCACCGCGTGGCTGGTATCAGGGAAGATCCCTGCAGGAACCAAACTAACAACCCCCCCACCCCCACCCGCCATGAATTCTCTGGGATGAGTGCTTTCTCCCTCCCCCCATCGCGTGGCTGGTATCAGGGAAGATCCCTGCAGGAACCAAACTAACAACACCCCCCCACCACCCGCCATGAATTCTCTGGGATGAGTGCTTTCTCCCTCCCCCCACCGCGTGGCTGGTATCAGGGAAGATCCCTGCAGGAACCAAACTAACAACACCCCCCCCCCACCCGCCATGAATTCTCTGGGATGAGTGCTTTCTCCCTCCCCCCACCGCGTGGCTGGTATCAGGGAAGATCCCTGCAGGAACCAAACTAACAACACCCCCCCCCACCCGCCATGAATTCTCTGGGATGAGTGCTTTCTCCCTCCCCCCACCGCGTGGCTGGTATCAGGGAAGATCCCTGCTAGCAAAACGCGAAAAGCTCTGGGCCAATCCTCCCCCCCCCCTTTGCACTTGGCTAAATGCAGGGAAGGATTTCTTTTCAGCCACAGGCAAACAGCCCAGTAGGAACGGCCACCTCTGTCCCCTTAATTAAATTCCCTTATTTCAACCAGGTTACCCTAAGCGATATCACTCTCCTGAGGATTACACAGCAAGATAAAGAACGGATGTTGCTTGAATGCCAGCAAACACCGGGACCATACGCTGCCAGGCTCTGTCAGGCAATGATACCAGATTACTTGCTACTAGCATGGCGTGGTCAAGTGTCCTACCATGGAGGACGGAATAAGGCTGCACTGCCCAGAAACCTTGTGGCAAGGCTTTTGGAGTACCTCCAGGAGAGCTTCATGGAGATGTCCCTGGAGGATTTCCGCTCCATCCCCAGACATGTTAACAGACTTTTCCAGTAGCTGTACTGGCTGCGAATGCATCCCAAGTGCTCAGGGCAAATTAATCATTAAAAATGCTTGCTTTTAAACCATGTTTTATATTTTAAAAGGTAAACTCACCTGAGGTCCCTTCCATGGGGTCATGGTCTTGGGTGCTGGCTTGGGAGGCTTGGGAGGGTACTTCAGTCAGGGTGAGAAACAGATCCTGGCTGTTGGGGAGAACGGAGAGCTGGGTGCTCTCTGCCAGCTCGTCCTCCTCCTCCTCCTCTTCCCCTTCCACGGAATCATCAGGTGTACCTGATGAGATTATCCCCAGCTCGGAATCCACAGTCAGAGGTGGGGTAGTGGTGGCGGCCCCCCCTAGAAATGCATTTAGCTCAGCGTAGAAGCGGCATGTCCGCGGCTCTGACCCGGAGCGACCGTTTGCCTCCTTTGCTTTTTGATAGGCTTGTCTGAGCTCCTTGACTTTCACGCGGCACTGATCTGTGTCCCTATTGTGGCCTCTCTCCATCATGCCCTTGGAAATTTTTTCATAAGTTTTGGCATTTCGTCTTTTCGAACGCAGTTCTGCTAGCACTGAATCCTCTCCCCATATAGAGATCAAATCCAGTACCTCCTGTACGGTCCATGCTGGTGCTCTTTTTCGATTATCAGCCTGCATGGTTACCTGTGCTGATGAGCTCTCTGTGGTCACCTGTGCTCTCCACGCTGTGCAAACAGGAAATGAAATTCAAATGTTCCCGGGGCTTTTCCTGTCCACCTGGCCAGTGCATGCGAGTTCAGATTGCTGGCCAGAGCGGTCACAATGGTGCACTGTGGGATAGCTCCTGGAGGCCAATAACATCGAATTGCGGCCACACTAACCTTAATTCGGATTAATAATACCGATTTTGACGCTACTCCTCTCGTCGAGGAGGAGTACAGAAATCGAATTAAAGGGCCCTTTAATTCGAATTAACTGGCTTCGTTGTGTGGACGGGTCAAGCGTTAATTCGAATTAAGGCAGCTAAATCCGAATTAAAGTCGTAGTGTAGACCAGGCCTAATAATGAACAGATTCTTAATTCCTTTATCAGTTTTTCTCACTCCTCATACTGATGGGAGTTTTGCTTAATTAAGAATCCAGAAAAAACTGGCCCAATATTGCTTAGAAGATATATAGCACTGAACAAACATTAAGTAAAAAGCCGCACAATAACTGCATTAGGTAATTAAATATTAGTTATATGTCTGTCAAGCGATTAAAAAAATTAATCACAATCGCACTGTTAATAATAGAATACCATTTATTTAAATATTTTTGGATATTTTCTACATTTTCATATATATTGATTTCAATTATAACAGAATACAAAGTGTACACTTTATATTTATACAGTTATTTGCACCATAAAAAACAAAAGAAATAGTATTTTTCAATTCAACTAATACAAGTACTGTAGTGCAATCTCTTTATCGTGAAAGTTGAACTTACAAATGTAGAATTATGTACAAAAAAAACTGCATTCAAAAATAAAACAATGTAAAACTTTACAGGCTACAAGTCCACTCAGTCCTACTTCTTGTTCATCCAAACACTCAGACAAACAAGCTTATTTACAATTGCAGGAAATAATGCTGCCCATTTCTTGTTTACAATGTCACCTGAAAGTGAGAACAGGTGTTCTCATGGCACTATTGTAGTCGGTGTCACAAGATATTTACATGCCAGATGCACTAAAGGTTTGTATGTCTCTTCATGCTTCAACCACCATTCCAGAAGAAACGTGTCCATGCTGAGGATGGATTCTGCTCGATAACGATCCAAAGCAGTGCGGACTGACACATGTTCACTTTCATCATTGGAGTCAGATGCCACTAGCAGAAGGTTGATTTTCTTTTTTGGTGGTTCGGGTTCTGTGGTTTCCACATTGGAGTGATGCTCTTTTAAGACTTCTGAAAGCATGCTCCTCATCTCATCCCTCTCAGATTTTGGAAGGCACTTCAGATTCTTAAACCTTGGGTCGAGTGCTGTACCTATCTTTAGAAATTTCACATTGGTACCTTCTTTGTGTTTAGGCAAATTTGCAGTGAAAGTGTTCTTAAAATGAACAACATGTGCTGGGTCATCATCCGAGACTGCTATAACATGAAATATATGTCAGAATGAGGGTAAAACAGAATAGGAGACATACAATTCTCCCCCAAGGAGTTCAGTCACAAATTTAATTGACTTTTTTTTTTAAAATGAGCATCATCAGCATGGAAGCATGTCCTCTGGAATGGTGGCTGAAGCATGAAGGGGCATATCTGGCATGTAAATACCTTGCTTCACCAGCAGGGCCACCCGGGGGGGGGGGGGGAGCAAGTGGGGCAATTTTCCCCGGGCCCCACAGGGGCCCCGTGAGCCCTGGCCCGGCAGCGGTCTGGGTCTTCAGCGGCATTTCAGTGGTGGGTCCTTCAGTGCTGCCGAAGACGCGGAGCAACTGAAGGGCCCCCCACTGCCGAAATGCTGCCGAAGACTCGGACCACCGCCGGGTGAGTAAAAGCGCTGCAGCCAGGGCCAGAATCGGGCCCCGCGCCCCTAAGAGGGCCCCACAACGTCCCAAAGGAAGGTCCCTCCGCCAAACTGCCGCCGAAGGCACCAGCAGCCGATTGAGCTGCCGCCGAAGTCCTGGCACTGTCGGCGGCGGCAGCTCAATCGTTGCCGCTGTCTTTGGCGGCATTTCGGTGGAGGGTCCTTCCTCCGCGGCAGCGATTGAGCTGCCGCCAAAGACAGCAGCGGGATTTCGGCAGCAGCTCCTTCGAATCGGGCCCCGCGGTGCCTAAAGCCAGCCCTGGCTGCAGCTCCCCCGCTTTGCCCCAGGCCCCCAGAATCCTCTGGGCGGCCCTGTTCACCAGCTACAAAAGTGCCATGTGAACGCCTGTTCTCACTTTCTGGTGACATTGTAAATAAGAAGTGGGCAGCATTATCCCCTGTAAATGTAAACAACCTTGTTTGTCTTAGCGATTGGCTGAACAAGAAGTAGGACTGAGTGGACTTGTAGCCTCTAAAGTTTTGTTTTGTATTTTGTTTTTGAGTGCAATTATATAACAACAACAAAAATCTACATTTGTAAGTTTCACTTTCACAATGAAGAGATTGCACTACAGTACTTGTTTGAGGAGAATTGAAAAATACTATTTTATCATTTTTACAGTGCAAATATTTTAAATAAAAAATAATATAAAGTGAGCAGTGTACCCTTTGTATTCTGTGTTGTAATTGAAATCAATATATTTGAAAATGTAGAAAAAACATCCAAAAATATTTAATAAATTTCAATTGGTATTCTATTGTTTAACGATGAGATTAAAAATGCAATTAATCGTGATTAATTTTTTGAGTTAATTGTGTGAGTTAGCTGTGATTAATCGACACCCCTAACTATTTATTCTCATATTACAGACATGGCAATGGAGTCACAGAAAATGAAGTGCCTTATTCAAAACCACACAGAAAGGGAATATGGAAGTAAAACTCAGAAATAGAGCTATCAGTTCTGAAATACTAAAAAAAAATCAATTCAGAATTTTGGCCGAATCAAAACCACCAGAAAATTTTAGTTTCTGGTTGAACAAAAAGTGTTTTCTTCAACCCAAAATTAAGCAATTTGTTTGGACTTGGGGCATTTTTAACCTTTTTAAATAAAAGCAAAGGAAATGAAGGTGGTGGCGAAGGCACCCTCCTTATACCCAATATCCACGGTACTTCTCTGGGGTGTGCAAGACCCACTTTTAAATCCCTGCTCTGGAGCAAGGACTCAACAATGGTACTCAACTGTCAGGAGTTCTTCCTGACAGTTGAGTACCCTAACCACTGGGCTATTGGCTGTTGGGGATGGGGGTGCTTTTTCAGTCTCTTCTATTGAAACTGTTCCACTTCGTATCAGTCACCCTCACCATCAGGCTATAAAGTCATTCTCTCTTTCTTGCTGTCTCTCACCCAGTGACTATTCAAGTATTACAGCAAAACAGCTTCAACATGAGAAATTTAGAGAGACCTACAGTGAATAGCTAATAACCTGGCAGTTAGAATACTCACATGAGTACTCACATGGGGGAAGTACTCTCCAGAGCAGAGATTCAAACTTGTAACTCCTACATCATAGAATCATAGAAATGTAGGACTGGAAGGGACATCAAGTGGTCATCTAGTCCAGTCCCTTGCACTCATGGCAGGGCAAAGTATTATCTAGAGCATCTCTGTCTAACCTGCTCTTAAAAATCTCCAATGACAGAGATTCCACATACTCTCTAGGCAATTTATTCCAGAGCTTAACCACCCTGACAGTTAGGAAGTTTTTCCTGATGTCCAACCTAAACCACCCTTGCTGCAAATTAAGCCCATTGCTTCTTGTCCTATCCTCAGAAGCAGGGCCGGCTCTGGCTTTTTTGCCACCCCAGGCAAAAAAGCCTCCGGCCGCCCCTCCCAGCGTAGCAGGGGAGGGCGCGGGGGGGAGGGCGGCCGGAGCCCCGGGGGGAAGGCGGTGAGCCCCGGCCGGGGCTCCGCTCTTCCTGGCGGCCGGGGGGAGGGCGCCGGGGGGGAGGGCGGCCGGAGCCCTGGGAGGAGGGCGGAGTGCCTGGCCGGGGCTCCGCTCTCCCCAGCGGCCGGGGTGGAGGGCGGCCAGAGCGCCGGGGGGAGGGCGGCGAGCCCGGCCGTGGCCCCACTCTCCTCGGCGGCCGGAGCCGGAGCGCCGCGCCACCCCCCTCCAGGTGCCGCCCCAAGCACAAGCTTGGTGGGCTGGTGCCTGGAGCCGGCCCTGCTCAGAAGTTAATGAGAACAATTTTTTCCCTCCTCCTTGTAACAATCTCTTATGTACTTGAAAACTGTTATCGTGTCCCCTCTCAATCTTCTCTTCTTCAGACTAAACAAACCAATTTTTTTTCAATCTTTCCTCATATGTCATGTTGTCTAGATTTTTAATCATTTTTGTTTCTCTTCTCTGGACTTTCTCCATTTTGTCCACATCTTTCCTGAAAATGTGGCACCCAGAACTGGACACAATACTCCATCTGAGGCCTAATCAGCGCAGACTAGAGCGGAAGAATTATTTCTCGTGTCTTGCTTAAAACACTCCTTCTAATATATCCCATAATTATGTTTGCTTTTTTTGAACAGTGTTACACTGTTGACTCATATTTAGCTTGTGATCTACTATGACCCCCAGATCCCTTTCTGCAGTCCCTAGGCAGTCATTTCCCATTTTGTTTGTGTGCAACTGGTTGTTCTTCCAAAGTGGAGTAATTTGCATTTGTCCTATTGAATTTCATCCTGTTGACTTCATAGGGAGTAATCACTGGGGAATTGGGTATTGCCATTTTTGCACTTTTTTTTTTCATTTTCACCAAAACAATTTATTCAAATCAATACAAATTCATTAAATGTTTTGGTTGACCCATATCTGCATTTTTTTCAATGAAAAAATATTTTTGCCCAGCCCTACCCAGTGATTACTGGCTCCCATTCCTGTGCCAGTCCGTCATGTTGCCTGCTTTACTATATATGTTACCTATTAAAAATCTAAATGTAAATGGTAGTTAGAAAAAGGTTATTGCCTTTAACAGATATTTATAGAAATTACAGTTTATCAAAACAGCTGTACTGCAGTGGTTTTATTAGATCTCTCTGAAATCTATGAAAGGGAATAAAAAAATCAAGTCATAAACAGTATTGTTTTAATAAAATTGCCTTAATACTGCTTAGGTATAGTCTTCATTGTAAAAAATAGGGACAGAAAAGAAATAGAAGCTCATAAGAACTTTTTTTCACACTTACTTCATTATCTATATGAAACTGCAGAAGCTACAGTACTTAGAAAAGACTCATCTGGATAAAGAAAAGTTTGTTTAATGTTTATATAATGTTATATTAAAATACCTTTTCCTTCCATCATGGTTTATGACTTCTATATTTGGAAAAATCCAAGTATAATAATTAAATTTTGTCCTGAGGAAATCTAAAAATCCCTCTGCACTTGTAATATCCTTGGTAGTAAGTTTTGTTGTAACACTTCTGTGTGCTATTCATTATTCTGCATAAATACTAGCTCCAAAATGTTTCGCTTTAGCATAGATCAGAATTTTTGGTTCTTAAAAATAAGGTTGAATCAATTTATAGCCAATTCAGATATCGTGAAATTCTATTTAATTTAGTTGGGTTTTTAAAATCCTTTTTGTTTGTTTTCCATTCAGAGGAGAGAGAGAGAGAGAGAGAGAGTGTGTGTGTGTGTGTGGAATATATAATAAGCTGACTTCTGGTTTTGGTCAAAACTGGAAATGGAAGCACCTAAATTGTATCTTGCTGGAACCAGGAAGTTCCAGAAAGTTTGCATAAGTATATTTTCCTGATAAGTATCCCGGCCCCAGTTTCTAAGCTTAACATAACCTTGGATAACCTTTTAAAGTTTGCCTTCACTACTGATTTATAGCTCAATTGTGTGATTTGGCTACTGGCCTGAGTATGCAGTAGTGTGGAGATACCAAAATAAATTACATTAGCTTTAAAGTATTGTGTGAAAAATAGCTTCTTAATGGTCCAGAGAGTCTCTTTCTCAGGGACTAGATGAAGCAAAAAAAACATGTGTACATTTTCAGTAGCTGGGTTTAAATAATGAACTGCCAAAACATTTTTGATAAGTAAATTAGGTTACGTTGCATTCAATGCATACATAATGACAGTAAATAAAAGCATTTCAAGGAACTTTATTTTGACCACTAATCACACTATTGGAACTAGATGATTTCCTTTTGAAATGCATTTTGACTATGACTCTCTAAAACAAATCACAAACACATGAATAATTTATAGAGAAAATCTTCAAAAATGTTTGTTTATTTTTTGAAGAACATAGCCATACATTATTGGCTGTTAAAAAAGAGCTGTGCTTGAAATATGGTGAAAAGAGTCTGAGTGTGCAGCTACATAAAAATAAACATATTTTTATTGAATACCTTGTTGTATCTGACAGCTTTATAGGAAAAATCATCAACTTATCATTCACTTCTACATGAAATCGTATGCAACTCCTGTAGTGAATTACTGTGGTGCTGTTGTTCTCAATGTCTTAATAAAATAGCTATCTTTATTACAATGTCATCCATAGGATTTTTCTCACGGCTATTGAATATCCTTAAAAACATGACCACTTGGTGGAAAAAAATCAAACATGTATAATCCAGAATTTGTCATCCAGTAGTCAGCCCTTTCAGGTTACAAAGATGTGCTTTGCACATGTGATTTGTTTTGAAAATTAAGATATTGATATTTTTATGGCTGGAATGTTGAAGAAACCCAATATAAATCTTATTCCACATATTTCAAGAACTTATTACAAGCTGTAGTTTCCTGGGTAGCTTCCATAAAATTTAATACCTATTAATCATCTGACCCTTTTCTTTACATTTAAAATTATTAGGCCTCAATTATGCCTCCTATGAAGCTTACCTGTGTTGTGGAAGTGGAAGGAGTGCACTACCTGAGTGCTAATGTCAGTGAGAAATACAGCTTTGAAAGGATTAATGCATCCTGGGTGCTGGGAGAAGAATCCCTTGCTAACCTCTGAAATCACTTTCCCTACACAGTACTGTAGCTGCAGCCCAGACACATTCCCTTCTGGTTCTGTGTAGCAAAAGTGAGCTGGGACCTTTAAAAGGGGACGCTGCCTACTCTGGGGTGGTATTGGATGCTTGGCCCTTTAAGAACAGGTATCCTATAGTTCCCTGGAGGATCTGGGAAATTTTAATTCTTGAAGGCCATCTGACAATTCCATGACCCTTCATAGTGTATATGGGAAGCTAGACAAAGATGGTGGAATGATGCTCTGCATTTACTCGTAGGGGAAACCTGACCTGAAGATGAGCTCTCTACTAAGAAAGTTTGAAATCAGCCAGGAAAGAGAATCCATTGAGGAGGCCTAGGCAAGAGAAGAGCCCCCTTTACTGGGGAATTGGGGGGCATTATAGGGAAGCCAGAGGAAGAGTTGCATAGGAAGAGGCCCTGGGATGAAGAACTGTAGGATGCTATTCAGTCTCTGTGGTCAGGACCAGAAAAGAGAAACTCTGAACAGAGGAGTGTTCTTGTTTGAGAGACAGTACTTAAAACATGATTTAGAATGTTTTATTGTGTGAAGCAAGTGATCCTGGGCAGTGAAATGTAACTGGGAGAAAGCTCCAAATAAACTTTCCTCTTCCAAGTAGGGGCCCAGTTGAGGAAGGGAGGAAGCACCCCATTTACATTGTAGTCAGGGAATTGAATTTGTCATAATCTGCTAGAAGACCTAGGATTTGAATAGCCAGACATAGCCAGTGCACCGGTGTTTGGTTGTTTATTATTATTTCTTTTTAACTTTGGTGACCATTTCTCTTCTTTGGGACCCTGCTACCCTGGAGAAGTGGACTCTCATGAGGCTGGGACAAGTCTGGAAAGGTACCATTGATCTGTGTGGCTAAGGAAGAGCAAAGACTTAATTTAGCCTGAGAAGAGCAAAGATTATTTTCACTGGATGGTTTTGGGGTGGAGGAGTTGGCTTTATGATTTGATTAGAGGGCCAGGTCATCTAACCCTCTCTAAACATCAACCTACCTGGCCTCCAGGTGTTGACAGAAGACCACCAATCAGAAGAGGGGAAACTGATGTGGAGAGGTGAAAATCTTATGTACAGTCTGTCAACACTAGTGGCATCTGCCTTCTCTGGTGTTCCTGAGTTTCTGTGGCCACAGGACTGGCCTCTGCATAGGCATGCTAGAGGTGGAAAGGGCTCTCTCCCCTTTTAGTGCATCTTCACTAAAGGAGGCATAATTCAACATACCACATCTACACAGAAATATGCCTTTGTTGTTATTTATGCCTTTGTGGTATCCTTTTGGCTTTTGTGGGAGTCATGCATCTCCTTACATGATTAAAGTTCCATGTGCAACCTGTTATTCCTCTGGAGTTTGAACAAAATGCTGAGTGGTATCCTTCCCTAAAAATATTGTATACCTTGTTCTCTGGGGCCTCAGAGTTTTAATTTAGTTTAAAATAATCAATGAATCCAAAAGGAAGTAAATATATTCAGTATACATCAGGGTTTAATTGCAAAAACACAAACCAAATATATCGGAAGACAGAAACAGGCTGGGTCAGACTCAAGGACCAGCTATTCCACTGTCCTGTCTCTGATAGTGACCTGTACCAGATGTTTCTGAGGAAGGTTTAATAACTTCACAGTTAATCTGAACCCCTATTAGGCTTCTTTTTTTCCTCGGATAGTTAGAGAATGGCTTCAGAACCGAAGCATTAGGTTTACTATTCCTTTACAATTTGTATGAGGATATCTTATTTTGTTGAAAGAAATAGCTGACTAAGTCTCAGTGATATATTTCAAATTCTGTGTGAAAGCAATAGTTTATTTTAAAGGCTTCAAAGGATGTTTAAACAATATTTGCATGGAGACTTCCTATTTCCAGTATTGGGGGGGGGGGAGAGAAAATAAATGTTTTTAACTAAATGGGTGAAAAACTGGATTTTTTTTTTTAAATCTTGTGCTAAGTTTAACTAAAACTTATATAAAATACTGTATAATCTGAAAACAGTAAAAATTGGCGAGAGTTCCACAGTAGAAATGTATCCTTAACATGATGAGAGAGCCTTTTATATGACTCACTTGTGGCCAAACATATAAAAGAGATTACAGTCCTAAATCTCACAGCCCCTATTATTATGTTTTCCTGTATGTAATTCAGTAGGATAGGCATCATGACCTGCTAATTCAGAAATGCTGCTTGCCTGTCACATACCTAAATAAAGATGATTAGAAACACAAGTTTATTTTCTGCAATTCCTGTGTGAATTTAGATACTCAATGGACACTTCAAATGGGCTGCAATTCTAGGTGTGCAATTTTGTGGGACCATAGACAGATATCTTGCAGAAGTGTTCCTTTTTCTACAGTCAATCAGCCACCTGGCAAATGGAATTTTGAAAGAAGCTTTGGCCTTTATGTGCACAAAAAGCCATTGTGGTAATGCAGCTTTGGGTTACTGAGGAAAATTTAGATTTGATCAAAGTTAATAAATACAGCATGAAAGATTATTCATATTAACTGCTAAAATGGGTAGAGTTACCCATTGAGAGCAGCCTATGAAGGAGCCAATATTGGTGGACAATGTCCTCAGTTACAAATTTAATTATAGGTAGGACTGTCGATTAATCACAGTTAACTCACGTGATTAACTCAAAAAAATTAATCGTGATTAATCACAGTTTTAATTGCACTGTTAAGCAATAGAATATCAATTGAAATTTATTAAATATTTTTGGATGTTTTTCTACATTTTCAAATATGTTGATTTCAATTACAACACAGAATACAAAGTGTATAATGCTCACTTTATCATTTTTACAGTGCAAATATTGGTAATAAAAATAATAATATAAATAAAAGATATAGTCTTTTTCAGTTCACCTCATACAAGTACTATGGTGCAATCTCTTTATAGTGAAAGTGCAACTAACAAATGTAGATTTTTTTTTAAATGTTTTTTTATGTGACCAAGGTTCCAGGGGAGCCAGCTGAGGTCACTCAATTAGGGTGAACTGCAAAGAATGGGGCAGGCAATCCCCCAAACCTGGTGGATATTCCAATACTTAGATTTACCAACCCAGCACAAATTAGCTTCTATTATACTTCACTGGTTACTCAGTAGTCAACAACACAGTTCCCTTAAAGTAGCCCAGCCTCAGACCTCCACCTAGACACCCAAGTAAAAAATGATGAGGATTACTGAAAATCTTATTCATCATATGAAAAAGTTCTACCAATCCCAAAGGATCGGACGCAATACCTCCCAGGTTAATGGATCTTCCAGATCTTACCCAAATACACGTTTACAGCCAATTCTTATTAACTAAATTAAATTTATTAAAAAAGAAAAGAGAGAGCATCGTTAAAAGATCAGTATACATATAGACTTGAGTACAATTCTTGAGGTTCAGATTCATATCAGAGATGGTGAGATTTATAGTTGCAAAGAGTTCTTTTAGAATTTAGTCCAGAGGTTATAGTCCAATGTCCAATATCATATTCAGGGAGGTCCAGTAAGCACTGGGATCTTAGTCCTTATGGCTTAGGCTTCCCCTGTGTGAAGCCTCAAGAAGATCTGAGATAAAAAGGATCTGTACCCAAGCCATTTTTTTTATACAGTTTCAGGTCTTCTTTGACAGTTTGGGGTCCCTCGGTGAACAATAGGCACTAATTTCCTAAGCATTGCCGGTAGTTATTCACACAGATTAACGTAAGGCAATTGCCTGTTTTTCCAGCATTCGTAGATGATTTGCTATACATTTCAGAGAGAGATGAATGCAGAGATATCTTATGTTTACAGTTCATTTAAATGTTAAGATGTTCTTTTGATCTCTGAATTAACGGACTACAGCATAGACAGGGACTGTTTGATTACATTGTTGACCTCTACCAAGATATATGTAAATACCCAAAAACACAAACAATATGTCCCCATATGTTTTTAAGGGTCATGCATCAAAGTTATATAACTTCACTCAAAAACAAAACAATGTAAAACTTTAGAGCCTAAAAGTCCACTTGTCCTACTTCTTATTCAGCCAATCACTAAAACAAACAAGTTAGTTTACATTTACGGCAGATAATGTTGCCGGCTTCTTATTTACAATATCACAAGAAAGTGAGAACAGGCTTTCGCATGGCACTTTTGTAGCCAGTATTGCAAGGTATTTACGTGCCAGATATGCTAAACATTCATATGCCCCTTCATGCTTCGGCCACCATTCCAGAGGACATGCTTCCATGCTGATGACGCTCATTTAAAAAAAAATCTTAAATTTGTGACTGAACTCCTTCAGGAAGAATTGTATGTCTCCTGCTCTATTTTATCCGCATTCTGCCACATATTTCTCGTTATAGCAGTCTCGGATGATGACCGAGCACATGTTGTTCGTTTTAAGAACACTTTCTCTGCAAATTGACAAAACACGAAGAAGGTACCAATCTGAGATTTCTGAAGATAGCTACAGCACTCGACCCAAGGTTTAAGAATCTGAAGTGCCTTCCAAAATCTGAGAGGGATGAGGTGTGTAGCATGCTTTCAGAAGTCTTAAAATAGCTTTTGATCATTATCGAGCAGAACCCATCATCAGCATGGACACGTCTTCTGAAATGGTGGTTGAAGCATGAAGAGGCATACAAACCTTTAGCGCATGTGGCATGTAAATATCTTGCAATGTTGGCTACAACAATGCCACATGAATGCCTATTCTCACTTTCAGGTGATATTGTAAATAAGAAGCGGGCAGCATTATCTCCGGACACAATACTGCAAATGTAAACAAACTTGTTTGTCTTAGAGATTGGCTGAACAAGAAGTAGGACAGAGTGGACTTGTAAGCTCTAAAGTTAAATTGTTTTATTTTTGAATGAGGTTATCTTTTGTACATAATTCTATATTTGTAAGTTCAACTTCCATGATAAAGAGATTGCACTACAGTACTTGTATGAGGTGAATTGAAAAATACTATTTTTTTTACATCACAAATATTGGTAATAAAAATAAATATTAAGTGAGCACTGTACACTTTTTATTCTGTTATAATTGAAATCAATATATTTGAAAATGTAGAAAATATCCAAAAATATTTAAATACATTTTATTTTATTATTGTTTAACAGTGTGATTAAGTGATTAATTGCGCTTAATTTTTGTAATCACTTGACAGCCCTAATTATAGGAATATATTTGCCAGTCCATTTGCAATCTTGAATGGGCAGGAATACTGAGTGTACCTTCTGAAGGGGATTTACTGTATGTCCAGCAACGCAAATGCAGTTCAAAGTGTAGGGCAGGGTAGGCAACCTATGGCTCATGTGCCGATGGCGGCACGCGAGCTGATTTTCAGTGGCACTCACGCTGCCTGGGTCCTGGCCACCAGTCCGGGGGGCTCTGCCTTTTAATTTAATTTTAAATGAAGCTTCTTAAACATTTTTAAAAAGTATTTACTTTACATACAACAATACTTTAGTTATATATTATAGACTTATAGAAAGAGACCTTCTAAAAATGTTAAAATTTATTACTGGCATGCAAAACCTTAAATTAGAATGAATAAATGAAGACGCGGCACACCACTTCTGAAAGGTTGCCGACCCCTGGTGTAGGGAATCACACTTCATCACTGCACCTGTATTCCCAGTGGCATTGTGGCAGTGTTGTCTTCTTTAAAAAAAAAAAAACACCACCACTCTGGTTGATCCAGATAGTATAACTTTTTTTTCTCAGATGTGCCCTCCCAGGTCTCAGTGAGGCAAGTGAGGTGTGATTAGACTCGCAGGGGATTGGCCAATCCCTGAGGTCCTGATGAGGAAAACACTTGTGCTCAGCCATACATCATCCTCTTCTTCCCCCTTCATTCTTTACTGTTCCTTAGAGCACACTTAGGGAATATGCCTCCGACGAGGACAATGGGGGAAGGGAAGGGTTTGGGAAGCTGATTGGCTCACACAAGGGGATCCCTGTATTTAAAGCTTTGCTGGGCATCCATCAGACAATCTTGCTCTTGTTGCTATTGCTGCCTTGTTCTCCCTGCTGATAGGTGAGATAATGCTATGCTGTGTTTCCAGGATATGGTGCGTCTGATCAGATTGTTTTGGGATCAGGAATGATTTTTTTCCCTCTGAGTCAAACTGGCAAGGTTTTTCAGGGGGGTGGAGCAGAGGTGTTTTGCCCTCATTGCAGCATCCCAGAGGCTCAGTTTTATAAGAAGAAAAGTAAGAATAGGACTTTAATGTTAGGAAGTAATATGGGACTGTCTAGTTAATCACAACCTGTGGCCTATGTCCAGTGCAAATAAAAGGACTGGGTTCCAGAGCAAATGAATAAGAGGTAGATGACTGGCCGCACACAACTTAGAACTCCACTGGTGTTCTAAACTTAGTGCTGGGTAAAGACATGATTTTTTTAAGGTTAAAAATTCTTTTTATAGGAGGTTTGTGGGTTTGATGTAAATATTACTGGGTGAAATTCTACAGCCTGTGTTATGCAGGAGCTCTGGCTAGATCAGAGGTTGCCAAACTGTGGGGAACACCCTGCTTAATGGGGAACATGATGAGGTTAACGGGGGGGGGGGTGGAGAGAGGGCGGTGAGCAGCAGGGGTAGAGGTGCTTCCGAGTCAGCTGCATTCTGCTGACCCCTGGTGGCACTGTTAGGAGGTTGCTGCCCTTGCAGCAGGTAAGAAGCAGTTACAGCTGAGCAACCAGTATCCACTCTTGATGGGTGTGCATGGGGGAGAGGGAGAGAGTAAACTGGGGGCACCCCAGCCTCCCCACCTCCTGCAGGAACCCAGTGCCTATCCCTGCATCCCCCAGACACCCAGCACTCACCACACCCTGCATCCTTCCACGCACCCACCCCAACACCCTGCCTCCTACTCTCCCTGGCATAGCCAATTTATCTGACCGGGCTATCCCTCTCCTGTCTCCTGGATGGGAAGGTGGTGCAGGGGGGGAGCGAGGGACATGCATGTGGCCTGAATCACCAAAGGGGAGAAAGCAAAAAAAAAAAGTTTGGGAACCTCTGGGTAAGATGATTGATAATGATCCCTGCTGGCCTTAAAATCTGTGAATCTATCGGTGTTTATTTTTTGTATGTGTTAAGTCTATTCCAGATCAAGGGAAAATAGTATTTTCTATCCCTTTTTAGTTAAGGCATTTTTTTTCCAACCAACTGCTAGGATATTTTTCTTATCTATGAAGTCAGAAATCCTCACAGAGATTGTGCTATGTGGTTTGGAAGCTTTCCACTGTTTCCTTTAAAGGAGTAAATAAGTTCTGTTTTAACAAAGAAATCACATCTCAGAAAACACGATTGCTTTCCTTCTTTCCATGTACCTGACATAAATTTATAATATTTTATTTGATTGTTAAAGTTTAATCCATTCATTAGGATTCATAAGGCCAGAAAATTATTTGGCGCTTACTGCTTAGCGCCCTCATTGTTCTTTGCATCAATTTGTTCCACTGTTCCATATTGTCCAGCTAGTCGTCCATGTGAGCAAACCTTTGGACAAGATGGCATAATATTTTGTTTGTTTGTTTGTTTGTTTGTTTGTTTATTAAGCCTACTTGATTTGGGTTTATTTCTTCCAGGAATGCTCTTAGCGAATATTGAACTGTTGACATTCCCTATTTCTTTACTTGGTGGTGGGATAGCTAGCAATTTTTTCATCAAAATAGGGCATCACCACTTGGGCTGTGAAATAATCTTGAACATTGTCTTTGTTTGTAAATCTTTGGCAAGATAATAGAATTTTAAATAGCAGTTAGAGACAAAGTGGGCAGTGAATTGTTCCATTCATAGCTGTTGCCAAGAACTGTGCTGTCACACAGGCACTTTGATCTGTATCCAAGCAACTTCACTGATACTTTATATTATTATACACACATGTGGCATCCTGTTATTCATATTATTTTAATAATCTGAGCAAACACTGAAAACCCAATCCAGTGGGATTTCTTCAACATGTCTTCAATTTTAAGAGCAACGGAGATACTAATCTCCTGCAATAAACCTTTGAAAAGTCCCATCAGAACAAGGTGAGCAGGACATGTTTGTTTGATGGTATTACATGTCATTCAAATTTATCTGACCAGATGGGTGGATTTCAAGCACTCAGGTCAGCTTCTTCCAACTTGGTGCCTAAATTTAGGCAACATATAAATCCATATTCAGGCCAGGTCTACACTACAATGTTTTGATGGCATAGCTATGTTGGTCAGGAGTGTGATTGTCAGAGTGTGTTGAACAGATCATAGACAGGGTGAAAAATAAATAACAAAAGAACAAAAACAAAATAAATAAGGAAATTAATTGTACAGAAAAGAAACACTCAAAATATGGACAAACTATGACTGAATTGGTAGCTTACTGAGAGTATGATGCGTGACAGCCAATGTGAATAAAACAGAGCCATATAAAGATAAAAAAACGGTTCTATTTATACAGGGCCATAATTTTTTTACAGAACGTACAGCAGACACAGGGCCTGCTCTGCTAAATTACAAGATAAATGTAGATGCAACATTACCAGTGATGATAAGCAAAATGCAGTGTTCTGGTGCATGTTTTGGGCAATCTCTTTCTTTTTTTTTTAAACAGGGTGCAGCCCACAAAGTTGACAGATATATGTTGGAATCTACAGTCCTCAGCTGGGATACATGAATATAGTCTTGGGACACATTGTAAAGCACTCTGCACCACATTTGTCCCACAAGCTGTACTTTGCCTACTCCGGTAGATTTTGTATGGTTTTGGGTTTGCTTGAGTTGTGACTAAACCAATAAGAAGAAGACTGTGTTTTGAGCATCTCTAAAGCTCTTTGCAAGTGCAACCTGAGTAAATAGCTGATTAGCTTGAGTAATTCATTCATTTCCTAAGAAACTGGTTGTTGTTTCCAGCATTTGGTGATTGCTTGTTATCTGATATACAGAATGCTCATATAGGCGGTAATACTATTGACTGCTTCTAAAGGAATGTTCCGTGTGTGTCCTTGGTTCTTTTAGTAGCATTAGTAAGCAACTGACTTTGCTTCCCATCATGGGGTTACATTATGCCCTTCCTTGCAAAAAAAAATGTGTGGAAAAGGTAAATCTTGGTTAGAAACATTTCAGGGTAGTCATTGCAAAAGAAACCAACAATGAAACACTGTATACTTCCTTCTTGGGGATGGCCCAGTGGAGAAGAGACCATCTCTAAGAATACCTAGCTAAATCCTAGACTAGAGGTTCTCAAACTGTGGTCCGTGGACCACCAGTGGTCCGTGAGCTCCATTCAGGTGGTCCGCAGATAGTTCCCTCTAAGGTGCACGCCTGGGCAGCTGCACACAAGAGAATGAAGGGCCACCCACCTAGTTAGTGGAGCCGCATAGGTGTGGCTCCACTAATTAGGTGCCTGGACCCTGGAGAAGACACACATGTAAGGTGAGGTGGTGGCCTTGGGAAGAATAGGGGGTAGGTGGCAGAGGGTGAGAAGAGGGGGTGGGGGGAATTTGGGACATACAGGGCCGCGGCGGCCAGAGAGAGGCAATTTCCCCCCCTCCTTCCCAGCCCCAGCTCGGGGGCTGCCACAGCAGGGGAGAGAGGGAGAGATCCCTCTCCTTCCCAGCCCAGCATATTTAACTTTTTAAGTTTATGTAGCTGTTAATTAATGAGATACAAGCAAGTCCTAATGTCACACACTGTCACAAGGTGCCATATTACGTGACTTTGTGAATGAATGAATCATATTTAAAGATGGGAAAGAGCTATCCCCTTACTTTAAAAAAGTGCCAGTAGCATCCCTTGCTATGATGATATCTAGTCCCTGACAGTTTTTCACTTTTCCTGTTAGTTAAGGGTACCAGCACTCCTCGGGTAGCTCCATCACTTTCTGCATAAGCGCTTGTTTTTAAATACAAAACAGAAATTGTATAGCCAATATGGTAGCAGAGAGAACTTTTTTGAATGATATTCTGAATTACTCCTGAGAATGATAGAAAAAACATTTGTTCTATACAATCTGTGAGCTGCCCATATTTATCTTAATTGCATATTAACTCTGCAGTCTAAAAATGACTATATGAATGTGAATGTTAGCTGTTTATGATAGCAAAAACTTCCAACAATTATGGGATGGGCAATGGTAGAGTACCATTTTTAAAAGCCCTGACACCCTGCCTACAGTATAGTCTGTTGGGCATTTTCCAGTCTAATTATAAATTACATCTGGACTCTTGCACCTCAGGCTGGTGAAGATTTGAAGTGGTGTGAAGGTGATGCTGTCACTCTCTGCAGAGAAAGAATGGGTTAGCTGGCATCAGACTGAAAGCATCTTCTTATGGGTGTGGCAAATGAATGTGCTTGTGAGAAAGAAGACAAAATGGGGCAGAAGAAGTGGGGGAAACTGTCAATCCAAAATGAAAGGGTAGAATAAAAGCCCAAAGAAATAACTCTTAGGCTGTCTCTTTCTGAGAATCTGCCTCAGAATAGCAAGAGCTCTGTGTCAATATTTCCTCTGGTCAGAGTCACTTCTTTAAGAGTCCAAACTGGATTTTCCCACCTAGTTGACTATTAATTGACTTTTTCCTCAGGAACTTTAGTTATACCTCTAAAAGAAGCAAGTTTATTTAGTCTTTCACAGAAGTCCTGTCTTAAAGTAACTGAGGAATACCGAGCGCTTTTCAGCTCAGGTGAACAATGAAAGTAAAGAAAATGACGTGCTCCAGCCACCTGGCTATATATACAGTCTGATCTTTGAACCCTGCTATCTGTTAGATTTACAGCCTCTTTTTGGTACAAACCTTTGTAAGTTTCTTTGGTTTGTGCTGGTTTGAGTCCCTGCTGCTCAGTGTTCAATGAAATCGTCCTGCCCCTGAGTGCAGCCTCTCTTTTTTGAGACAAATGTCTTTTACCTACTGGGCCATTATAACTGGGGCCAGCTGAAAGTATTTCCTACTTCCCTCCAGTGTCACCTTAACTCCTTCCTTACAAGACAGCATGCATGTTTCTATATACTCTATCGCACATCCATGAAACTGCCTGGAGTATCCCTGTTTTCAGGACAGTGGGTGAAAAGCAGCACATGCTCAGATGTCTTGAGCCTTCAAAAGTCCAAAGAAAAAAAAAATAAGGCCAGACAAAATCAAAACATATTCTGTAAAATTGTAGAGCAGCCATTGTTCAAACAGAATGAATCTCTAAAATTTGCTGTTTCCATTGTGGAGAAAAATCAATGTACTGAGTATGTTCATTCAGTTAAGAGTTGTATATGGAGCACCTCTGTTTATGGTTTTAGATGAGTGAAGTGAGCCATCAAACTTTAGACGCCTCTGTTTAGTATCATCAGACTGAAGGTTTGGTGATAAGTGTGCAGGAGAAACTGTGGTCTGGGAGAGATAAGGAAGCCTCAAAAGGCAGTATTAAAATGGTCTGCACTCTCCAAGTGCCGTCAGCTAGCCAATTTAGTTTGAAAAAACAAGAAGACATCATTTCAGTGGGGAGGCAATAAGGGCACTGGGACTGGTAACAACTGCAGTTCTTATGTCACCTGATTGATCACAGGGAGTATGTGGGGCTAACACTGATGGTGCTGCAAGCTACTACAGCTAAGGACAGTACGGTGACCAGATGTCCCGATTTTTGGGTCTTTTTCTTATATAGGATCCTATTACCCCCCACCCCCGTCCCAATTTTTCACACTTGCTGTCTGGTCACCCTAAAGGACAGGGAGGAGGCAGACACATTGTGCTATCGCTCCCAGCCGTGGAGCCCACTGATGCCAATTCTTGCAATTTTATCATAAGCATCGTGGTATTTGGTGTTTGTCTTAGAGCCTCACTTCGTGGAATCATATGATGTGAGAATCTCAGCTCTTTTTTTAATATACGTTTCTAATTCTCAGTATTTCAGTTGTTGGGTTTAGTGTGAAGATGCTGGCTGGTGCTGGTGGCCTGTGACATAGAGGAGTCAAAATAGATGAGCAGGTGATCCTTTCTGGCCTTAAGCTCTATGACTGTGTGACTCTAAATAGGAAAGCTCGAATAAGCAAAAGCTAAAGTCTCAAAAACCAAAAGGCAAATAAAAAAACACACACCACATTTTTAAATCACTATATTTGTGATCTGATTCATGATTTTTGAATGGCAATACCATGAGCCAATCACATGCACACTTGTTCCTGTGTGAACTATGAGCCATAAGCTGCCCCAATGCAGTCCAGTGCCTTAAAATGAAAAATTAAAGCCTAAACAGGGCTTTGCTGCATATGTAGTGTGTCTTAATTAAAATGCAGATGTTTCACATGCTGTAGACTGTTCTACTGTTTTAGTGATAGGAAAACTTTTTTTAATTTGAAAATTCTTATTACAACAGCTTCATACAATTTTGTTATACTAAATATGTCACTGCACAAATGGTTGTATTTACTGCAAATGTATTACATTTAAGAAATTGTCACACATGAAGCAAGAAAGGCTTCAAAAATAAGTATAGCAATCTGAGTTACCATCTTTGCTAAATTTACTACTAATAGAGAAAAATCATTGGTGATAAATACTGGTACTTTCTATGTTTACTTCACATTTCAATTTGTAGACTGCAGAGGAGCTATAATACAGCTTTAAAAGTGTGTGTCCTCTTTCAAAAAAGAGTGATTTGTCTTGTTAGTCAAGTATTCTAGTGTTGTTGGTGATGAATAGTGCCAGGTGCAGCATTTCAATCTTTCTTCATTGTTCTGCTTTCACAAATATACAGATTGCAAGCTCCATGCTTTTGTAACTGAATTACCTTTCTAAGGATATGATTTTTAAAAGCCAGATAAATACTGTTGTAGCTGTAGATTTTGCGAAGCATTACTGACACCCAGTGGCCATTTGGGTTCATTTACAGAAAGCATTCCCCTGAATACTAGGGAATGGAAGAGATACTTAAAAAGCATGCTTGAAATCCACATTGCATTAGAACCTTTAGAAAAAGCTCTAGATATTTCCACAAAGCAGTTACATTTTTGAGAATTAAAATCAATACTCAGTTTTATGGGAAATTACTCTGGCAATAATTTTTAATGCAAAAAACAAATGCCCACCCATACCCTCCAAAAACCAACAACCACCAGTCAAACAAAAACAAACAAACGAAACAGTGGAAAAGCTCAGAGTGGAATTCAACCCAGTGAAAAGCATGCACACAATGGCCTTAGTACCACTGAAGTCCTTAATGTGGGGCTTATGTCTGGTGTTCGGGGCCTTTGTGGGAACCCTCTGCACATGGCTGAGTTTCACCTGAGGAAATGAATTTACCTCTTATAGTATGAAAATAATAATTATAAATAATATATAACACCTAGTCATCTTGGGCATGATTTTTCAGAAGTTCTGAGCACCCAAAATTCCAGTTGAAATCTGTGGGAGTTGTGGGTTCACAGCATCTTTCAAAATCAGGCCCAGACCACTACTGTTGGTTAGACATTTTCGGTGTTGCCAACAGATGTAGTATTTGGATTTTTATCTTAAAATCACAGGTCCTTCACACGTGATGAAAACATGAACCCTAAAAGCTCAAAAACCAGAAGCCAAATAATTCCAAACTTTTTTTTTTTTTTAATATTATGCTGATGATTCTTGGGCTTGACTCATGCCTTTTTATAGCTTGGGGGTTAGCAGTACTGCATCTCTCTTCCAAAATACTTTGAGAGGCTTTATTCTGTTTTCTGCTAAAATCCCTTTTTACTCTGCATTGGCAACATAAAGAAGCTAGAAAGAGAGATGGGCAAAAATTTTTGGATGGGGCTTTTTTTCCCACCAGAAATGAAGATTTTTGTTGACTGAAATATTTTGCAAATTCATGTAACAAATTCACCAAATTGTTTCGGTTGAGGAAAAATGTCAAAAAATTGAAATGTTTTGTTTGGAAATTTCAAAATTAAATGTTTAGACTTTTTGATTGAAAATTACTTTTCATTTTGAATTTTACTTCAGTTTTATTAAAAAAATAATAAAACATATGAAACCCTCAAACTAAATAAAATGTTTGTTTTGTTCAACCCAGTTTGCTGAAAAAAATTGAAACTTTTGGGGTCACCCAAAATGACTTTTTTCCTGATTTTTTTTTTTTCAGTTGTGCCTTCAAACCAAGAAACTGGTTATTTGCACAGCACTAACTGGAATGGCCCTGGTTAAGTCCCTAAGCAAAGGGGCTGTGTGTGGGCATACTGGGGATAAGTGGGGCAGGAGGGGAAGTGGCTAGTCAATTTGCAGCTCTAGAGAAACCACAGTACATTAGAGGGGACGACTCTAATTTATTTTGGGAGCTCTGCTGGCCCTTGACCAGCTCAAAATCCTAATGGTACAAAAGTGGCATAGATATGTAAGTTATTAGCAAGTCATGCTAAGACACTATTTCTGTTTCTCTAAGTTGCACCCATTTCCTTCAGACACTTTGCCTGTATGCCTTATGTGACTGGCCTAAGGCGCTATCTCAATTCCTAGATAATTTTTTGCTTCCTTTACTAGAACACCCTATTAAAAGAATAACAAGGCCTTTCTTGGGGGAATTTGTTTTTATTAAAGATGGGAAGGTTATGAACATATTGCATATTTAATGGAATATAAGCAAAGAAATAAAATGGTAAGCTTCCCTTTCTTATCTGCTTTGATAATTTATTATTTGTTTAAGCTGGCTATTTGAAAATATGCTGAGAGCAAATGATAGGGCAAAACAATATTATTAAACCTAAACAAAAAGTAAGTGAGAATATGAAAGTGTAACACACATGAAAAACATAGGACTGAAGCTAGACTGAGTTTTATTGCTAGACAGGCTGCTGCTGCTGCCACCATTAAGGAAATACGGGGTAAATATGAATGTGTGGCAGGCAGCAGTAAGTGCTGTGGCAGTGAAAACACTTAAATTCATTGGCTTTACACTTCATTAGGTAGGTAATGGATTTCACACATTTCTAAACTTAAACTGTCAGTCTGACCATAATGTTTTTGCATCAGCAAGTACAAAAGTATATTAAGGGCCTCAGTAGAGCTGCTTTATTTTAATAATGCTAATAACATTTTTGTTTATGTTCAGAGAAAATAGAGCACCATTTCATTAATTTCATATCCCATTTCTAAATAAATGCACTGACAAGTTGCATGTCTGCTGAAAACAGATGTCCTTTAAACATGTTTTTTTGTTGGGATGATTATTAATAGTGCCTTGGTCCATGAACAGAAACTAAATTCCTAATTAGAAATTCTTTCCTCTCAGAGAGCTTGCTTAAGTATTCAAAGTTAAAGAAAAAAATATTAGCAAAACTTTTGGACAAAGATAAATAATTACATACCTGATCACCTCTAGGTAATAACTACATTCTTAAAAGTGGCCAAACAATAACAATTTTTTTCTTATTAAACTCTTCACAAACTTTTTTTATAAAATCAAAACTGAAATACATGGATCACTTAAATATTTATTGACCAAGGCTGATTAGACTAGCCATAGTCATGTAGCCACAGAGATGGAGAGCTCCAGCATGCTTAAGTATATTATGATAAAAAACAATGTAAAGCTTCACAGGTATATGATGAAGGTGACACTTAAGAACATAGATAAGACAAGAGAGGAGTACAAGAGAGGAGGTTCCTTTCTACGGGTATAGTAAGCTGGTTCAATAAAGCAACCATTGTAGAAGATTACTAAATCAAATGCATCACTGGGACAGTTCTAGTAGTGGAGCCCTCTGATTATTCTAATAGGACAATCCTAGTGAGAGTTTTTGTTTTAAGGATGTGATCTGATATCATCAAGATGCATGGGAACTCTACAATAAAGCGGGGGGGAGGGGGAATCAGTTCCTCTTTGCATGCTTGTCCTTATATATCCAGTGTTGGGATTCTTTCAGATTTGAATTCTTTTGATCAGCAGCATCCATTGGATCTGCATCTGGACCCTAAGTGTATGATTACACTGCAAGTAAACATCCACTGCTGGCCCATGTCAGCTGACTTGGGCTTGTGGGGCTCAGGCTACAGAGCTGTTTATTGCAGACAGTCAGGCTTGGGCTGGAGCCCGGGATCTGCGACCCCATGATGGGGGAGGGTCCCAGAGCTCAGGCTGCAGCTCTAACCTGAATGTCTACTCCACAAATAAACAGCTCCTGTCTCAAACATGGATCACATGATCTATGTACCCTGCTGAGTCACTGGGCCTTCATTGTCCATATGCTCTCTGAGGTGTCCTCGGGAGGGACCCATTGGAAGAACTGATTCTCCCCAATGGCCCATCAATCATGGCTGGCTGGTCTGGATGTAAATCTGTCTTGTGGATGTTACGCAGGAACACAACATGTTTGAGATACAAACACATAGCAAACATCTGCTATTGTGTGGCCAGGGAGGTTGAAGTGTTCTCCTACAGGTAGTTGTATATTGCCATTCCTGATATCTGACTTGTGTCCAAGACTTGTGTCCATGTGCCAGCAATGCCCCTCTGCTATGTACATTGGCCAAACTGGACAGTCACTACGCAAGAGGATAAATGGACACAAGTCAGCTATCAGGAATGGCAATATACAAAAACCTGTAGGAGTACACTTCAACCTCCCTGGCCACACAATAGCAGATGTAAAGGTAGCCATCTTACAGCAAAAAAAACTTCAGGACCAGACTCCAAAGAGAAACTGCTGAGCTCCAGTTCATTTGCAAATTTGACACCATCAGATCAGGATTAAACAAAGACTGTGAATGGCTAGCCAACTACAGAAGCAGTTTCTCCTCCTTTGGTGTTCACACCTCAACTGCTAGCAGAGCACCTCACCCTCCCTGATTGAACTAACCTCGTTATCTCCATACTGATTTATACCTGCCTCTGGAAATTTCCATTACTTGCATCTGATGAAGTGGGCATTCACCCACGAAAGCTTATGCTGCAATACTTCTGTTAGTCTTAAAGGTGCCACAGGACCCTCTGTTGCTTTTTACAGATTCAGACTAACACGCCTACCCCTCTGATACTCTTCAAGAAGTGTTATCCATATATTCCATGACCATCCTCCTCCACTTCCGTGGAGTCTTCTAACAACTGGATTCTGTACTGGCAAAGGGACTGAGAGACAGTTGGGGTCGCCCTACCCTGAATGCCCTTGGTTGGAGTCACAAGGACACTCAGGCACAGGTATGACTCCAACAGACACTGCCAGCCAAAAGAATCTGAACTTGAGTGGATGGGGTGAAAATGCACCAACAGTGGAATAAATATGGATAACATATCTTGAGGAACCACAATTATTATAAGGTAAGTAACAGTTTCTTTGATTCAGTTAAGTGGTATGATGGGTTATGATAACAACTAATGCTTTATAATGCAAAAATATGAAGGTAAGCAAAGATTTATACCACAAATCTTATTGAAAAATCCAAAAATGAATGAATGCTTCACAAAATAGAAATAAGTAAATGACAATCAACCAGCCCAAAAATTTAAAGAAAAATGTCTCACTGGGGAAAAATAATGAAATACTTGGAATGGAAGTCACAACAACCATAGATTTTATTAAACTTGTATATAGTTGTCTAGTTGCTAAGATAAAACTGAGAAAGTGTTTGTTTTAGAATGAAAATATACTTAATGCCCTTGAAAAGGACTTGAAAACTGAAAAATGGGAAGAGAAAGAGGAAATTTTGAGGACAACAAATCTTATGAAAAGGATTAATGTTGACAACTTTGAAGCTGAGTTAGTGTGCTCCTTGGGCAAATAATGAAAATGTGATATTTTTATACAGTCTCCACATTAGAAACCTTTTATCCACAAAAGTATACACTTCTTTTATGTTTGCAACATATTCCAACATTGCAGTTGTTGACAAGTTAACATAAACTAACAAAATACTACCTATTTTCTAATAAGTACTGAATAGCAATCTGGGTCCGCATCCCATCCCACTTCTCAAGACTTTGTGAATAAATTGATAGCAGAATTATCAAATCTATTAATCATGTAATCTATTTTCAATTAAAGGGACACACAAACTTAAAAAATTCAAACAGAAGTGTGTGATTTTAATCTCCTTTATTTACAAGTAATGTCTAAAATCCTTACAGTTGCAGAGATTAGAAAATCTAAATATTTTCTCCTTTTTTCAGTTTATTTACTTTATAAACTTGAGTGGTCACTTTCTTTTTTTCCTGTTATATTTAGTCAGGGCCCATCCTTTAAAATGCTGAGCACTTCTAGGAGGTGTTGAGAACCTTGAGATCCTTTTAATGTCAATTGGAGGTTGAGAGCTTGCCAAACCTTACAGGATTGGGCCCTTGATTATTCACTTTTCTCACTTGGTGTCTTTCACATTGCAACATAGCAGAAAGAAACATTTAAAATATCAGAAACTACAGCAGCAAAGCCTGAAACTACTCATAAGTCATTTTTCAAAATTGACTACATTTCAAGTGGACTGTGTCCTTTCATTGTGAGCATTGTTGCAAGGGATAAACATTGAAACACTCAAAGATCCAGATAAACCCCATTTCATTTTTAGTTAAGGAATGTCATTGCATCTGTAATTCCTTTTGGATATATAACTGACCAGAATCCTAGTATTCTATGGTTATGTTCTGCAGGAGGTCAAACTAGAACAGAGGTTCTCAAACTTTTTTTGATGAATTTTCAAATATTAATCACAGACTCCCAACTAAGAAACTGATTGACAAAGGTATATGTGTACTTCATATAAACACGTACTGTTAGTAATGCTTAAAGAAAAAGATTATAAGAGTACTTACAGATATCAGTGAGATGGGTGACCCTGCCTCCTACTGCAGTCTGTCTATCTTTGGTGTGATGGTTGACAAGCAAACTCATAGATCATTCTCAACTTCCAGACGGGACCTGAGCTTTGTCTTCATAGCTGTCATGGCAGAGAATGATGCTTCACATGTATATGTTGTTGGGAAAGGTAGCAACACTTTCATTGCTTCTGTAACTAAAACTGGGTACTCTGCAGCAACAGTTGGTCAAAACTGACAAGGTGCCTGTTCCTGAAACTGATGTTTCCGTGTGTGGTCACAGGATAGTTCAAGCAGCTCCTGCTCTGCTTTTCCACTCAAACAGCAAGATGACATTACACAAGCTGAGAACAAATCCCGAACCCAGTAATTTTCCTCCATGTTTATATGTTTTAAGTAAACACGGAAGTACTCTGCCAAAGTTGAAAGGTGAACAATGGTCCTGTCTCTCACACAGTCAATTGTCATGCTGTTAGTAACCAGAAATTCTGTCAGTAGCAGAACCATATCTGAGATTCCACTGTTCAGTCTAGTTTTCCAAATCTCTGTTTCCTTCTGAAATGCTGCAGTTGTGTCACTCACCTCAAGTATGATTGTATCACCCCCTTGTGTGAAGAGTTTCAGTGCATTCAACAAGTTTAAAATGTCTGCTAGGTGTTCTGATCCATATCGGGTCAGAAAAGTTTGCAGTGATCTTGTGCACCGAAAGAAAACCCAGCAGCTCTTTGCGAAGCTCAAAAACTCTTTCCATCATTCTGACGCGAGATAGCCAATGCACTTCCATATGAAACAATAATATGTCATGTCCTGCATCCATATCTAAATACAGCTTTGCAAACAGGCTGAATTCAAAGGCCAGGACTTTATGAAATTCACAACTGTCATGGCTGCATTTAGCACATAATGTAATTTGGGTTCCTTTTTTTTTTTTTGTAATGGCCTGGCGACGCAACATCCATTTGTGGAGCATTAATGTCTTTGGCCCTGAACTTTTACCAATCAGGGATGGTCAAAAAAATTTCTGTGAAAAATTTGTGAAAAAAATGGAGGTTTCAAAATCTGTGTTCATTCCATGGAGAATGAAAATAAGATTTTTGAATTAAAAAAAAAAAAGATAGAGAGATCCCACTCTTAAATAGCCAGGACCCTGGTGATTAGGTAACTTACCAGGATGTGGGAGACCCAGATGACAGCCCTTGCCACCAGGCTATAGAGAGTCTCTCTCTCCCTCTCTCTGTCTGGGGAGTCTAAGGACAAAGGATCTGTCTTTTGGGGGTTCTTTGTTCCTATTGTTTTTGTAAATTGATTGGATAGCAAATTGTTTGGTTCTTTTTGCTGGTCAGTCCCTGGATTGGTTGGATACTAAACCAGATGGGAGAACTGGGTATAGACAGGTCCACCTTAAAATTTAGTCACTGAAGATGGGATGAGTATATATGTATTTTCACTTGTGAGGGGGCCTTGGATCTCCTTTGTCTGTCTTGTCTGTTTAGATAGTCAGAGATAGCCCCTACCCCAAATTGCTTAAAATGTGCATATACAATGTGGCCCTGATCTTGATTGGGCCCTCCACCTGTGATGGAAATTCAAATAATTAGTAATAATTTCATAGATAGGGGAACTGAGAGACAGAAAGTGAATGATTTGCCCAAGGCCGCACAGAGCAGCAGATACTCAGCTCATTGTACTAAGCACTGTACAAACACAGCCCCTTTGCAGGTGAGATTATGTCTTAGATGGTCAATTATATTAATGTTTTAATAATTGCAGAATCCGTCCACTATTTCAGTTGCTTTTCTCTTAATGTGAATACAGTTTTGCTGATCATTTTTTCAAGTTTATTGTTATTCTTTCTTTCATCTCTATTATTGTTTGTATCATTGAGATTGTTCTAAGTGAGGATGCCTTACTGACTCTTATGTCGGGTTTTGTTACTATTTGTTATTTGGAGGAGGTTGCATAGAAGGACTGCACTAGGGTGACATCATTGGAGAGGCATTGGATTAGTGACAGCCCAGGCTGTTCTTCTTTTTGAAGAGGTCTTAACCCCCTGATATAGTGCTGCTGCTTAAGTGCTCAATTTTCAAATCTTACTACTCTTTGCATTTCTAGATCACACTGTTTTAGAGTGCTCATTTACTTTTTCCACAAATTCACTTTTCCAAAGAAAGGATGAGCAGTGGGCAGCTCAGATAGCTCAATACGTAAGTGGTTTGTTTTCAACAGTAGACAGAGTTATATTAGTTTTATCCATAAATGAAGTATAGCAGAGCAAATAACTTAATAAACAAAAATTGATTTCAAGTTAGCAGCTTTACTTGCTGGGATTGTTCTTTTTCTGGATACTAAATCAATGGTAACTGGATTATAAAATAGTTATCTAGTGTTTTATTTTTTAAATGTAATTTTCTCAATTGTTAGTACTTCCTGTATCTTACTAAACCAATAAATCAGCTCAGGGGATCTCACTTTTCCCTCTTTAATGACATAACAGCTGTTGAACTACTGGTGGCACTAGTGATGCAAAACAAATTGAATAGGACTCCTGAAATTATAAACCTCGACTGCTAGAGTCAAGTGAAGTGTCTAGACTATTCAATGACATAGGGGGAGCTGCAGAGAGCCCTTCTGGACTGGGCAGGAGAGGCCATGTGGACCCCTGTCCAATCCCTAGGATACAATCACAAAAATGCCTATACTTGCTTTGTCTGGTGGCATTTATTTTTCCCCAGTCTATGCGATGGGATGGGCAGCATGAAAAAGGGCACGACTGTACCAACAAAATTGGAAACACTTGACTGGAGCACTGGGAATTACGGTGTGATAAGACAGGGAATTGTTTGGGGAAAATATTAGTTAAAAAATAATAACAGATATAATCAGCAAGAACTTTGATATTTTGCTTGTGTATAGTTTGTCTGGCTTGCCTGATTAGACTGTAAGCTCTTCATATAGGATGATCTCTAACTATGGGTTTATAAAGGATCTAACACAATGGAATTCTGTCCTGGCCCTTTAGAGCTATTGTAATATACGTAAATAATAATTGTAAAAAGATGAATGGGTCACAATTTGTAGTAGTTTAACCAGGGACAAAGAGTTCTGCTCTGCTACTCATCTGTTGTGTACTGCCATCAGATATGAAAAAAAATGTTGAGATGTACTGATTCTTAAATATTCTGTGTATACAAAAAAGTTCAGATAGTGGCACACATGAGATAAAAACAATTTAAAATTTCTCTTAGTAACTCACAGAAAGAAAAAGTGATACCAATCTCCACATTTGGCTCCATTCTTCTGCCAGATCTCTCATTTCCCCTCTTGTGGTGGGGTGGACAAACACCACAGTGGACCAGAATATGAAGGGGTTAGTGAAAACTGGCACTGATACTGACCCTGCCCAGCAGCATCTGATCTCAGTATCAAACCAAAGTGGAACTTTTCAACATTAGGGAGGAAAAAGGGAGCAAAAAAAGTGCGGAGGGGAGTTACCATGGTAGGAAGGTCTTGGGGTCTGAGAGAGAAAGAATTTAGGAGTTGGCTGAAATGAGCAGCCCTGCACTTAGGAACCTTAGGAGCAGTCAAGCCTTGGAACAAGGCTAGCAATGGGCGTTGTCTTACTGTTTTATTTATTAATTGTGTAAAAACCCCAAGAACAGAGTGAGTTTTGACCCTACACAGGGAACATCACATAGATTATATTAATTCTATGTGTTCCTAATTTATAAATCACCATAATATCTAGGTTGCTGTAGTAAAAAGATGAAGGGCAAGAATCTGATCTCAGTTACACTATTGTAATCCAGAGTACAATTAGGACAATTACTCTAGATTTATATCATTGTGTAGCCTGGTGTGACAGAGTGAGAGTAGCCTAAGGCTGACTCACCACTCTCCATTTGGTAAGCATATTCCACATGAGTCAAAATAAGGAGATCTGTAATTAAGTACCAGGTGATTAACCAGTCAACCAGGGGACTCAGCTGAAGATGGTTAAAAGAGAGACAGGAGAGAAGGAGGAAGACTGGAAGGGTAAAGCAGCCCAGGTTTTCAGAGAGGTGAGATTCCCCCCTGCCTGCCCTGTAGCTTGGTAGTAGGTAAAGGCTTGGGGAAAAGCCATATGCCGTAACACTTGTAAATAAAGCGCGTGGTACTGAACTTGCCACTGGTGGTGTGAGGACTGTTTACAGCAAGCAATCCAGGGTGAGGGAGTCCAGCCCTGTGACACTGAGCTCATAATCTTTTAATAATTTTAATGTTATTTAGCTCTCAGACCTCCTTTTGTCATCCATCCTATAGCAGCATAGCTCTTCCTTTTTTGTGTTTTACTTTACTGAAGGTGTTTGATTCAGGGCTGGAGGTGGATAATCAAACTCCCATTGTATTTCTTCAAAACTCAGATAAATCCCTGGAACAATTGACTCACGGGTTATTGATTTTTTTATTCCACCTATGCACAGATCTCTAGACCTTATTCCCATGGTTGAACTCTTCGTGCTCCCAGATTAGGGTCACTGGATGTGGAAAGAACTCATTTTCCCCTCCACTGAATCCCATATGTTCATTGTAACCTGCAGGATCTTATGAGATGGAGGTAGGCAGAAATGACTGTTACTGGGCCCGAGGCAGAACGCTAGATGCCTCCCCTATCTTCTTCCTGCTGTTCAGCTGCACTTTCAAAGAAAATATATTAAGTACTTCCTTTTTTTCCCACAAATTCCCTCCTCCAACCAGGAGAAACCTTTTCTAGAGTGATCTTATGCCTTCAGACAAAAACCCAATATGGTTACAGAAGCCCTTTAAAATACTTTAAAAATAATCTACTTTGAAGGAAACCTTTAAAGAAGGGTCTGTTGGCTAACATTTTAGAAAAGATTTTGCAGTTCTCTGATCCTCCTCATCTGAAATAGCTAGCTCAGTGGTTCCTGGGTAGTAAAGTCTCTGATACAGAGCTGATCCCTACATGTTTTTGTAGGATGTGCAAGCATTGCGAGTGGAGTGTGACAGGGCCTGTTCCCCTTTTAAAAATAACAGGAGTACTTGTGGCACCTTAGAGACTAACAAATTTATTAGAGCATAAGCTTTCGTGGGCTACAACCCACTTCTTCGGATGCATATAGAGTGAACCATATATTGAGGAGATATATATACACACACATACAGAGAGCATGAACAGGTGGGAGTTGTCTTACCAACTCTGAGAGGCCAATTAAGTAAGAGAAAAAAAACTTTTGAAGTGATAATCAAGATGGTTCAGTACAGACAGTTTGATAAGAAGCAAGTGTGAAAATACTTACAAGGGGAGATAGATTCAATGTTTGTAATGGCTCAGCCATTCCCAATCCCTATTTAGCCCTGAGTTGATTGTGTTTGAAGTTTTTCTGTTTTAAGATAGCCACCCGCAGGTCTGTCAAAGAATGGCCAGACAGGTTAAAGTGTTCTCCCACTGGTTTTTGAGTATTATGATTCCTGATGTCAGATTTGTGTCCATTAATTCTTTTGCGTAGAGACTGTCCGGTTTGGCCAATGTACATGGCAGAGGGGCATTGCTGGCACATGATGGCATATATCACATTGGTAGATGTGCAGGTGAACGAGCCACTGATGGTATACACAATCAACTCAGGGCTAAATAGGGATTGGGAATGGCTGAGCCATTACAAACATTGAATCTATCTCCCCTTGTAAGTATTTTCACACTTGCTTCTTATCAAACTGTCTGTACTGAACCATCTTGATTATCACTTCAAAAGTTTTTTTTCTCTTACTTAATTGGCCTCTCAGAGTTGGTAAGACAACTCCCACCTGTTCATGCTCTCTGTATGTGTGTGTATATATATCTCCTCAATATATGGTTCACTCTTTATGCATCCGAAGAAGTGGGTTGTAGCCCACGAAAGCTTATGCTCTAATAAATTTGTTAGTCTCTAAGGTGCCACAAGTACTCCTGTTATTTTTGCGGATACAGACTAACACGGCTGCTACTCTGAAACCTGTTCCCCTTTTGTTTGTGATCGCCTCACTTCTGTCTTCTTTTCACTCTGGGCTCCCCTTTATACTGCCATCACTCCTTGTCCTCTTCACACACTATCCATTCTTGCACCACACCTTCACAATGATAACACCATGTCCCCCTTCCCACCCACCCAGAAATTCCTTTCTGTTCATTCCTTCCAGTGCTCTGGCAGGGTGTGCTTCCACCTGGTGGATTTGAGATGGCAGAAATTTCCTGACCGGTGCTGCTGGGATCTTAACCCCCCCACACACACCCCCAAACCTGAGAGGAATTTTAACTCCAGCTCACAAAGCCTGAGGGATGTGCCAGTAGCCTTGGGCAGCTGCCAGGAAATTTTCACTCCTACTTCCTCTTTCTTCTCAGAAGTATCTAAAGGAGTTCCAGAGTCCCCTGCTCTTCTCTCCCACTGCCATCTCCAGGTATACGGCAAGAAGCAGTGGTGAGGGAATGCCTGTCTTGGTGTTGATGCAACCATGTTTGTACCAGGTGGAACCATTCATCTTACACATTCTGGTACCAGCTCTGATTTGACCCATCCACAAGTTGGAAAAGGTGCCTGGGTGTTCCAAACAGTTATTGTTTGGAATATACCTAATAAAGGTGTAGTCAACATTCCCCTTCTCTTTAACAAAGAAGATTCAATTAGAGCAGTGGTTCTTAACCAGTGGTACGTGTACCCCTGTGGATACACAAAGGTCTTCCAGGGAGTACATCAACTCATCTAGATATTTGCCTAGTTTTACAACAGGCTACATAAAAAGCAGCAGCAAAGTCAGTACAAACTAAAATTTCATACAGACAAAATGAGAAAGTAAGCAATTTTTCAGTAATAGAGTGCTGTGACACTTTTGTATTTTTATGTCTGATTTTGCAAGCAAGTAGTTTTTAAGTGAGATGAAACAAAAGACTACCTTTCCAGACTACTGTACCCCTTTCACGAATCTGATTGAGATTCACTGGACTAGAGAGTAAGAACATATAGATAAGAGAGAAACAAACTCTGAGCAGGCATGTTTATTTGCTAACACACTGAGTAGTTTAAATGAGAGCCAAAGGTGAAATCTTGAACAAGTTCAGCTAAAAGGAATTGCCTTTCCTCATTCAAAAGATATATTTTTTTTAAATGTCCACATTCAGATGAAAGCATCAATTATCATGTGTAAACTTTCTGTGATGAATGGATGTTTTTTTGTGTACTGCTTTTGGGTTACTCTGTAATAATTCAGTGATGCCTGAATTACAGAAGTCCCCTTTACTTCCTCTTTAATGAACTATCTCTGAAACCTTTTTGACTGCTAGTATTTTATTTGTCACATATGGTATTTAATGAGCTGAAGACTAGCTCAGAAGAGCCAGATGAGTGATCTAAATGTCACAAGTGTTTATCCCACATTTAAATGTTTTCTTTTCTGGGATTAGAGAGTGACCCAATGCATCAAACTGAAATATTTTGCATAGCTTTAAATTGTTTGTTTAGATAATAATTTAAAGAGACTCCATTACCTGAACTTTCTCTGGCTGTCAAGCTCTGCTGTAATAAGGCATGTACCATTAAGAATATTTTCTTTTGGGTGTGATAACTTATTCTTGATAAAACAAAATAATAGAGCTGTTTTGAAAAATTGTTGTTTTCTGAAGAAGAAAAATAAAGACTGACTTTTTGGCAAAAATTTAAAAACTGAAATATTCTGGCCAAAAATATTTTGAGGTACCTCATAGGAGTTGCAGTTTGGGTGTTTCATGTTCCCATTCTCCTCTACAGATTAGATCCCTGGCTGGACTACATTTCTCATGCTGCACCCTAGCCAGGGAGCCTGGCCCACAAAGGAGAATGGGGACAGGAAGCAACTGAACCACAATTCCTATGAGATGTGGCAGCATATCCAAATAAATACATTTTGATTTTCAATTGTTTGGTTTTGGGACAAAAAAGGAACATTTTCTGTGGACAGATACTTTTCCCACCAAAAAATGCATTTATTTGAAAATCCAATTTCTCAGGGTGGGGAGAGGGATGGGGGGGAAGTTTTGTTGTGTTTTAACGGAAAATTTCCAAACACCCCCCACCCAATAAGCTGCAAACAACCCTCTCCCCTACACACATCTTTGGATAGTGCAAAAATCAAAACCTTGATATTTAATTTAAAATATTTTTGTTGCTCACTATAGTTATTAGTGACATGAATATGCAAACCTTACTTTTTACGGGTCCGATTTGTATTATGAGGGAGACATCAGTTATACTTCAAATGCATTCTTCCTCAAATCTCATTGGGACAGTTAGTGCCTGTAGGTAACAGGTTTCAGAGCGGTAGCCGTGTTAGTCTGTATCAGCAAAAAGAACGAGGAGTACTTGTGGCGCCTTAGAGACTAACAAATTTATTTGAGCATAAGCTTTCGTGGGCTAAAACCCACTTCATTGGATGCATGCAGTGGAAAATACAGTAGGAAGATATATATACACAGAGGACATGAAAAAATGGGTGTTGCCATACTAACTATAATAGCTGATAATAGCCCACCTTAATTGATTACTCTCGTTATAGTTAGTATGGCAACACCCATTTTTTCATGTCCTCTGTGTATATATATCTTCCTACTGTATTTTCCACTGCATGCATCCGATGAAGTGGGTTTTAACCCACAAAAGCTTATGCTCAAATAAATTTGTTAGTCTCTAAGGTGCCACAAGTACTCCTCGTTCTTCTTACCTGTAGGCAGGGCCGGCTCCAGGGACCAGCTTAACAAGCAGGTGCTTGGGGCGGCCAAGGGAGAGGGGCGGCACCTGCGGCAATTCAGGGGCGGCAGGTCCCTCACTCCCTCTAGGAGCGAAGGACCTGCCGCTGAACTGCCGCCACCGATTGCGGCTTTTTTTTTTTTTTTCCCAATTGCCGCTGCGGCTTTTTTTTTTGCTTGGGGCGGCAGAAATGCTGGAGCCGGCCCTGCCTGTAGGTAGCAACCCAATGCGGCGTAGCCTTTAAATACTCCTCATTTCAAGTTGGACAGTTTAATATGCTCCAAATCTTGTTACTGCTCTTTCCCCCCTCCTCCCAGCCTTGGCCCATCCTTGGTTCATCCTCTGGTTGTACCTGGTTTCTTTTGGACTCTATTTCGTTATTTACATTACCTTCCCCTACTTCCTCCCTCTCATGTACTCAGTCATTCCTTTTCCCACATCCACTCATTTTCTGTCTTCTCCTCCCGGCTGGAGCAAGGGATGCTGGGAGGATTTTCTTCCCCTTCTCCAAGCCTGGGGGAATTCACAGGAGGCTCTACAACCCTTCTTCCAGGCTAAAGGAGAGGCACTTCTGGGAGGATTTTCACTCTACATGTTTGTGATGGGGCATTGCTCTCCTCTAGCCCAGAGAGGCAATGCCATTGTGGAATCAACCCTATCATGGGTGCTCTGCTGGCAACTTCCTCCATCTGATGGTGCCTTTGCCTTCAGACCATTCAGGAAATTCTCAACCCACCAAGAGAAGGTGGACTCTGACTTTTAAATATAATGGGGGCAGCCTTTGGGAAAAATACTGAGAGGCCTGGCTCTGTGCTAGTTTTAAGCAATACAGATTTCTTATTAAGAAAGCACAGCACAATTTTGTTTTCAAAGCTTTGCATGTTTTAGGGTTAGGTCTCCGTGTCACATCACCAGGAAATTTCCTTGTGCCTTTGTGGGCCAGTCTGGCCTTGGGCAAACCTCATTATCAGAGCTTCCAATTATCATTAGCCCTTTCAAAACTACATTTCCCCCCAAACAAGGGCACATCTAATCTATATCCTAATAACTAATATGAAGATGTGAAAAGGTGTTTTGTGAACAGTCATGCACTCGATCAGTGTTTGTCTTACCTGGTCAAGAAAGTATAACATAACCATTGATTACCACTTGTAATGAATCTTAAAATGAAGGATAAGATTATAGAAGTCCCCATAGGACATCTCATCAAAAATGCTAGCTTGATTTGGCTTGGTATGAATGAATGAGAACTGTTTCTTTTTCATCAGTGTGACCCTGTTTGAGTATTCTTTACATCATTATTGAGACAAAAAGCTGACATTTCTGGCTACATATGCATCAGGACCCACGCTGTGTACCATACTGTGCCCTACCAACCGTTACTTGTTCTCTTTTAATAAACCAAATTTAGTTACAGCTGAAAATTGTTGTTTGCAATGAGAAACGTTACTTAAATATTTCAATAACTGCTTTTTTTTTTTTTTAAACCCTTCATCTTGAATAAGTCATTTTTTTTGTTTGCATTTGTTTTTCACCAGTTGAAAAGATCCAGAGCCAGTGGGACGAAGTACAGGGACACCTTCAAAGCCGCAGGCAGCAGCTACATGAAATGTTAAAGGATTCAACACAATGGTTGGAAGCCAAACAAGAAGCTGAGCAGGTTCTAGAACGGGCCAAAGTCAAGCTTGAGTCATGGAAGGAGATTTCCTATACTGTGGAAGCTCTGAAAAAGCAGAACACCGAACTTAAGGTTATTATTGAAGATAGAGAATTTGTATTGAAGATGAAAAATCAAAATATTGAAATGTCTGATGAAAACATTTCTACTTATTTCAGTAGTTGACTGATGAAAAAATACTTTCAAAATTGGGTAACTCGGACCAAAAAATGTAGCCACAAACCAGGTGATTCCCCAGCCCAAATACTCCCTCCATTCCTGCTAATAAAAAAAATTCTATTGGCTTCTAAATTCTAAAAATGACATCACATAAATCTCCCGACCACAATAGGCCCTAATTAGCAGAGATACCAAGGGCTGGGTGATACTGGAGAATGCTCTTTCACCAGTCACTCTTTGAACTGCTGCTAACTAGTTGTACCTGTTCTTTTGGGACAGTAGGCAAAGTGGTTTTTTGTTGTTGTTGTTGTTTTTAAGTCTTTTAGATGTATATTTGAGGGTAGGCCATGGCTGGTTCTAGCGATATTCCCAGAAATAAATATAGAGAACATCTGCTCAAACTGGTAATATCTAGCTTTCTGGTAAAAGCTTAGCGCCTCCCCTCACCTCCACCCCCAACACACACACACACACACACACACACACACACACACACACACACACACACACACACACACACACACACACACACACACACACACACACACCCCTCTTTTAAATTGTCCTGGTCCACATAAATAGAAGATTTCACTTTCCAGAAATGTCAGTCTAACTAACATTAACATCCATTTTTTTAAATCAATCTCTCCCATCCTATACTTTTGAAGTACATAAACACTGGATTTTAATTTGCCCTGTGGAAGTACGAAAACACCAGAAATCCTTCATTTTCTTGTTTGTTTTAGGGCTAGTAACTGGTTAAATTTTCTCATCTGAGATTAAGGGTCATTGCCTGAGATGGATGGATTATTATAAATAAAGGCAATCACTCACTAATGTATTGGAAAGAATTAGAGTTTATGTACACTACTGTCATTCAGCAGAGAGGAGACACATTTGTCATTGTCTCTTTCTGGAGATAGAATGCTGGCTTCTGACCAGTGTTTGGCTTACAAATAAGCCTCAAAGTAAGTTTCCTAACTGCAAAGGTGTAAGGGAGGAGGGAAACGTTAGTTGAATAAATTGTGTGAACAAGTTCTTAAGTAATTTTTTTTTAACATTCTCCACCTCAAATACAAAGTACGTAGGCAATTAAGACTAATGGAAACAGCTATTTTACAAATAGAGTGCCACATTTTTCATTTCTTACAAGCATTTCTCACAAGCACCTCCTGCTATTAGACTTACAAGAATTACCTTTATAAGAAGTTTACATATCTTAATACAAAATTTAATTTAAATACTTCCTTTACAGGACTCTGCCCTTAGAATATAAATCTTTAACTCAAACTGGTAAATGCAAAACTGTAATATCTATATGAAAATTACAAAATATATGTACCTATAGGTGTTTGTGCATATACTTATGTATAAATAGAACTTGATGAGAAAACTGTTCCTGCCCTGCAATCATTTTTGATATTTCAGATTGTTCCTATGTTCCAAATCAGGATGAAACATGAGACCTTTGTCTCTCTCTTTTTGGGGTAAAATTTCCAATGTTCCTCACCACCTCCTCCCCAAGAATAGAGAACATCTAATAATCTCATCCATTCCTTCAATAAAACAAAAAAGAGAAAAATTCCACTATTGCTAGCTGAGAATCAAAACCTGGATCTTGAATAACCCTGAAATTCAGAGCATTCAGTGTCCAGAGCTGGAACTAAATTTTGCATCTTGACCCCGTATCTACAAATGTTATGAAATGTGTTATAGTTTCTTTATGAAAATCTGTCAGATCATCAAACCTGCAGTTGGGCCTTGCTTTACTTTGCGCTCCCCACATGCTGATATAATTGCCTGAGGCGTTACAGCCTCAGGCAGCACCAATCACCTTAGTCTACTTTCATTTGTTTGGTTTTGCTTGTCCTCCTTCCTACAAGTGAAAGGAAATTCACCTCTGGGTGAGAGAGGGTCATTCTGTTCCCTTCCCCCTCTTTCTCTCTCCCCCCGGTCTTTGGATGTCAAATCTTTGTCTGTCAAATCTTTGTCTGCCTTGTGATTCCTATTGTGTCAAATCCTGCATAAAAGCCTCTCACATGTGACAGCAATAGCTGTTTTGTGCTTGGCTGAGCTAAGTGTACATGAATTAAAAAAAAACCTGAAATCTTGTTTGAGCTTAGCTGATTTTTAGATTTCTTTCATAAAATAGCATCTGAATTGAAGGATCTAGAAATAGAGCTGGTCTTCAAAATGAATGCTTCCAAGTCTTAGTCTCTGTGTCCTAACATGCATTTTGATATCCCATGCCTGAGTGTTTTTAGGATATACACAATCTCTTGTGTTTGCAGTTTTAATAGATTCATTATTCTTTACCCTGAGCAAAATTCAAATTACTGTTTCGGTGCATTCACGTATGGGAAAATAGGCAGCCAAGCCTGGGACATACCCAGACCCCCCAGAGTGCAGGTCCATCCAGACCAGATCTATGAGGAGTTTGGTGTCAGGGAGTCTGGTCTGCTCAGCTGTCCCATTTCTTGGGCGCAATCCAAAGTCCACCGAAGTCAATGGAAAGATTCCCTTTGATTTCAGTGAGTTTGGATCCGACCTCTTTGTGGAGATTGTTCCTACCAAGGACAAAAATGAACTGCATTGGGGACATCACATGGCATCACATAGGCATGCAGTAATATTGCTTTTACTATGCTAACATATATCCCAAACCTATAATTAGGTCTGGATTTGCCCCCGTGATTGATACCCTTTTTAAATTTCCAGTTGCAAGAGTTTTTAAAATATATTTCCTAATTAAAAATTAGTCTTACTTAAGAGTCTCAAGTTAGTTCATAGTTAATTGTTTTGTGACTTACTCAAAATGAATTCCCTTCACACTGTCTGTGGCTTTCCATTCAAGAATAATATCCCAGGGACTGGGGTTAGGTATGGGAGAGTCCAAAACATGGTAAATTGGCAATGGGAGTCTGCTTTTTCACTAGAATTCAAAAATTAATCCTATTAGTTAATTGTTCTATGATGAATGTAAGCTTTGTTAGCCTAGCAGGTTGAACTAATAGTGTATATCTAATGAAAACAGTAGCAATCTCGGCAGAGAGACCAAAGTTTTAATTGAATAAATATGGAGACTAGTTTTGTTTTCTCTCTAGAAAGTGGTTCCTTCCAATCAGGGTTGATAAGAAAATGTGAGGAATTTCGTTCAGCTAATGCCCATGTTCAACCTGTGATCTTGAAGACAATATAAAATCATTTGAAGATGACACAAAGATTGGGGGAGTGGTAAATAATGAAGAGAACAGGTCACTGAAATACTGAAATGTGCCTTATCAAGATTAGTGGTGGATTTGCTATCACTGGCAATTTTTAAATCAAGATTGGATGTTTTCCTAAAATATAAGCTTTACCAGTTCTTCTAGGGAAGTTCTATGGCTTCTATTACACAGGAGGTCAGATTAGATAACATAAGAACGGCCATACTGGGTCAGACCAAAGGTCTATCTAGCCCAGTATCCTGTCTTCCGACAGTGGCCAATGTCAGGTGTGCCACAGGGAATGAACAGAACAGGTAATCATCAAGTGATCCATCCCCTGTTGCCCATTCCCAGCTTCTGGCAAACAAAGACTAGTGACACCATCCCTGTCCATTCTTGCTAATAGCCATTGATGGAGCTATCTTCCATGAATTTATCTAGTTCTTTTTTGAACCCTGTTAGTGTCTTGGCCTTCACAATATCCTCTGGCAAAGAGTTCCACAGGTTGACTGTGCGTTATATGAAGAAATACTTACTTTTGTTTGTTTTAAACCTGCTGCCTATTAATTTTATTTGGTGTCCCGTAGTTCCTGTGTTATGAGAAGGAGTAAATAACACTTCCTTATTTACTTTATCCATATCAGTCATGATTTTAGACCTCAATCATATCCCCCCTTAGTCTTCTCTTTTCCAAGCTGAAAAGTCCCAGTCTTATTAATCTCTCCTCATATGGAAGCTTTTCCATATCCCTAATCATTTTTGTTGCATTTTTCTTTACCTTTTCCAATTCCAGTATATCTTTTTTGGTGCACGCAGTATTCAAGATGTGGGCGTACCATGGAGTTATATAGAGAGAATGATATTTTCTGTCTTTTTATCTAGCCCTTTCTTAACATTGTTACCTTTTTTTGACTGCTGCTGCACACTGAGTGGATGTTTTCAGAGAACTATCCACAATGACTCCAAGATCTTTCTTGAGTGGTAACAACTAATTTTGACCCCATCATTTTATATATATAGTTTGGATTATGTTTTCTAATGTTCATTACTGTGATCATAATGCTCCCTTCTGGCCTTGGAATTTACAAATCTATGAATTGCTTGGCAGGCTGGATGCAAGAAAATATGCATTTTTAGTAAGGCTAAATGTAAAGACATGCATCCAGGAACAAAGATTGCAGGCCATACTTACAGGATTGGGGACTCTGTCCTGGGAAACTGTGACTCTGAAAAGGACTTTGGAGTCATGGTAGGTAATTAGCTGAGTTTGAGCTCCCAGTGCAATGCTGTGGCCAAAGGGCTAATGTACTTCTTGCATGTATAAATGGGGATATTGAATAGGAGTTGGAAGCTTATCTTACCAGTTTATTTGGCATTGGTGCAATTATAGCTGGTGGGACAAAGTCAGGCTGGATGGCTGCAAGAGGGTCCTCATATTGGGTTCTGGGAGGTGGGCGGCCACAGCCTCTGAGGATCCACTGAGCCTGAGCCTCAAATAATTACAGGGGGCAACTGAAAAAAAAAAGGATGAATATGGGTCAAAGGGTCAAAAGTAGGGAACCTGAAGGGGACACCGAGCAGAGAACCCCGGCCAGCACTCACTGCTCCTCAAAGGTGTCAAGGGAGCCAGCGGACGCTGCCCAGAGGAACTCTGCCCGGATACGTGAGCGGAGAGAGGAACGGAAGTAGGCCCCACAGTTGCAAAGAACCCTCTCAGCCAACATCCTCTCCCTGGTGTTATAGATGTCCACTTTGGCCATTGCTAAGAGGAAGTTGACGAGGAGGTCCCGTGACTTTGTGGGGGCACTGACAGGGTGTGTATATATAAAAAGGTGCGGGGAGGAGTGCAGCCAAAAACATAAGAGGAGATCTTGGAGGAGCAGGAATAGGGGCTTCAGCCCGGTGCATTCAAGATAGGCATGCGCCAGGGTCTCCCTCACACCGCAAAAGGGACAGGTATTGGGAACAGAGGTGAACCGCACCAGGTACACGCCCAGGCTCATGGCTCTATGAAGGAGTCGCCAACCGATATCCCTAGTGGGCCATGGGGCCAAGGTAGAGTATAGGCTGGCCCACCGGGGTTCCTCACCCTGAACAGATGACATTAGGTCCTGCCATTTAGTGGCAGGGCGGGACACCAGGGTGAGGAAATGGAGAGTATGGAGCACGAGCGTGTACAGATGTGCCTGTGGCGCAGTTCAAAAGCAAACTGGCTGCAGGTCTTGCAGCCAGCTCGAGGTATACGGGTGGGGTGGCCAGGGAGGCTCAGAGGACAGGGGCCTGATGAAAAGATCCAGAGGCCCGGGGCATGGGATGGGTGGGGAACACCTCCTGCAAGAGGGTCCTGGAAGGCTGATATATTAGCCCTAGAATGTTAAAGCCCTTTTTCCTAGAAGCTGAGAAGGAGTTACCTCAGATCAATTAGGAACACCTGAATCCAATTAAGTTCTGCCTGAGGCCTTTAAAAACCCCTCCTCTGGGGAGAGCAAAGGGAGAGAGAGAGACAAGCTACTGCCAGGCGAGTGGCAGCAGGGAAACAAGCTTTTCCAGGGTGAGAGACTCTGCTCCTTCCCGTACGGGAACAGCCAAACCTCAGTACCTGCTAGGGGAAGGACTGACATCCTGGGCAAGCAACAGGATGACACCCTGCCCCAGCGAGGAGGCAGGGAAAGGTGTCTCCTTTTGTGTTTGAGACTGTTTCCTTTTTGTTTGGTGAAGGATCACCCCACTGTGACGGGTTGGATCACAGAAACCCCCTTGGGAGCTGCCACCTGATGTGCAAAGACTACCCCTGCTTCTGTTTTCCCTGCCAGCTCAGGACTCCAGCACCCTGTCTTGCTGAGCGAGACACTCCAGTCTGGCTCCAGACACAGACCCAGGGTCTGAATCACTTGTCCCAAACCTGCAAGTTTATCTGAAAACAGCTCCCAGAAATGTGCTTGTCTCTAGCACTCAGATGCCCAACTCCCAATGGGGTCTAAACCCAGATAAATCCGTTTTACCCTGCATAAAGCTTATGCAGGGCAAACTCATAAATTGTTCGCCCTCTATAACACTGATAGAGAGATATGCACAGTTGTTTGCTCCCCCAGGTATTAATACATACTCTGAGTAAATTATTAAATAAAAAGTGATTTTATTAAATACAGACAGTAGGATTTAAGTGGTTCCAAGTAGTAACAGACAGAACAAAGTAAGTCACCAAGCAAAGTAAAATAAAATGCGCAAATGTATGTCTAATCAAACTAAATACAGATGATTTCCTCACCAGTTCCAGAGCACTCCCTTTTACAGGCTAATCTCCTTTTAGCCTGGGTCCAGCAATCACTCACACCCCCTGTAGTTACTGTCCTTTGTTTTAGTCTCCTTCAAGTATCCTTGGGGGGTGGAGAGGGTCCTTCTTTAGCCAGCTGAAGACAAAATGGAGGGGTCTCCCCCAGGTTTAAATAGACTCTCTCTTGTGGGTGGAGACCCCCCTCCTCCCTCCTATGCAAAGTCCAGCTCCAAGATGGAGTTCTGGAGTCACCTGGGCAAGTCACATGTCCTTGCATGACTCAGTCTTTACAGGCTGAAGCCATTGTCCACATGGTATCTTGCATGTCTCCAGGAAGACTTCTTATGTGGATTGGAGCATTCCAAGATGCATTGTTCCCCAAGTGTTTCCTGATCAGGTACTTAACCTGGCGAATTCCTTCCTAAAGAAGCTGACCAAATGCCTCCCAAAGCTTACTTAGAAACCAAGCAAGCATACAGCCCATATTCTTAACCTCAAGTAGAAAATGATATATATATGTACAAATAGGATGAATAGATATAGTAGACCATAACCTTTACGGAGATATGTTACCTGGCACAGGCAGCACAAAACATATTCCAGTTATGTCATACATACATTTATAAGCACCCCCTCCCCATAAAGCCTTATGGGGTACACTGTCACAGAGAGACTGCGCTCCTTCCCGTACGGGAACAGCCAAACCTCAGTACCTGCTAGGGGAAGGACTGACACCCTGGGCAAGCAACAGGATGACACCCTGCCCCAGCGAGGAGGCAGGGAAAGGTGTCTCCTTTTTTGTTTGAGACTGTTTCCTTTTTGTTTGGTGAAGGATCACCCCTTAGGCCAACCGTGGGGCGTACCCTGAAAACACAGCCAAAGGAGTACAGAAGGGGGGAGGCAAACAACTGCCCAGAGTGGGGCTGATTTACCCCAGGTCCCCCATCACCAGAGGGGGAAGTGCTAAGTCTGGCGAGACAAAGGAGGTGCTTTGCCACACGAGAATATTGTGTCCAGGTCAGGGGTCCACAGTTTAAGAAGGATGTTGATTAATTGCAAAGAGTTCAGAGAAGAGCCCCAAGAATGTTTAAAAGATTGGAAAACAAGCCTTATAATGATGGACTCAACAAGCTCTATCTGTTTATCTTAACAAAGAAAAAGTTAAGGGGTGATCTGATCACAGCACAGAAGTATCTACATGTTAATTACAATAATGAAGGGCTCTTCAGTCTAGAAGACAAAGGTATAACAAGCTCTAGTGCCTGGAAGATGAAGCTAGACATATTCAGACTAGAAATAAGGCACAAAGTTTTACCAGTGAGGGTAACAATTGGAATAATTTACTGAGCGTTGTTGTGGATTCTCCATCACTGGCAAGTCTGAAGTCATGGTTGAATGTTTTTGTTTTATTAATTTCTAAATAGTTTTTCTAGTTCAAATAGGAGTTAATTCAGTGAAGTCTGGTGGTCTGTTATACCAGGGGGTTGATAAATGATAATAGTAGTCCTTTCTGGTCTTGTAATCTATTCTGTTGATAAGACAGACTTTGATACCTGTTACTGGTATTGCCGGCATTCATTGTTATATTTTTCAATTAATAGTGAAAGAGAACAAATACCCCCTTTATTCTTCCTCTTTGTATAACAAATGGTATAAAAACATATGGTTAGAACACTAGCTAGAATTCCTATAAAGCATTAGTTTTATTTTTTGAATGGGATTTTCAAAAGTTTAAAAAAGAGACTCACAGTTTGCTCCCTGTTTGGCTCAAAGGAGAGATAATCTGTTCCTCCTCTATTCCAGTAGAAGTTTACTTGCCCTTCAATACTATCTTAGGTAGGATGACCATACATCCTGTTTTGGTTGGGACAGTCTCTTTTTTTAAGCCCTGTCCCAGCCATCCTGAATTTTTGACAAAAGTGGGCACGTGTCCCTTTTGCTCTTGCCGACTTGATCAGTTGGCAAAAGCAAAAGGGACAAATGCTCACTTTTGTCAAGTGGAGTATGGTGCAGAGGAATGTGCGATGGAGGTGAGTGGTGATGTCGGCCTCTTGCAGGGTTTCAGCAACAGCCTCTTGTGGGGCGAGGGAGGCAGGGTTCCAGTGACCCCAGCCTGGGGGCGGGGAGGTTCTCGGGCAAGTGGCTTGGGCCAGCCCCTTGTGGGGGAGGGTTCAGGCCAGCCCTGTGTGATGTCCCGTTTTACCTTTGGGAAATATGGTCACCCTAATCTTAAGTGAGAGGGCCAATGTGTGGGAGGGCAGGCAGTGCCAAGGCTATTCCCCTGCCTGCCCACTTCCAATTCACCTGTGCAGGAAATGTAGTAGCAGTCCCACTGAGGCTGCTCTCCTACCAGGGACACACTAACAAAGTAGCCTTATCCTCCCTTACTCCCTGCACAGTGCCTCGGGAAAGGGACAGTCTTGCCTTTAGTCACATACTGTGTGCAACAGTTACCTTGTCACTTGCTTTATAATGTCACCCTTAACTGTTTTGCTGCCGCCTAATATTCCAGATATGGACCAACTACATAAGGTGAAAAAAATATACTCTTAGTCTTGCTTTATGGATTATACCAGAGTTCACAATGTGCAATTCTAAGTGCAGTGGAATATTTTAGGGATGATGCCCACAGCTGCACAACAACTGAAATAGAGGACCAATGATGAATGGTTATACCTCTCTAGACCAGCTAAATAGCTGATAACATCAAGCTATTGATAACACCACCCTTCAGGGGTGGGCAGTGGGTCTGCTTTTCCAGACCTGGGTTACATAAATATTTAATGCAGAAAGTGACATGCTCCAAATTGGATGGTGCTGTACATACATATTGCTGTATCTGTGCACAGTTTATTTTATTCCACTGGTAATGCATGGATAAAAAGAAAGGCCCTTACTTTTTTTTAATTAAGGACCCTTAATTACCTAGACTTTCCCACTAATAACATAGCAAGTAGTGTCTTCTAATTAAATAAAATTAAAAATATACATAAGCAGCATGATTAATGCGCATCCCTAACTCTTTAAGCCTTTTAATAAAGTCAGCAAATTCAAGAGATGATACAGATGAAATAAGAAGAATGCTTTACAAATATCATAATGAAATTAAGGTATTAAAGCACTTTGAATACTTTTTTGTTTCTACTTATTCCAAAGTAGATGGAAGAGAAATGGGGCCTGAAAGTATAAAGGAAAAAAAGAAGAAAGAAATTGTATTCCATTAGTTTAATTATACAAATTCATTACATCAAGTCATGTAAGACAGAAAATAATGGGACTCTATTAGGTTGGACAATAAACCTTTCACTGTAACACTTTGCTCTCGGTCCCTGTGAAAAGCATAGAGTAGGAGCAATGACTTAAGCATGCACTCTTCAAAGTTGTTGAAAAGATTAAATACTCATTTCCAGTAAACTGGAAAATGCAAATTGTTTCCTCAAACAGAATCCCCTGTACTCTTCATTTATGTTCTGAATGATATTGTTCTTTGGTAATGTCAGGAATTTAATAGATTAGTCTTGAAGTTAATGGTGAGAATCGACACTTTGGAAGTAGCATTGTAATGGGTCTGTCAGCATTTCCATTAAAAAGCCTGCTTTGGAGGGGTTTATAAGGTCATTTAAATTCACAGGGGACTAGCGAAAGGTACACATTTTCCAAGTGAAGGTTTACAGGCCATTAGTCCACAATGTGGACAGACTGTTTTGGTAATTTTTGTATCTATAAAGCAAATGTAAAATATTCTACTACAATATTTTTGGTTGGAAAACAGCAACTATGTATGTATGATAGCTAGTGCTTTATAACATTGTTCTACTGGAAAAATATTTTCCAAAAAGAATAAAGTATGAGCATGGTGAAATTCTTACAAATGTACAATAGATGGACAAAGTCTGCAGCAAAAATAAAAAAAAACCCACATATAAAATATCTAAAGAACAATTACAAATAATAACAATAAGCCCAGGCAAGAGCATACTTAGTGTGGTCTGAGCTTTGGAGTAGCTCCACTAACTGAGGCTGCCCATGGGATTTGCCAGAGCAGCATGTGTCTGGCTGCCTTGGCTGTGTCTTCTCCCCAGTGAATGCCACCTGTGTTTGGGGATACAGTGGACCTGGAATTGTAGTAGTGTTTGGTCCTATGCTTTGGGTAACATAAGTGGAAGCAGGTAAGACCTGGGGCTGAATCCAGCCCACAGTATTTAAAATTATGAGGTATTCTGACTTCTTGACACTACATAGTCATGAGTGAGTGAATTAAGAAAAAATGCCCAGGCAACCTTCAGTTGTTTCAGATAACATTGAAAAGTAGCCTGAACCTTCACTCATCCTGCAATACAACTTTTTGAAGGTTTAAAAAACAAATTGATTATTAGGCTCCTCTTCCCCCTATCTACCAGCCACGGCCTTTTACCTGTTTACCTGTGCAAACCAAGTTCTCTTTGTGGAGGCAGGTAGTTACGTTGATGCCCTTCTGGTTTCTAAGGACAGATCACCTTCAGGATAGCAGGACGTAGTAACCTCTCACCCAGCCAAGGTAGCTTCTCTGCTGCTCTGAAATGCAGAAGTTAGATGAAGAGAGATCTCCTGTTTTCCTGAATTTTATAATCTTATGACACCCTTTGAGTCTTATATTATAGAGACATCCCAAATGCCAGTATACCTTAAAGAAATAAGAGAAGCTCTTCTAACAGGCAACATATTAGATCCCACTTGAAGTAGTGCAAAGACTACTTCCTTTAGAGGAGCCCTGACACGGCGGCCACAACCTGTAATTCTCCTCTTCCCAAGTCAGAGGGACATACAGTGCTCAAAACAGATAAGAGGAGCTACAGCTTTTTTGTGTTGATGGAAGAAACTAGCCCCAGTAGGGACTCCCTTAATGGTTCAGATAAGTATCAAAACTTTTGTAAGCTTATCCAGAATGAACCTGCAAACTTTAAAGTGAGCCATCGCTACACTCTGTTTGTTGTTTCTGAATGTCAAGTTAAATAAACACTTATTTCCATCACACATCAATCTTGACAAAATAGCTTACTTATGATTAGCTTTGTGTGACGACTCTATTAGTTTAATCAAAACCAGATTTCAACATGAACATCGCTTTGGGAGGAAAGGAAAATCTATATTCCTGGAGCTTTTTCCCACTTGAAAAGGAAGTCGAGCCTCACTTTTCATTTTCTGCAGAAAGTTTCTAATTTATACAGCCAGCTACTGATTCTAACAATCCTTCCATGAGAGTTTTTGGCAAATTATAACGTACTTTTGCACTCACATTGTCAAAGATGTTTGGTAACCTATAGATCTGTCTTGCCCTAAGAGCTGATCATTTGTATTGTTACTGCTGTTTGATTACAAATAATGGAGGAGACATGGATGCACACAGTGTTTTACAGATGTTGGTTATGACACGCAGACAAACAGGAAAAGCATATGGAATTTGGTTCCCCATTGCAACCAATGCTCCAATCTCCTGGTCTGCTTTTCTAATGAGGAATGAATTGTTAGTTAGCAGATCTAGATAAAAATTAAAATTAACACAGAATTATGTTCAAAATTGTAAATGCTTTCTTAAAACTATTTCCAGAAAAATTGGGAAAGGTAATCGGCATTATAATAACTTACTATTAGGTTTAACAATATTCTAGTATTTTGATGTATGCAAGTTTAGTACTGATCCAGTAGATGGCACTAATTACATAAACAAATAATTCTTAATAAAGTGAAAAAATTCAACAGACGTGTTATTTGTCCAAGCTTTGGTGTTACGTCACATTGTAAAAAAAAAAAAAAAAAAATAGGCCTGGCAGTAATGTGTTTTACTATGTTCTTTTTCCTATTTCCCCAGCATAATGAATTCACCATCACAGAGACAAAAATAGTCAGCATGCACAATAATTTATTCAACTATTTATTTCTCAGAAAAGAACTATTATGATTCCATTCACTAGTGTACCAATTTCGGCTGCCACATTTTATCTTGCACTGAAAATGTTGTTGGTTAGTCCTGTCAGCCACTTGTTGGTAGTACTGCGGTCCTCTTGTGTCCCATAACTTTGAAAAAAAAAAATGTCTGGCCCTAACAATCAGCAGATGTGACAGATGCTGTTTCTGTTATTACCAGCAACCAGAAGATTCTCTCTCTCTCTTTTTTTTTTAATCGGGAAGGTTTTAAAGGTTTAAAAGTTCGTCTACCTTTTGAATATTCAAGGTATATTTTTAAGGGAAGGTGAGATTCATTCTTTTGTTCTGTTTGTTTGTTCCCCCTCTAGCAATTTTCAAAAGAGCTGCGGCAGTGGCAAATACATGTGGATGTGGCGAATGACATGGCACTTAAGCTTCTCCGTGATTATTCAACAGATGACACCAGAAAAGTAGAACTGATGACAGATAACATTAATACCAGTTGGGCTACCATTAATAAGAGGTACAATACCATTTCTAGCACTAACGTTGTTAAGCTTCACTGAATTGCATTGATCTACTTTAACATTTAATGTACTGATTAGGTGGCAAAATGGAAGGGAGGTACCCAAAGAAGCCCAATTGTTTTTTTCTGTAGATGCTTATCTTTTAAATGTCATTTGGGGGCAACCACTCTGACATGAAACATTAGCATTTACCAGTTTTAAACTGCTTTTACATATTAACCAATTTTCTAATTAACTTTAGTTAATTCATTGTGTTTCATAAAGTTCCGTAGATATTTAAATTAAGAGGGTTTTTTTTTCAGTTTTCTAACTACTATCTCAGCATCTTAATCTCTATACAATTGTAGACAGTGCCATAAATTGAACATGAAAATGACACATCCTACTGAAACATAATTCACAGTTGAAGCATTATACTATATCTGTGAGAAGAATCTACAGCCAAGATTTTTATTTTTTTTAAGATTAGATTTTTGATTAAACCATTCAGGATTACATTTTGTAGTCTCTCAATGTTTCGTATAGATACCAGTTCATTACTAAAAGCTATGTTTATAGGCTGCCACTAAGTGTGAATCATCCAGTACAAAATCTATACAGGAAATTTTTTGCAGGATAAAAATGATTTTATTTAAAGCGGTAAAACTCAGATTCAGAGGTTTATATTGCTGTACATTAAATGCGATACATAAAAAATTAAGTTGGAGTTACTTTAACTGGCTTAATATCTAGGATTAAGTTTTATCTCTTATAACCAAAACCAAAATTGAATGAGTTTTTAAAATGTTTTTAATTAAAGTTCATGAACAAGGTCAGCAAAGAAAACTTAGTTAAATATGCAACAAATTCAGGGAATTTGCTTGCATAGTAAAAGCTACTTAAATCAGCAGTGACTAGAGGAATTCATTCCCTTTTTCTCTTTACTGCTTTTTAAATTAATTTGGTATTCATATGCCTCCACAACAGTTCATTTTAACAGCATTTCTGTTGCAACAGAACTATTCCCACTTTAGCTCCAATTGAAGCACAAAAAAAGATAGTATCAGTGTCCTCTAAGCAGCATTGTAATCTGAAAGGTTTGCTGGGGAGAGAGAAGTACCATAGCTAAACTGTGAAATGTATTTTAAAAGTAAAAAGAATTTCTGTGGGTATTTCTGACCTTATTGTTGATGGTAGCCCTCTTCCTGAAAAGAGATATGTCTTGTGATAGATGTGCTCTGAGAAAGCTGTAAAACCATACAACTTGGTCTCATTATCTCGCTCGTGTTTGGGGGGTGCTTGGGACTCCATGAGAAGGGCTAGATGTCTGAGGTTCAAGTCCAGAAAAGGAGGAAGTGAAGTTGGTAGGTGATGGGGAAGCAAATGGAAGAATTGGAGGGGATTGTGTCAGTGCTCTGAATTAGGGAATTCTCACACTTGTGACAGATTCACAATTCTGAGGTCTTGCTAGATCCAGGGCTGCTACTGAATGGCTCCAGTGTGCGGAAGCAGCAAACTACTAAGGAATTGTAAATTGTTAGCTCCTCATGGCTGAGACCTAATATGCAATCTCTTACATATCTGTAATGGAGCTAGTCCATAGCTCACTGTAGATAAATTATTGTATAACAAAATTTTCCCACTTATATTAAAATAAAGCTATCTAGCTTACCAAGTCAACATTTCAACTTTAGGAAGTGTCAGAGGGCAGAATTAAACTTACACAGGCTACTCTAAATGTGGCGTTTCCTAGCTTTCAAGTATGCCACTTTGCAACCTAAACATCTTTTAATTTAATGTAATTTAATTTTTGTGTGCAATTTCCCTTGTTTTTAAGTTTAAAAAATGTTGTTATATGCAACTGTAACAACCACTGTAATGGTGTTTGGCTCAGCTCCACCTGTATTAGATGTCAAAATGAAATACCAATCACAGTAGATTGTACAGATGTTCAAAATATAATACTGCATATTCTGTTGGACTTTGATAGGCTTCTCAGGCATGGCTCCCCTTCAGGGGAGACAGACCCGCCCTACACCCATGAGCTGAATGGGATCAAGCCCCAGGCAGATGCCTAGGGGCAGGGCTCCAGCTCCCAGAGTCATGTGGCATCAGAATCTCAGCTTTTGTTTTTTAAAAATATTGCTTCCAACCTTCATGGTTGTGAAGAAACTCTGGAAAATGTGAGCCAAGTATAACTGACATGACAATGTCTGCCTGAATTAACAGACGGCCTCTACCAGAAGGATGAGCAACAACCACTAGAACATGAGCTTCCAAATACCTGTAAATCAGAACAGATATTAGCAGCTGTTAAACCGAATTAAGAATGTCCACATAAGGGGGTTTCATCAATTTGACTGAATAGATTTAGAAACCAGTTTAGTTAAATTAGTGCAATTGTTGTATGTAATCAGGGCCATAGGTAACCTAAATATAAGTGTAATTTGTGCTTTCCCAATAATAATAATAACATGAAGTTTGCGTAGGGTAGGGTGACCAGACAGCAAGTGTGAAAAATCGGGATGGGGTGGGGGGGTAATAGGAGCCTACATAAGAAAAAGACCTAAAAATCGGGACTATCCCTATAAAATCGGGACATCTAGTCATCCTAGCGTAGGGGGGAGGTCTGCAAGTCGATCCTGCAGGCCATGGATCCCAGCTTTGTGAGGGACTTTTAGTGTTCCAGTGCATGGGCTGAGAAATCCTCTATTATATGGATCATTTGGTCTTTTACCTGACCCCAGCCCTCCCTTGTGCTGGGAACTCGGTCCTGCTAGTGAAGGCAGGGGGCTGGACTCGATGACCTTTCAAGGTCCCTTCCAGTTCTAGGAGATGGGATATCTCCATTAAAGAACTCAAGGCAAAAGAAGCATGGAAAATACTCCAGCCACTCCACTGTCTGTATCATATTTCCACAGCTTCATTTTGAATAGGGAATCCCCTTAAAGGGGGATTTGGGGCTGCATAATTCCTGTCATCAAGGGGAAGGAACACAGGGCCTGCACTCAGATGGTCTTAACCTTCTCCCAATCTCTCAGGATCCTTGACCTATTATATGGGGTGGTAAACCCTGCCCATCTCTAAAAGCACAATTGGCAAAACCCCACAGAGATTTCCTTCCATTAGCTCTGGCGTGGGAGGGGCGAATGGAGCTCCGTATCACTAAATGTCAGTTCCGCTGCGGAAAATCATCAGATTTGTTCAGTACATTTAACAGTTTATAAGCACTGGAGTTTTTTCCTTTACAAGACAGCTTTCAGATTGTTGCAAGGAGCAAAATAAGAGCAGCTATATTTTTTGGGTAGAGGCATAATTTACTTTGGAAATACAAAGGTGAAGAATATGCTATTTCTCCATCACTGGCCTCCTGAAGGGCTAAATTCTCTAGTCAGATGCATGTGCGTTGATTTCATGTTATTTTTCTGAAGAAACCATTTTATGGATAAAGTATTGGTCTTGTGAGTCAGTGAGCTGATATTGGCTTAGGAATTTATCTAAAAAAGTAAGAGTCCTGGATTAGAATAATTGCACTTTAGGGATATCTAAGTCAAGATTTATATATTCAAGCTCTCATAAAATGCCTGAACAACAAGGGAAAATGCACCAGCTGCAAATTTTTGATTTATTTCACGTTGAATCTTTATTTTAACTGGGGTTATTACTTTGGGGATTATTACCATCTAAAATGCATTTTCATAGGGAAAGAAAAAAGAAGTAAAAAAAAAGAATGGTTGGTATTGCTTTGAGTTGTTTTCTACAAAGCTAACATTTATGGCAACATTGTGTGTCAGTGTGAATGATGTCAGCCACCCTGTCCACGAACCATAGGTTGATAAAACAAGAAACAGGCAAGCACCAGTAAAATTGCTACTCTGTCTGCTGGTGATAGTTCTGCCAAAGCAAGCACTTCAGTCATTAAGGCAACATCTGCCAGTTTGTATTTTGTTTTGCTTAGCTAGATTTGCAACTGATTGCTGTGTGTTTACCCTTTGCTTTACCATGTTGTTTTATAACATTGAACCATAATGAAAATGACATTCTGACTCTTGTAATAGTCAATTTTGTTAGCACTTGATGGGTGCTTCCCTTTTGACTAACTTGTTTTGTGGTAGTAGCTGAAAAGATGCACTAGCAGCATATGTACTGATTAGTTGGGCAAGAGCCAGGTTGACTTGTAAACATGTGTCTTCCTCTTCTCTTTCAGAGCATTAACTATCCCAGAAATAACTGTATTATTTACTAAAAGGCAATTAAGGAGAAAGTGGTCTGTGCTCCCTGAATTAGCAACAACAAATCAAGCAACTGAACTAAAATATACTCTTGAAAAAAAGGTGGAATGTAGGGAGCAACCATCAAAAATATTCTGGATGTAAAAATGCATATTACAGTACTATAGGGGTGTTTCTTGAGTTTTCTCTCAGCCTCAAAAATGAATTAGGCTAATTTCCTTCACTGCTTTTTTATTTGTTTGGACATTAATATAGGCTCTGATTCTGTATTTAACTTTAAGCACATTTCTTCTCTAGCGATCCATTCAAGCATGTGCTTTTCTTTAAGTTCCATCAGTTTCAGTGGGAAGTTAAGCAGATGCTTATGTTTGCTGAATTGGGGCCAAAGTGAGGAAATTAGTTACAGTTCGTCAGCATTGGAGTTACTCAGAAGATACAGTAGAAACAACACTTTCCTACTGAGTTAGAGCTCTGTACATCTATAATGCATCACATATCTTCAAATATATGTCTCTTCCAGACAGGGCCGGCTCTAACTTTTTTGCTGCCCCAAGCAGCAAAAAAAAGCGCCGCCCCCCCGAACCCCCGCCCAGCGCCACCCCCCTCCCCCCGAGCGCCGCGCCGCCGGATCCCGCCCCCCCCGCCGAGCGCCGCCGGAACCCCCCCCCCCCCGGCACCAAGCCCCCGCGCCGCCCCCCAGCCGAGTGCCGCACCGCCGGAGCCTGCCCCCGCCACCAGAACACCCCCCCCCCAGCGCCGCGTCCGCGCCGCCCCCCTGCCGAGCGCCGCGCCGCCGGAGCCCGCCCCCCCCCGCCGAGCGCCGCGCCGCCGGAGCGCCCCCCCCCCGTGGAATGCCACGCCGCGCTCCCCCCGCCGCCCCTTACCAGGTGCCGCCCCAAGCATGTGCTTGGTTGCCTGGTGCCTGGAGCCGGCCCTGCTTCCAGATGATCAAGCTTCTAGGTTTTGTGGAGGTCTGACAAATTAGGCGATATGGCAGTGGTGTTAAACATCCTGGCCCACTTCAGATGCTTTTCTGACCCTTCTGAACAGAGTCTGCAGAATGAAAGCTTCCATCCAAAATAAAGTAACTTTCTAGCCTAGCCCTTATCCAGTGTAAGGGATGAAAAACCAAGGAACAACAGCTCTAAGAGATGTCAGCTGTTACTATTCATCTCCATAGGGTTGTTAACTCTTATAATTATGAAACTTTAAAAGCTAGATTTTCAAATAAATTAGGTGCACAAGTGTGCATCAAATTTGCACAATTACCTGATTGTGCATGTAAATTGTGCAATTGCATGTGCAAATAGCCACACAAAAAACAGAAATAATGGTGGTAAAAAAGCACCATACACATTTTTCATCTACTGATGCTGAATATGACTGTAACTGAAGTTACTGCATAAGGTCCATACTCTAATCTTGCTCTTTGTGAAAATCTCTTATTGTTAGCAATGGGAGGTCTGTTGTGGATCAAGAATATATGTAGTCCTAACTGGTAAACTTAGCCTTTATATAATTCAAACTGTAATTTATTCCTCTTCACAAAGTGGGTTTGAAACCCCTGCTTAACAGGTCCTCAGAAGCCAGATGTGTGAAATATCTTGGCTTGTGCATTGCTGCTCCCTAGAGACGATACTAACAAGCCTTCTCCTTGAGGCACTTTGGGTGAATTGTCAGGTGGTCTGTGGGCTGATCTGAGGATGCACTGTAAGATGGTTGTTTTTAATATTTTGATTTTAGCCTTGAGAATTACTCATCCTATAAGACTCGATTAATTTTCCTGCATAACAGCTAACTGAAGGGAAGGGCACAGTGACTTGCCTGTCCATATTGTCAAGGCTCAATAAATAGCCTTCTTTTAAAAAAAATCTGAATGTAGTGCTCATGAAAAGAGTTTGCGTGATAGCAAGGGTTATTGAAGTCTTATATTTAGCCTTAGGACAAATATAACATAGGCTGAGTCTATGCAAACTTCCCCATGTCATCTGGTCTAAAGACTGGTCTAAAGGGACCTTCTTGAGAGATAAGAGAGTACTTAATTACTGACAAAAATCACAACTTTTTGGCAGTTTCCACAGAAGCCAAGGATAATTTGCCAGGCATACTGGCATCTGGCTAGTTATCTGCTGAAAAATGGATGGAATCTATCACACTGATTTCATATAGGACCCCAACCGCCATCAGGTGGTGAAAGAGTTTAGTTTCTCTTGACTTGTGCTTAGAGATATTATTTTCTCATTAAAAACAAACAGCATTTCAGGCCATAGCTCCTTCTGAAACTGCCTCAGCAGAATCCATTCCTTATGTCAATGGAAGAATTTACATGTATATTAAAATGCCTATTGAACTTTCGGTGCACAAATAGAAGAGCCAGCCCCACCCTTAAATCATCAACAGACCAATTTACACATGAAATTATATGATTTATACCAAAAAATCAGGATTGGTCTCAGTAGCTAAAGACCTTTGGGGAGCCAGCACTGAAGACAGTATTTCATTGCTGAATTTAGACCTGGAGGAGTGAGGACACAGTGCACTCGGGGGAGGGAGCGGAACTGGGTGGGGAAGAGGTGGAGCAGGGGCGGGAAGAGGCGGGGCAGGGCTAGGGTCTTGGGGGAAGGAGTGGAGTGGGGGTGGGGCCTGGGACCAAGCCGGGGGGTCAAGCACCCCCCGGCTCTTTGGAAAGTCAGCGCCTGTGATCATGCTATTACATCCAGGATTACGTTAAGGTACAACCAGTCTATAAACCAATACATTTCTTCTAAGAGCTAATTTAGCATGGTTGGCTTGTAATATTATTTGAATAAGAGAAACAAAGAAAGGTTAGAAAACATTTAAGCCAGTGCTCTTTACTGAAATGTTGGAAGCCGAAGGTTGATTCCAGGTCCTTATCCCTGTCTCTTCAAGCAGTAGGCTCTAAAAATGCTTTGCGGGCAGATTGCTTAGCTGTTTGGTGTAGCTTCTTGTGCAGTCCGAAAGTGACCCTCCACCCATTTTCAAATAAAGATGATTCCCTTTGGAACCTGTCCAGTGGTACCAGACAGGTTCGAAAGGGAATCCTCTTTATTGGGAAAAGGGTACATGTGGCACAAAAGCCTCAAGTCTTTGAGGTTTAAAACGTTGGGTATCTTTTAAGCTTCCTAAGGGATGTTTAAAAGAGATAAAAGCATTCTTAGCTTTCTTGATTCCATTCTACAACTATTACTTTTTGAAAATACAGGACAGTTAGGCTTTAAAAAAGATATTAAAAAGAGCTATGTGCTGGCAGGATTTTAGATTTTCTGAGATCAAGTGAGTTATTCCAATAAATAACCTGCTACATTCTTCATACCCTCTTAAAAAAAAAAAAAAAAAAAAAAAGAGCCTACAGAACCTTTTTAGTGATAATGAACTTTAAGGAAGCTATGGTGAAAAGTCCTTTTATTTGCTTGTTTGTTTTCACAATTTGGCATTGCAGGTTCTTTTACAATGGATGGAAGGATAGCTCTGTTCAATGAAAGACAGCCTAACCTGGCTTCATTGGAACACACGCTAGTATCAAATATAATACATTCAACTCTCCTGCTGTGATATTAATTCTCTTTCCATTGTTATTTTGTCTCACTTGTGCCCTTAGAAATGATAGTAATTTTGGCAGGATATTGAAAAATATAGTTCAATTTTTTTAAATGGCCAAAGTTTCTAAAATGTAGGGGAGCTTGAAAGTCATATAACCAGCTTCCACACAGCCACACTTCTATCTGCACATGAAGCTAGATTCAAGGTAAATTCACTCCCTCTGCCAGCACAGACACTCAAGTAAGTGAACCGTAAATCTGTAACTTCCTCTCTTTATGCCAAGAGAACCTCAGGTGCCCAATGCTTCCCAAAATGTTTTTGGCATTGGCTGGGAAAGACAAGTTTAGGGCACTCAGGACAGGTTATGATTCACCACTTCGCCTGCAGTGGCCATGCTCTTGGAATTTTTCTGGAGTTCTGCGTGGAATTAAAACAATTTAACTCCAAGGGGAATCTCAAGAGAGGCCAGCAGCAGTAATATAATCTGCCCTCTCGCAAGGTGAATTCCTCATGTGGTATAAAGAGCCTTGCAAACCCAGGGAGGTGTAACTTAATCATCGCTGTCATGCCAGTTAAGTAGACAAAGCTGTAGACTAGCACAGCATGCTCCTATATATCTCGTTTACTGCTCCCAATGACATCCGATCACATGGGTGTCAGATTAGTCCATGTAAATACAAACTAATTTAGCCCTTAAGCACATATCCCAACAAGTGTTATTCTTAATGTCATTTCTTTTTCAACTTGGATCGCCACAGATGTGACATTGAGTTTTTTGGTCCTTTTTGGTAAATTCAGCTGATTTAAACAAGTTTTTTTTATTGTATCATTAATGTGAATGGTTTCATTACAGAAGCAATAGAATGGAGGGAAATACTACTTTGTAAACATGCCTTCAGCATCCAATACAGAGAGCAAGGGAGTTATTAAAAAAAAATAAAAGTAGTTACCCCTAGAAGACCATTCCTTTCAGCCATGACCATTTGTATTTTGTTTTCATATTTGTCTCATTTGTTGTTTTTACTTTGGCCTTGAGTGAAAGAAAATGCTGCAATTTTGTCCCTATTTACCATATGCTAAACTCTATTAATGGCTTTCCTGTGGAAATATTGCCGATAGAGTGCCCAAAGTCCATCATAACTCTAGTTTTTGCTGATACATTCATGTCATGTGTAATACTTTTGCACATATGGACTGATTAGCATTCAGAAATTGGTTGAGGACAGTTAGAATATAAAGTACCTGCTGCAGTGTAACCCAATCAAACAATAATAATAGTTAATGGAATAAAACTGTTAAAGAAGGACAGTTTCATGTACTAGCCTCATAAAACATAAAAGTGACACAGCTCAAGCTTTTAACAAATTAATTTCAAAGGAATATTTTATGTTTAAAATCTCACTCTTTTGCATACAAATGTGTGGGGATTTTATGAAGAGTGGAGCAGTAAAAAGTCCAGTCAGTCGATTTTTGTTCTGAGCCTTTCTGAAAATTCAGCCCGATGGGTAGTTTTTAGTCTTAAGAGTAAGATTTTCACAAGCACTCAGCATTGTTCTATGGGCTGTTAACTTCGTGGGAAGAAAGATCAGTGTTGAGTACCTTTGAAAATCTCACCCTAAACAAATGTTACTGTTAGTCTGTTGGATAAATTAAACTTTGTCATGTCTGTAACAAATGATTATGGTCCTGAGCCAAAGCCCATTGCAATAAATGAGTCTCTTTCCATTTCTGCCTTAGTGGATTTAGGATCAAGCTCTAAGCCTTCTAAAACAACTAAATGAAGGAAATTAACAAATGTGGTTGGCCAGTAGAGTGTCAGCAGGGATGAATTTGACCTGGTGTCAATTTTCTCTTGGTTGTATGATTGTAATAACCGTGTTGTGTTTTGTTCTTTTTTTAATGTGTAATATTTTTTTTACAAAATGTAATGTCAGTGGAAGATTGACAGCTCTGGTGTCTGATTATTTTTAGCTTCAGTACAGTTACATCATGGGCATGGCAAGCTTCTCTCCACTGGCTTGTCAACCACATTTAAAACTGAGCAGGTAATTCATTCTGTCCATTAAATCCTGGGGGGTCTCTGCAGAAATTGCCAGCAGCAGTGATAATTTTGGTAGCGTTCTTTTTTCTTTCAAATTTGGAAACCTGTCAACTAGATACTGAGTTTGGATCACAAGTTATTTTATGTAGGCCATCAGTCATCAGATGGCAACAACTTTAAGTTGGGCCAGAAAGAAATCAGTGACACAGAGGTGAAAGGTTACCGCTCTCTTATTATCAATCCCCTGCTCTATGCACAGTCCCTGAGCAAATAACAAAAAAACCCAGAAGAGTACATTCGTGACCTGTCGCAAAATGTTAATAAGTGGAAAATTGGGAGGAAAAATGTGGTTAAACCGATAAGTCTCAGAGGAAGAACTTTTATAACACATCTGATACATAATAAAGGAAAAACTCCAGCAAGGAAAAGAGGAGCTTCTGTAAAGGAATAGCTCAGTGGTTCATGTAGTGTGGGCAAAGTGTTCATCCTGTTGCACAGTGTTCTGTACCAGAAACATAAGAAGAAGGCAAAATAAGCCATATTGTGCCCCGTAGCAATTGTAATGGAGAGAGATTTCTTCATAATCTCATCTGCTGATCGCTTTATGCTCTGAAACATAAGAACTGGTATCTCCTGAAATTGTTACCCTAGCTAGTTTATCTTTTCTTAGATTATTTTCTCATTCAATATATGTAACTAGTCCTGTTTTGAATCCTGATGATTTTTTTGCCTCACAAATGTCCTGTGGCATTGAATTACCCAGGTTAATTTTATATTGAGCAAAAAAGTATTTCGTTTTTATCCATTGATGTGTGTTGCCTTCTCATTTTTGAGTTCCTTTTTCCACTTGCCCCAGGGTGCATGGTAAAAAGAAGCCTCTTGGAATGACCTCCCCCTGCAGTGTGTCACGCTCCCCTTACCCCTTTCCTCCTTTCTATATGTTTCTTGTGTTTCCTCTCAAATATTTTATATTATTCTATTATTTTTGTCATTTACTTCAAGGAAACCAGTGCATTTCTGCAGCAACAACAAAGCTGTTCATGGGAACCTACTTTTTTCTAACCCTTGACAGTGTAATCTCATTTTTATTTAAAATAAAACAACCCTAAATTATCAGTATCCTTTGAGTCTCCTAGTGCATTCTGCGTAGACTCATTTTTTTTTTTCTGTTTTAATTCGTAAATTCTTTGGAGGAAGAATTGACTGTTGTTATATAGTTTTAATCTCATACTGCCCTGAGCCTGATCCAAAGCTCAGGGCAGTATGACATTAAAACTATATACCATGGTAGTCAATCTGAATCTTTTCATTGACTTCAATGGTACTTACAATTAATTATTAATAGCTGGCCATCACAGTATTCTGGGCCATATTCTGGCCACAGGAGATGGAATTTATATGTCCCTTTGGCAGTTGATTCTCAAGCTCCACAGTGGGCAATCGTTCGACGAGGGTGTAGACAATTGTACCAGCACTGCCCAGCCTCATGGTTTATCGTACAATAGAGGCTGCAGAAGGGAGGCATTGAATCAGCATATCCCATATCTGCCCTGGCCCATATTCTTTTTGCCCAGTGCTTGCCCCTTATATCTTCAGTCCCAGCAATGGTTTTGGCCACTTGTCGCTACTGCTTCCTTCCTTCTTGGTGAGCTTTCCATGTTGGGAGCCCTGTCCAAGTAGAACCCAGAAGAAACTCAAGCTGATTCCAGCCCTGTTCATAATTCTTATTAATTGTTCCTCTTACGAAATGTCTTTCCTCATCATCCCACTTCTCTTTTGTAACCTTTATTTGCACCTTTTTTTCTAGTTCTCAGATAGCCTTTTTGAGATGAGATGACCAAACTGAAATAATATTAGGGGTGAGCATGTACCATTGATGCACATTGAGACTATTTTTATTGTGGTCGTCATTACTCTTCTTAGTATAGTCTAACATCTAAGTCTTCTCTAGGGCTGCTGCTGCACACTGAAGTCTTCATTAAGCAGTTGATTCTTAAATAAGTTTTTCCTGTGAGGTTACCACTAATTCAGAACCCATCAGTGTGTACAAGTAGTTTAAATTGTTCCTTCCAATGTTCATTACTTTGCACTTGTCTACGTTGAATTTTCTGCTATCATGTTGCCCGATTACCTAGTTTCATTTGGTCTTTCTGGAGTTACTCACAATTCTTCCTGGATTTCACTAATGTAAATAAAAGTGTGACATCAGCAAATTTGCCACCTCACTCTTTACTGCCTTTTCCAGATGGTTAATCAATATATTGAACACTACTTTGTACTGATCTCTGGGTATGCTGCTATTATTCCAAACTGAGTGAGCATTAACGATGGCATATATTCCTACTCTTTATTTCCTTCCACTTTACTTGTTTGTAATCCATGACCGAACTTTACTTCTCAGCCCAATATTGCCAAATTTCCTTAAGAGCCACTTGTTTGGGACTTCATTAAAATACCTTTGAAAATCTAAATAAATTATAGTTACTTGTTTTCAGTTTTTACCTGTTCTATTTCAATTAATTCTAACAAGAAACAGAAAATATATTTTTTCCCAAGCCATGCTATTTTGTCCTATAATAGTATATTTATCAAGATACTTTTATAACAGTATTATAATAATTTTCTAAACTGTTTACAAGTTATAAGATAAACTTTTATTTCACAGGATCATTCTTTATACTAAGTAAGCACAGCCTACCTTTTAGTACTCTGGTATAATAACTATTTTTATGATGAATTACATATCTCAGCTACTTCATTTCCATTTTCCTTCAAAATTTTCTGATGAAAACCATCAGACAGTTGTAGAGATTTATTGGAATGTAACATCTCAGGGTTTTCCACCACATTATTTTGGATACCTATTTCTCTGACAATGTCTCACCTTTGCTACCTGTAAAGAGTAAACTAGGGGAAAGTATTTTTATATTATCTTCTTTAAGCAAAAACGGGTGTAAAAATATCATTTAGATTCTCTGCAGTTTCCTGTTCTGCCACCTTTGATTGCTAATGTTTAGTTAGCAATTTCTATTTAAAAAAGTCTGATTACAATTTAAAATCAAGATTCTGAAAATATTCCTTAGAATATTTATGCTTACTTTTGATTTCTGTAATGACAAATTACATAACCATAGTGTCTTTCAGAGATAGATTATTTACTATAAGAAATATTCCTACACTGAGAACTAAGCAGTCTCAAATATGAAAATGTGAAGCTTCTGATGGTCCTTTCTTTAAGGAGAGTAATTAACATTTATAGTATTGGGTATTGATTAATGTGCATCCCCCACCATGTGATTTGCTTGCTTTGCAGTCAGCCACACTGATTGTAAGTTGTTTGTAAGAGTGTAAGTTGTTGACCATGATTTTGTGTTTGTTTAGTGTCATCAACAAACACTGAAAATATCTAGGAAAAATCCCACTCACCTTGTTCTGGAGCAAATAAGCTACAGTCAAATAACCTTCATTTGTATAATCATGCCTTTTCAAATTAGGTTTATTAAAATAATATAAATAAGCCATTGCTTATTCAATTTGATATTATGAATAAACTAGTATGCTAACAATCTTGGTCAGCTCTGATCATATAAATATCATTTAGTAATGTTGGGATTTTGTGGTTCCCAAATGAGTCAGATGCCGGGCAAAATCAAGGGTCTTCGATTCGATTCAATTCAATTCAATTCAATTCAACAAGGCTTTATTCAGTGTGCACAAAGGGAAAGCCCTTGGTACAAAAATCATCCAGAGTCCCTCCAACAAGGAGCCCCTCCCATTGCTATTTTATAGCACATGGCAGTTACTTAACAAGTTACATAACACACACCTCTAACCAATCATATTTAACCTTTCCATACATGGATTTGTTCATCACATGCTTATACTTCTCCACTCCACATGTTGAGCTCACCTCCCTCCCCTGGGCCTTTTCTAGAATGTTCCTAGGGTGGTGAGCCACAGCATGCTTCTTTACCCATAATTATATTTTGTTTAAAATGAACACAAGCATACCCTTCAGTAATATCAAATCATTGAGATATTTTTAATGTAATGAATGGATATCAAATGACATGACCCTGCTTTGGATCATCGAGATGAGGTGCATTTGTTACACAGTAGGTTAGAATGGGACTTCAGTGTATTCAGTAACTGCAAATAAATCCAGGTAGGTTTTAAAAATACATGATTTCCTCAAAATTTTGTACCTTTACATTTTAGATGGGTGCAAAGGTAAAATATTACTGCATATGTAATTTATTCAGTAACATATAGAAAAGTAGAGACTCAACGTTAAGGACGCATTAGGCACATCCTGTTGCCAAAATATCACACTTGTTATAACAATAACCTTCTAATGACATTTTTCAGCTTAAAATTGCTCCTGCTAACTTTTGTGCAGTCAGTACAAGTATTTTATTGCAAGAGAATAAAGTGGAGCCGTGGACAGATAATTCTGCAAAAGTTGTCTCTTCCTGGTAATGCATTTGTAAGCTTCCTCATTAGCATTTTTAACAAAAAGGTGACAGTTGCCTGTACTATGAATATCTGTAAAGTGCTTAAATATCAGTTATACCTCATTTCTTGCTAATTGCACCATAATGCACCCATCTAAATCATTTAGCCAAGGTTGAGTAAATTTTGATTTCTGTGTTAAGATTTTGTGTGACACTTCTGAAAGGGCATAGCTCTAATTTTCAGTGTTTTATCCTCTTGCAAATTATTTTACTTATAAGAATAGCAAGGCAAATATTTTCCCATCGACTATTAATGTCCTTCTTATATTATTTCAGAAAATGCCTTGCAGAATTACATTAAAAAAAATTCCCATCTTAGAACAAAGGGCTGGAAAAATTAACCGGACACCTACTGTCTGGAGGAACAAACCTTGCAGCCAAAGATGGATAGGAAGTTAGAGAAGCCCCAACCTGCAAGCCCCAAAACAATACCGCCCCCCAGCTACTCAAAAAGGAGTTTGGCATTTCTATCTTGGATCCTGTTGGTCTTACTGTCTTTCATATCAGCCTCTGACAAGAAGACATCTGATAAAAGTGAAACTTAGCTCTGCTACAACTTTGTGTAGAGCCAGTTTTCCTGCACCATGTTAGAAAAGCTAGTTAGAATTATTGCTTTAATTTATGCTGGTTGCAAATGGCACTAAGGAGACAAAAATGTAGACAGGAATTGGCATGGGACAGGGGCATCCCAGCCATGCTCCTATGTGAGTCTTTCCCATGTGAGTGGCAAGTCACTGGAAGATCATCACTACACTGGGGTGATTCCCTCCTGCCCCTCTTCCACCAGGCTGGGGAGTGACAGACTACACCAATGGAGTGGCACACAGCTGCCCATGAAATATGGCCCATTATCTTTACATGTTTTTTACTTGTGTGTACATAGTGGGCCTGATGCAGCACCAAATGAAATCAATGGGAATTTTCTCATTGACTTCTCTTGGTACTAAATCAGGCATAATAATAATGTTTGTCTTGCTATAATTAAACCTTATTTTATATATTTTATGTTTATAAACCATATTTGATGTTTCACATGCTAAAGTGTAGATGATAAAACCAAAGGCTGAAAGACTAACTTAGAAGCTTCCGTTTGAAAGGTAGTCATTTAGAAAAGCACTCATGGCTATATACTTGCATTCCTAAATATTTTTTCCTGCACCATGTGATTTATATATACCATATATACTCGATCATAAGCCGGTTCGTTTAAGCTGACCCCCCCCCCCCAAGATGGATAAGTAAAAATGGAAAATTTTTATGACCCGTTCATAAGCCGACCCTATTATTCAGGGGTCAGCAAACTTTGGCTCCCGAGCCATCAGAATAAGCCGCTGGTGGGCCGAGATGGTTTGTTTACCTTGAGCATCCGCAGGCACAGAGGTAAACCTAAGTAAACAAAGTGTCCTGGCATGCCAGCTGCTTACCCTGACGGGCCTGGACAGCAACTGGTGGAGACATTTTTTTGGGGGGGGAGAAGCTGGGGGTCAGGGGAGTAACCCCTGTGACCACCCCCCACATAACCCCACCCCTAGCTAGGGACCCCCACACTCTCCCCATCCCATCCCTTCCCACCATATCTGGGGAGGGCCAGGGGAGGATGTCTATGATCTGGCTGGAGCTGCTCCAGCAGGCTGGGCAGCGCGGCCGCAGCCTGCTCCGGCGGGCCAGACTGGGCAGCGCGGCCACAGCATATTCCAGTGCGCTGGGCCGAGCAGCGTACTCCAGCGGGCTGGGCAGCGTGGCAACAGCCTGCTCTGGGGGGCGGGGCTGAGCGGCACGGCTGCAGCCTGCCAGCCTCAGAGCTACAGCTGCTTCAGAGGCTGGGGGGAGAGCAGCGTGGCCAGAAGCGGAGAGACTCTGGCCCCGCCTCTTCCCTTCTGTCTCTGCTGGCTGTGCTGCCTCTCCTTGCTCCCTCTGTTGGGGGGAGGGGCTGTGTCCCACCTCTCCCTCTCTCTACCCGTTCAGAAGCCGACGCCCTTCTCTGGTGCTTCCCTTTTTTACTAAAAATATTCGACTTATGAACGAGTATATATGGTGTGTATATATTTGGTAAGAGAGTATGAACTTGTGTCCTTGCCTTCTGGCTTTCTTCTCAAAGCACATTTATCTGAAATGGGTACATTTAAAAAAAATAGTTATTGTTTACGTTAGCAAGTTAAATTGCTACATCCATCACAACACATTTTCACCTCTGTAGAATTGTAAACATGAACTTATTTCCCGGAAGATGAGCTGGGCTGCAATTTTCAGCTAATTGGAAGAAGCAGACCTGAGTCGAGTACTGTCAGCCTGATTTCAGTCTTAAGATATGATGATGATTATTGTGTCAAATGCAATCAAGAATGTGAGCCTTGAAATGACAAGAGGCCTAGCTGTTTTTAATTCAGGTTTTTATATCAAGTTAGACCTCCTGTTCACAGATAGTCACATCTGGTTGCAAAAGAATACTATTTTATATGTGCAATTTAGCTCTTTGTAGACTCTGAAAGAAATTAGGTCTGCGAAAGCTTGATGTTTTGAAATCTGCATGACACCACTATATTCCTCACATAATCACCACTTTCAGCTTCTAAAATAGATTGTCACATACATGTCTGTTTTAAAGAGTTATTTTGGTTAAAGAGATCAAAATATGTTTGCATGTTTTGTTAAAAGACTTTATGCTGGGTCTTCCAGTGTTATTTGAATGAGTCAAGTATGAAACTATGCATTAGTGACCATAACTAAATTTTGAAAAAATTATTTGGGAACACCCTTTGTTAAGGTACTCTAGCACATTAAGAAATAGAGTCTTGGATAATTTATCTAGAATTTGTCGTGGCTAAAATCTATATGTTAACCCATGCAAAAAATATAAGACACAAGCCAATAAACCAAGTTTAACTTAATTTTAAAAGTACAAACAAATGGTGTTGTTTCTGATGCTTATCTGGGAGAAGAAAAGAATTCAGATTGTTTTGTTTTATTTGATAAGATTAAGTTTTTGATGAGTTGGTAATGATGACGAGATCATAGAAACAAAACTTACATAAAAAGGGTGTTTACTTGAAGTTCTTTCCAGGATGTTATAATATCACCAGGTAGTAGGATCCTCCCTGCTAATATAGAATCTGTGTCCTATATCTGTCTTTTATTGATTGAGTCCCCATGATTTATACCTATCAAGCACTAGTTCTCTGGTAGTTTTTACTAATCTGATAGTAATTTGCTCTTTTGGAATTTGTTGAAGCAGAACTAGGGCCCCAATTCAGCAAAACGCATGGAGTGGAATCCCCATTGAAGTCAATGGGAGTGTTGGAATTCATTCTGGGGGATTTCACCGTTAATGCTTTAACATCAAGCGTGGGTGCTAAAGTTCTATTGAAATCAGTGTGACTTGAGCATTTGCTTAAATTTAAAGCATGTGTGTAAGTGCATTGCTCAATTGGGGCTTGAAGGTCCATCATCTCTGCTTTTTCCTTTCTTTTGAGTTTCAAATTCAAATAAAAAAAATTATGGAGATACACCCATCTCATAGAACTGGAAGGGACCTTGAAAGGTCATCAAGTCCAGCCCCCTGCCTTCACTAGCAGGACCAAGTACTGATTTTTCCCCAGACCCCTAAGTGGCCCCCTCAAGGATTGAACTCACAACCCTGGGTTTAACAGGCCAATGCTCAAACCACTGAGCTATCCCTCCCCCCAGTACAAGTCAGGTGACCGTCCAGTTTGCAGTCCAGCACTTTGCAAACATCACAGAAACTATGGTTACTAGTTTACCTGTATGTACTGTAATATATAATCTGTCCTGGATCACTTCAAGCTATGCCTTCTAGGGCATGACATCCATTTTATAGTATGAACACTTTTTACATTCAAGTATGCTCTAGGACTTTCGAAACAAACATACTGGAATATAAATAACAATTGTGTGTACATATAAATAGTAATGGGTGTGTGCATATATGCGTGTTCATGTATATAATTTATGGTAGTAGGTCTTAACTAGTACTAGTTACTGTATTGTAGATCAGTATAGGAAGCAGGAGCCTTTCTTCTAGCTGCTGCTTTTGCTACATCTTCTCCAGAGGCTGGGTAATTCATAGCTACCTATAACTTCTAGATTGAATAGTACAGCACTGGACCTCCATTGTTGCTTGGTAGTGCTGATTTTCTGTACTTGTAGGTTTTTTAAAGATTTTATTCATAAAAACCAAGGTGACAGACATTCATAATGCTTATTTTAAAAAAAAAATGTCTACAGTCACTTGTGCTTCAATTTAATCTACGTATTACATTGTGTCCATTGCTGTGTTTTGAGAGTTCTGGTAGGAGTCTGCCCTCCTCCGTAAGAAGAAATATAATGCAGTTACCCCTGCATAGGGTGTATTATAGCCACACATCATTATGTAATACACAGAATAACATAAACTATAAATACTAACAGAAAAAAGTAAGTCAGTTTGGAAAATAAGACCTGTTCTGTTGCATGGTAGCAGGGAGTACTACAGACGCCCCCCGACTTACGCAATTGTTCCGTTCCAGAAAGCCTTGCGTAACTCGAATTTTGTGTCCGTTGGAAACATATACCCGTACATTAGGCAAAAATTTCTGCAACTATTTCTGGCTTATGGAACTTTTTCCGTAAGTGAGAATTTGCGTAAGTTGAGTCTTGCATAACCAGGGGAGTGTCTGTAGTGTAATGCCACCAAGCTCAACATCTGGAGGTGGCAGCTTTAACTGAAAACTATGCTAATAGTTTAATAGTGTCTTTTCTGAGTCTTAATTCATCTAATGTAATGCCATCAATTATTAAATTTAGTTGTTTATACAGTAATTAACAGTAAGAAAACAAATGCCTTTAAAACCTAATTATTTTGATGATCAGTCTTAATTACACTTTGTAAGCCAAAATTGTATCTGAATAATTAAACTAGTTATTAGATACCACTGTTGACTGCTGTGAAATTGCAAGAGTGATATGTATTAGACTGTAGTAAAAATTGAAATTGTCAAATATATGATTTAAAAGGGATATACAAAAAGAAATAAATGAGGTTGTGGGCATTTCTACTTTCTGATGCACAAAGAATGCAATAATCATTTATTATTACTATTATTATTAATAATATTATTCCCACCATTTATCTCTTACCTTAGAAATATCAGGAATGTTAAGTCTCCTCTTCCCTGTTTTTGTTTAGCACTGCTTGGATGCTTTAGAGGGTGGATTGGAGTCCTTCTTAACCCAGAATTATGACAAAAGAGGGGTGCTGAATTTTTAAGAAAGAGATATTTTCTCCTAAATGTATGATTTATATAGGTTCCCAAAAGCATCCCAATCTCTTAAAGAAGGGCATCGGTACTTTTCCTTTGCTTTTCAGGTCACCTTTAATTGATTTTTTCCCCCCACTATGTACACGGTGATCGTTTTTTTTAATCCATTACTAATTTTTCACCCATGCTCTCTGGGAAACTGCAGAGCTCATTGGCATGTTGCAGTTGTGGAGAGATTATTAATGGATTAATATAAACTCAAGTGAATCTAAAAAAATTCATTTCTGACAGTTGGAATATCAACTCTGATTATTTAAACAAAGGATTTCAGATACCTGCTTCATTTTTTTCACTTATTTTGTGTAGTTCATGTGATCGGTATGATAAATAATGTTAAGGTAGGATGCTCATATGAAGAAAAACTCTATTTAAATAATATTTTGATTAATTATGGGTCATATCAACCTCTTTTACCATGGGGGAAACAGGGAACAGTGGAGAGAGCTAAGACAGAAGGGAAATCCTCTGAGGTTACCTTGCACCATTCTCTCTGGCTAGAAGGGTTTTAGAGGATTTGGGTTTTGGAGTCTTAATCCCCTCCTAACTACATGGATCTTGGGGATCTATGAAGTGACTCTCCTTTCAGGCTAAACGAGCAGCCATTCTCTCCTGGTAGTGTGACTCCATGTTACTGGCAGCAAATATCTCCACTCTACCTACAATGATCAACACTCCCCACAACACATCTTTCAAGATACATAGGTCTTACACTTGCCTATCACAACATGTAGTTTATTGTTCAGTGCACTAAATGCCCCAATAACATCTATATAGGTGAAACCAACTAATCACTAGACACAAAAATCATAAACAAAAACACCGTATCACCTCTTGGTGAACATTTTTCACAAACCAGTCACTCTGTATCTGACCTGTCAATCCTTATCCTCAAGGGAAACCTGCATAACACTAAAAAGACAAGCCTGGGAGCTTTAAATACACAACTTTGCTAGACACTAAAAATCATAGTCTTAATAAAGACACTGCATTTATGGCTTATTACAGCAATCTGTAATCCACTATTTCCCCCTCTCCCCCTCGGTCCCAAGACTACAGGTATATTAATGGGCCACTTCACCTTAAATAGTCCTTAGAGTATGTGCAAACTACTTATGCTAAACTATCTGTTGGATCTTGCATTTAGCTGTGACACTCTGAGTACATTTCCCAGTCCTGAGGAAAAACTCTGTGTAGCTCAAAAGCTTGTCTCTCTCACCACCATCAGTTGGCCCAATAAAAGATATTACCTCACTCACCTTGTCTCTCTAATATCCTGGAACCAACACAGCTATAACAACACTGCATTTCCCTCTTATGTACCTCTCTAGCACCCCCAGGAGCCTGGACTGATTAACACCAGCTTCTCAGGGAGCTTCCTGTTTCCTGCTGCTTCCCTGAACCCACTTGAGGAGAACAGGCAGTCAGCTGAAGTAGTAGGAGCCAGTTAGGCCCTTAAGACACTGCTATCTTCCCTCACTCCGGCCCTGCTACCAGCCTGCTTGTTTGCCCTCTTCAATTGAGTGTTGAGAGCCACTATAGCTGGCACAGAACAGCAGTCATGAGTGAAAGAAGAAAATGCAGCATTCAGAAAAAGAAAGAAAGCAAAGGAAGCTTTTCTATCTAAGCAGGAAGGATCTCTCCTGAGATACATAGACACAAATGTTCACAGTGAGCCTTCCAGCCCCAGTGAGGATGTGAATGGTGAGGAGATGCCTGATCTTCCAGTTAGTCAGAGTGCAGGTGACCTGGCAGCTACTGCAGCATCCATATCTCCATCTCAAATGGATGTAACCATGCACAATCCTGAAGAAAAATGTAGATCAGAGAAGAGTGTGGTGAAGGCACAAGAAACAGCTGCTGCTGAGTTTAGTTCCTTAAGTCTAGATGATCCAGGACTGTGGACCCACTTGAGCAGTAGCCTGAGGGACTTCCTTGTACTGCATGGGCCACAGCAAGTGAAAAACTTCATGTTCCCCAAAGACAATGAAAATGGAAGTTTCCATTCAACACATTACTGGCGTGAAATCCCCAATGGTGACAAAGTGGGAAGGCCATGGCTTATGTACTCAAAACCCCAGAATGCTGCATACTGTTTTTGTTGCAAACTCTTTCAGTCCAATGTTCCAGCCACATTGGGTTCTACAGGACAAAGGACTACAAAAATCTGGCTAGAAATCTGGCATGCCATGAGAAGGCAGCAAATCACCAGAGAGCATTCCATAGGTGGAAAGAGCTTGAGACAAGACTAAGGTTAAAGGCCACCATAGATGATCAGCATCAAGAGAAGATTGCATCAGAATGTCTTTACTGGCAAAATGTTCTGAAAAGGCTCATTGCCATTGTGAGAATGCTTGCTACCCAAAACCTACCACTGCATGGCACTTCAGATCAGCTGTATGTGCCAAACAATGGAAACTTCCTTAAAATTGTGGAGCTGATGGCTGAGTTTGATGCTGTACTCCAGGAGCATCTAAGAAGAGTCACCACCCAAGAAATGTACACACACCACTACCTTGGAAAAACAATTCAAAATGAGATCATACAGTTACTGGCAACAAAAGTCAAACAGAAAATTGTGGCAGATCTGAAGTCAGCAAGTTATTACTCTGTTGTTCTGGACTGCACACCTGACATTAGCCATACGGAACAAATGACTTTAATGGTACGTTTTGTAACAACAGCAGAACCTAGTGAAAATGTGACTGTAATGGTGACTGTCAGAGAGCATTTTCTAGAATTTATTGACACTGATGATACTACAGGAGCTGGTATAACAAATGTGCTTCTTAAAAAGCTGGACGATATGGGAATTGCGATAGCTGACATGAGAGGTCAGGGCTACGATAATGGTGCCAACATGAGAGGAAAGAACAGAGGACTGCAGACACAGATCCAAGAGTTAAATCCTCAAGCTTTTTTTGTCCCATGCAGTTCTCATTCATTGAACTTGGTGGTCAGTGATGCAGCATCAGCTTCTAGTGAGGCCGCTGAATTTTTTAATGTAATTCAAAGCATCTATATATTTTTCTCTGCATCAACTCATCGATGGCAAATTTTGAAGCAACATCTGAGAACATCCTCTCTGACACTGAAACCACTGAGTGCCACATGATGGGAAAGTGGAGGCGATAAAGCCTATCAAACACCAAATTGGGAAGATAGGTGTTGCCATAGTTGCCATTATGGAGGATAATGCTATGACAGGAACTGTTCGTGGGAGAACAGTGGCAGAGGGAAATGGAATCACCAGAAACATACATAACTTCAAATTTCTGTGTGGCCTAGTGTTATGGTATGACTTACTGTTTGAAATAAATGTTGTAAGCAAGAGACTCCAAGGTGTTGACCTTGATATATCTGTAGCAATGGAACAACTGGACAAAGCAAAGTCAGACCTACAGTCTTACCGGACAGATGAGGGATTTCAAAACTTTCTGAAGAGTGCACAGAAGTTGGCAGAGGAACTTCACACTGAAGCTCTTTTCCTACCCATTCAAGAATACAAGAGTCACCGAAGAAGATGACATTTTGATTACGAGGCATGGGATAATCCCATAAGAGACCCCAAACAACAATTCAAAGTTGAATTCTTTAACCAGGTGCTAGATTGTACAATACAGTCAGTTGAAGAACGTTTCATGCAGCTCAAGGAACGCAGCAGTATATTTGGGATGTTGTGTGATATTCCAAAACTCCTCACTATACCTGAAGAAGACCTACACCAGCAATGCAGGGCACTAGAGACAGTGTTGGCACATGATGACATGTGCGATATTGATGCGAGTGATTTAGGTGATGAACTGAAAGCCCTTTCAAGATACATTTCAGCAGGATGAACTCCAAAGGCTGTTCTGGAATATATGTGCACAAATAAGATGACCACCCTCTTTCCAAATGCTTTTGTTGCTCTGCGCATACTTCTAACACTTCCTGTAACAGTTGCCAGTGGAGAATGCAGCTTCTCCAAGTTGAAGTTAATAAAAACACATCTACGCTCCACAATGACACAGGAGAGGCTGGTCGGCCTTACAGTCATCTCAATAGAGCATGAGCTGGGCCAGACTGTGGAACTTCAGGAAGCAGTTCAAATCAAATCAAGAAGGCACGGAAAGTACCACTTTGATCATTCAAACAGATAAAAATGCTAGTGTTTACTATGCAGACAAGAAAAGTTACATTTACTGTTCAGGCATTTGAAAGTTAAGTGTTACTTAAAATTTTTGAACAAGGCATTTTAAGTTGTTAGTTCTCCTTTATTGGGGTAGGTAGCAGAGCAGTACCATGAGAGGAGTAGAACAGGAAGAAAGCAGAATTGAGACCTTTCAAAGTTTTGGCCCAAGCGAGGGGGAAAGAGGGTGTCATTTAAGCTCCCGCCTCAGGTCCCAAAATGTTGTGGGCCGGCCCTGCTTAGGGACCTAACTTCAAGAGAGAGTTCTTTGCTGAGGACCCTAGTTCAGGGCTGGAAATTCCATTAGGCAGCAGGGCACCTAGGGGGTAGGTTTACCATGCTGAATGGAGTAACATCTAAATGCCTTTATGGATCCTGGCTTAAGCTCCTATGTCAGATATCATCTAACTCCTCCAGCTCTTTAGTGGATCACTGAAACATATTCAGCCACAGAGTAAATGGTTTCAGAAAGGATCAGTGCCCCCGCAACATTAGTTCCTCAAGGATTTCTAGACGCACTGTAGCTCAGCTATCACAGAAGAAATCTTCAAAACTACCATCAGTCATCTATCAACATTTTAATAAATCACTACAGACTTTACATTTTAACCTTCAGCAGAATCACCTTGTGGCAAGAAGGTGCTCCTCACATAAATTCATATTACTAATGTGAAGGATTTTAGGTCAGGATTCAGAATGGGAAGCATATTATGTGATTATTTTCCTTTCTGGAATTGACCTATCCTTCATCTCTTGAAATGAATTATTTCAGTATCTCTGCGATGGCCCCTTAACAGGTCAAAGTGTATCATTGGAATTAACTGTTCCAATTCCATTTTGCAGTTACGCATCTATCATGATGGCAGAAGGGATGTGGCCAAAGCCCCTAGCCTTGTGGACAAATGTGAACTTCCTCCATTACTTGCCGGAAGGGAGGCACAGACCAGAGGGTCTTGGATTCAGAGAGTGATTAGCCCCAGAAAATGAAATTTCGGGTAGCTTTAAATTGTGCTGAATAGAAAAGAGAGAAAATGCACTTAAATAGAGGAGCTCACAAAGTGTAGAATTAAAGCCTCTAACCAATACTGAGCCAGCCAGTATCCAACATATTTTATCTTACAACCCAACGTGGTAACATTAGACCACCACAGCACACAGATAGAAGTGTGATTTAGCAGACCATTGAACACTGTGAATTTCCCCATTAGATCACTCTTAAAGAAACACCTGTTCTAAATAAATTTATGACAGTCCACTGGGATATGCTCAGTGGGTTTTTTTTGTTTTTTTTTTTACTTTCTGCAGTATTCATTTATTCTTATGAAAATAATGAAGAATACTTACTGTGACAGGGTCAGGCCAGATGGCTACAGGAGAGTGGTCCTGTTGGGATCCTGGAAGTGGGCAGGTGGAAGCCCGCCCACTGCTAAAGGACCTCCCCAGCCTAAGGGGAGGATCCACAAGGTCTGGGATCTCAATTAATTACGGGGGACAACTAAAGATATAACAGGGACAGGAGTGAGGTCACAGGGCTAAACGAAGGGAACCTGACGGGGACACCGAACAGAGAACCCTGGACAGCACCCACTGCTGCTCAAAGGTGTCAAGGGAGCCAGCAGACGCCGCCCAGAGGAAATCTTCCCGGATGCCTGAGCGGAAGAAGGATCGGAAATAGGCCCCGCAGTCGCAGTGGGTTATGTGCTTTTTGTAGTTTACATTGGAATAATACTTTGAACTTGTTATGCTGCTTTTCATTCAGGAATTTAAAAGCACTGTTTAAACATTAAGCCTCACATAACATACCATGTAAGAACATAAGAACTGCCATACTGGTCAGACCAAAGGTCCATCTAGCCCATAATCCTGTTTTCCGACAGTGGCCAATGCCAGGTGCCCCAGAGGCAATGAACGGAACAGGTAATCATCAAGTGATCCATTCTTTGTTGCCCATTTCCAGCTTCTGGCAAACAGAGACTAGGAACACCATCCCTGCCCATCCTGGCTAATAGCCATTGATGGACCTATCCTCCATGAATTTATCTAGTTCTTTTTTGAACCCTGTTAGTGTCTTGGCCTTCACAATATCCTCTGGCAAAGAGTTCCACAGGTTGACTGTGCGTTGTATGAAAAAATACTTCCTTTTGTTTGTTTTAAATCTGCTGTCTATTAATTTCATTTCATGACCCCTAGTTCTTGTTTTATGAGAAGGAGTAAATAAGACTTCCTTATTTATTTTCTCCATACCAGTCATGATTTTATAGACCTCAATCATATCCCCCCAACCCCTTTAGTCGTAAGGAGCATAAGTATTATAATTGCCATTTTGCAGATGGGTAAATAGGGCAAAAGTTTAAATGATTTGCTCAACATCATGTAGTCAGCAGTAGAGCTGGGAAAATAACTCAATATCCCTGACTTCTAGGCCTTTCCCACATACCTTTGTAGTATATATTAGTAGGGCTCCATGTCTGTCATAGAGGTCGTAGAAGTCACGGATTCCATAACTTTCCATGACTTCTGCAGTGGCCAGTGTGGTTGACCCCAGGCTGCCCCAGCAGCTGGCTCAAGGGACTGCTGCTCAGGTGGCCCCAGGGACAACCGCACTGACTGCTGCTGGAGCGGCATGCAGCCAGCTGCTGCAGTGGCCCGGCAGACAACTGCACCAGCTGCTGCTGATCGGCTCCAGGGCCAGTCTCACTGTGACTAAATCGTAGCCTTATGTATTAGTAGATACATACTACTAATTGTGGTATGTAACATATCATTTAAATCAGCTTCTGTACCAGATGACTGGAGAATCGCTAATGTGATGCCAACTTTTTAAAAAAGCTCCAGGGGTGATCCCAGCAATTACAGGCCGGTAAGCCTAACTTCAGCACCGGGCAAATTGGTTGAAACTGTAATAAAGAACAGAATTCTCAGACACATAGATGAACACCATTTGTTGGGGAAGAGTCAACATGGTTTTTATAAAGGGAAATCATGCTTCACCAATCTATTAGAATTTATTGGGGTCAACAGGCATGTGGACAAGGGTGATCCAGTGGATATAGTGTACTTAGATTTTCAGAGAACCTTGACAAGGTCCATTGACAAAGGCTCTTAAGCAAAGTAAGCTGTCATGGGATAAGAGGGAAGGTTCTCTCTTGGATCAGTAACCAGTTAAAAGATAGAAAACAAAGAGTAGGAATGGTCAGTTTTCAGAATGGAGAGAGGTAAATACAGGTGTCCCCCAGTGGTGCCCTGTAGTGGGACCAGTACTATTCAGCATATTCATAAATGGTGTGGGAAAGGGGGTAAACAGTGAGGTGGCAAAATTTGCAGATGGTACAAAACTACTCAAGATAGTTAAGTCCAAAGGAGACTGTGAAGAGTTACAAAGGGATGTCACAAAACTAGGTGATCTGACTACAAAATGGCAAATGAAATTCAGTGTTGATAAAGCAAAGTAATGCACATTGGAAAACAATCCCAACTATGCATATAAAATGACGGGGTCTAAATTTGCTGCTACCACTCAGGAAAGAGATCTTGGAGTCATTGTGGATAGTACTCTGAAAACATCCACTCAAACTGTGCAGCGGCAGTCAAAAAAGCTAAGAATGTTGAAAATCATTAGGAAAGGGATAGATAATAGGACAGAAAATATCATATTGCCTCTATATAAATCCATGGTGCACCCACATACTGAATACTGTATATAGATCTAGTTGCTCCATCACAAAAAAGATATATTGGAATTGGAAAGGTACAGAAAGGGGCAAAAAAATGACTAGGGGTACGTAACAGCTTCCATATGAGGAGAGATTAATAACACTGGGACTTTTCAGCTTGGAAAAGAGACAACAAAGGGGGACTATGGTAGAGGTATATAAAATCATGACTAGTGTGGAGAAAGTAAATAAGGAAGTGTTATTTACTCCTCTTCATAACACAAGAACTAGGGGTCACCAAATGAAATTCATAGTTAGCAGGTTTAAAACAAACAAAAGGAAGTATTTCTTCACACAATGTAGTCAACCTGTGGAATTCTTTGCCACAGGATGTTGTGAAGGCCAAGACTGTAACAGAGTTCAAAAAAGAAGTAGGTAACTTCGTGGAGGATAGGTCCATCAATGGCTATTAGCCAGGATGGTCAGGAATGGTGTCCCTAGCCTCTGTTTGCCAGAAGCTGGGAATAGGCGACAGGGGCGACCTTTTCTATTAATTCCTTCTGAAGCCCCTGGGGTTAGCATCTGTCAGAAGACAGGATACTAGGCTAGATGGACCATTGGTCTGACCCAGTATGGCTGTTTTTATGTACTTTGTGTTGTATGAAGTTTAGGATCGTTGAATGAAGGTGTCTGAAGAATATTTTTTACTGCTGCATGGTACTTCTAAGATTTCTCTTCTTCTGGGTTCTGATGGAGTATGCACATTGTTTATTGCCCCACCCAAGTAGTCTGACAGCTGCGTAACACCCAATTCCTCCCTATGAGGAGCCCTACCAAGAGAGATGAGTCAGTTGGGTTTTTTTGTTTTGTTTTGTTTTGTTGATGGCTAAATTCTAGAAGGAGGGTTGAGTCCCAATTGGCAATGCCTCAAAGAGCAGAATCAAAGCTGAGCCAAGTTGCTTTTAGACTCTTAAATAGGTTGAGCTGTCCTTATGAAAGCCAGAGGGGAGGCGGGATGTTGATTGATTCTTTCTGAGTCAGGGTAGGGAGTTCTAGAACAGAAGACCTGTTGTTTTATGTTGGTTTTTGTTTTTATACTATTGTTCAGAGTTTATGGACTATTGAGATACAGGAAGGGACAAAGGGTCAGATACTTTATTGATTTGTGTCAATCTGGTTGAACACGACTACCAAAAACAACCTAGAAACTGTAAAGAGAGATGGTTTGTATTTTTTAACTTGGATCTTGACCTGTTTCTCCAGCTGTTCAGAACTTTCTCTGCCACAGAAACGTGATCCTTTGTTTCAGCCTTTGTGTTTAGCACATTTGAAAGAATGAAAAAAACTATTTAAATAAAGTTGGAATGGAAGTGCTTACTTCTGTTACTGGATTCTGTTAATATAAGTGAAACAAATTCATCTATTTTATTCTATATACGCAGAGCAGGAATTCCTGAAACCACTCTAAGAATGCTATTAACTCTTTTGTAGAAAACATTTTATTGAATAAACCACATTAAGGAAACAATAAAGAAATATGAGTAAAACTGTAATTATCTGGATCCCCTTTTGGTAGGAAAGAGACATTAAAGCATTTGATAATTGCATCTTCAGATCAAATTAGTTTCTATGTAAATCTGAGGAACATCCAAAATTCAGATAATCAGTGATTTGGGTTCACTAGCATTAAATTTGAAACATAAACACTTCCCAAATACAGACTTTTAACTTTCATATTGTGACGGGTTGGATCACAGAAACCCCCTTGGGAACTGCCAACGGATGTGCCAAGACTACTTCTGCCCCTGCTTTCCCTACCAGCTCGGGACCCCAGCACCCTGTCTTGCTGAGCCAGACACGCCAGTCTGCTCCAACACAGACCCAGGATCTGAATTACTTACCCCAAAGCTACAGACTTAACTGAAAGCAGCTTACAGAAGTGTTCTTGTCTTTAACACTCAGATGCCCAACTCCCAACGGGGTGTAAACCCATATAAATCCATTTTACCCTGTATAAAGCTTCTACAGGGTAAACTCATAAATTGTTCACCCTCTATAACACTGATAGAGAGATATGAACAGCTGTTTGCCCCCCCCCCAGGTATTAACACATACTCTGAGTTAATTAATAAGTAAAAAGTGATTTTATTAAATACAGAAAGTAGGATTTAAGTGGTTTCAAGTAGTAACAGACAGAACAAAGTGAATTATCAAGTAAAATAAACTAGAACATGTAAGTCTATGTCTAAGAAACTTAATACAAATAACACCTCACCAATTCCAGTAAGCTTCCTTTTACAGACTAGACTCCTGCTGGTCTGGGTCCAGCAATCACTCACACGCCTATTGTTACTGTCCTTTGTTCCAGTTTCTTTCAGGTATCTTTGGGGGTGGAGAGGCGGCTATCTCTTTAGCCAGCTGGAGACAAAATGGAGGGGTCTCCCACAGGCTTAAATAGACTTTCTCTTGTGGGTGGAGACTCCCTCCTCTCTCCTATGCAAAGTACATCTCCAAGATGGAGTTCTGGAGTCACCTGGACAAGTCACATGTCCATGCATGACTCTCAGTTTTTACAGGCAGAAGCCATTGCCCACATGGTATGTTGAATGTCTCCTGGAAGACTTCTTATGTGGATTGGAGCATTCCAAGATGCATTGTTCCTTAAGTGCTTCTTGATTGGGCACTTAACTTTGTGAATTCCTTTCTCCAGGAACTGACCAAATGCTCTATTAAGGTTATTTAGAAATCAAGCCAGTACACGGCCAATATTCATAACTTTGAATACAAAAATGATACATGCATACAGATAGGATTAATAGAGTCAGTAAATCATAACTTTTACATAGATATGTTACATGGCGTATGTAGCACAGAACATATTCCAGTTATGTCATATATAGTCATAAGCATATTTCCACAAAGCCTTATGGGGGGGCGCCGTCACACATGTTTCACCTAGGGCTTTGGCAGCCAAATTTCAAAACATTAATCTTTAGGTTGAGCAGGCCCTTAAAACTTCAAAAGCAGATGTGGGGATTTGTTCTCTGGAAGGATTGAAGATGATTCTTGGGGTGGAAACTCTACTGCTTCTCCTACCAGTTTGCCATGTTTGCAGTAGTGCCATCATCATGTCAAGTTAGACAGTAAAGAATTAGGGGCATCTTAACAGAGAGTCATGTTTTCCTTTCTATGCTTTGTTTCTTACCTTCAGCAATTCAAAATAGTGTGTATGTGTCGGGTGGGGGAGAGGGGAAGGGGTAGTATTTAGATTGCCCAGTCTTCTTCTATGACAATAAATGTTCCCTCCTTCACCCATCTTCCTTTGTTATAATTTGTACTTGATATAAAATCAAACTTATATTTAGATGATACAAGTCAAGGAAACCCTGCCTTAAATTCTTTATTTAATGCCACTAAACTCCTCATCCAGAGTATGTATTTCACTCTCTCCTATAATTTTCTTGTGGTTTGCATTATCATATCCTACATGTGACATCCGAACTGCTTTATTCATCATCTCAGAGGCCTTCCTTTCCTCATTTCAATCTTATAATTTTGCAAATACATCACTGATTAAAGGACCAATTATATTAAAAAAATATGGACGTCCTGCAGAGATTTCAGAAAGAAGCATGGAACATGCCTATTACAGTTTCAAATTCTAATTGTTGTGAGATTATTGTTAAATGATAAAGGTTGTGACTTTGTTTTGAAGAGTAAGACATCTTCCCCCCCACCTAGATTCATGTAAGGTCTGTGTATGTCTGATTTAAGAATTCAATGCAAGCACCTAAAACTTTAACACTTTTTAAACACGTCGGCAATCTAAAGATCTACAATATTTTTTTTAATAAAAAGAGAGAGAGAGAATAAGAGAGAACCTGTTTCAAATAAGTATCCCATTTCCAATAATCGTTTTAGATGTTATTTCTTCCATAGTTGAGAGGATGACCTGTTGTGATTACTATATAAAGAGAGTAAATAAAATGCTAAATGTGCCAATATTTAGAAGGCAAAAATACCAGCGGTTTTGTAGTTAATAGTATGCTCTGTGGAAAACCATGTGTTTTTGCATGGTCAAAGAATTATGTTCCCTAAGATTTCTGAGGGTCATAGCAGAACAGTGTCAGAATATTCTTTATAGCTAACATATATCTCACTGTAAGCCCAGTACAATTAAAGAAAGTATTGTTTCTTGGAGTGTAGATGCTTCCATCAGACATAAATTCTGGTCTTCAGCAATATGTCTACATCTGGTCAATTTTTCCCTTGACCTGAGCTCATGTTCATAATTTTCTAGATTAAAAATTACCTATTTATTAACCTTGGTGGGTCAGTTTTAGTTTTTGATACTACTTTGCAGCCTACAGTGGAGAAAATAACAAACTCCTTTTCTTTTACACCTTGGTATCCTATTTGTAGCATTCAGCTATATTTATCAGATCTGCTGAGGTTCACATTGATTCTACTTAGACTCATGCCTGTGTCCCAGGTTTCAGAGTAAATTCAGATTGTTAGGGAATTGATCCACATTATAAAGCAAGATTCTGATCTTGCAAAGATTTAAGCACAGGCTCAAGTTTTTGTAGGATTGGGCTCTAAGTGTGGTCCACAGGTGATTCAAGCTGTATTACATGATATATTTAAAACTAAATTTAAAAAACACTAAAAAAGCATAATTTACAGAAGAATCCTGCTCTGTAGAACTGGATAACCCACAAGGTCTTTTTCCATCTTCGGTGAACATGGCAATGCACAGATGCAAGACATCTATCTGCTATACACTATAACACCAAAGCTGAGTCGAGTGATGTCACAAGAAAGTTATCTTGCCACTGTTATGCCCTCTCACACTGTCACCCAAACAAACCAGGGTTCAATTATGGCAAATGAGTAGAGAACAACCCTATAGCCTGTGCGCTCCAGCTCACACCAGTTGAGCACTTACTACCCAGTGCATATCAGACCTGGACTATATGATGTTGTCTTATTTGATTCCACACTGGAGTTGGCAGCTCTAGAGATGCGATAATCAAGTGGGGCTACACTTTTGGCCCCAATACCTGTAACTGTGGCACAGAGCCTCAAAATATAAAATATCTCCTGCAATGTCAATTCCTTGAGCATGAATGCTCTTCCAGTAACCTGGCAGAGTGAAATGATCAGGCTATTGCATGTGCATGGATGTGGCAGGAAACAGTATGAGGACACAAGAAAATCTTTGCATTCTGCAAAATAACTTTGGAGTTTTTCTGAGCTATTATGGAAAATTACTACAATAACATGGTTTATGTATATAAATAAGTGTGAATACAATAACTCTTTGTTCTTGGTCCTGTGGGATTTTCTATTCATAGACTCATAGACTTTAAGGTCAGAAGGGACTATTATGATCTTCTAGTCTGACCTCCTGCACAACGTAGGCCACAGAATCTCACCCACCTACTCCTGTAACAAACCCCTGACCTATGTCTGAACTATTGAAGTCCTCAACTTGTGGTTTAAAGACTTCAAGGTGCAGAGAATCCTCCAACCCGTGCCCCACACTGCAGAGGAAGGCGAAAACCCCCTTTTAAATCTCCAAATTAAGGTTGTCTTCTGTTATGTTAGCTCTAGCTATTCCAGAAATACCTAGTCAGTAGCTGAATGAAGAATGTTGGTTTAATACAGGGCCGGCTCTACCATTTTTGCCTCCCCAAGCAAAAAAAAAAAGCCGCTCGGACTGCCGAAGCAACAACACCAACAACAAAAAGCCACCCGGACTGTGCCGCCCCAAGAATGGACGGAATGCCGCCCCTTAGCATGTGCCACCCCTGGCACGTGCTTCCTCCGCTGGTGCCTGGAGCCGGCCCTGGTTTAATAAAAGGAAAAAGGACATCTTTCACTCACTTCAAGAGGTTAGAATGGAGGTAGAGAACTAAGTGTGAACAGAGCACTTTGCTCAGCAATATGTCAAAGAAAATAGAGCTTTAGCTAACCAATCTGTAATGGGTTGAAAACTGGAAAGGGAGATTCTCTCTATGAAATATACACTATCATCATATTTATTGGGGGTAGCTGTGTTAGTCTGTATCCACAAAAACAATGAGGAGTCTGGTGGCACCTTAATGACTAACAGATTTATTTGGGCATAAGCTTTCGTGGGCACTTAGAGCCACTTTTTGATATTACTCATACCAGTGTAAAATTGGAATAATTCTGTTGATTTAAAGAGAGCAACTCCAGATTTGCACATATGTAAATGACATCAGAATACAGTCCTTTATCTCTTGAAGAAATAATAAATGAATACATGAATAGCCTGAGACAAGGGCTTTAACATATTTCTCTCTTTCCCTATTACAAAAATGGGTTCAATAATAATAGTCACCTTTGTCACAAGGTGGTTGAGAAACATGGATTGTGGATTTTAGCTCTGAGTTAATAGATTGTCATTTGACTGAATTGAATTCTCTGCTCACACTTCTGAGCTCTGATTGGCTGCTTTAAATCCCTCTGCATTTACTGGCTGTATTCATAGTTTGGAAGAATCCTTGATGAAAAAACATGTTAAATAGGTAAAGCACGTTAAAACCCCTTTTCAGCCTAATTCATGTTTTCCTGGTTCAGTAACAGCTAGGTATTAGGTTGTGCCTTTTGTTCTTTAGGAACCTAACCATTTGGTGACAATAAACAAGATTTGATATTGGCTCTAGCACACAGAAATTGCATGATCTCAGTGTGAATGGGTGGGAAAATTACAACGTTGGAAAATATTTCTGGGATAATCTGTTGTGCAACTTTCTTTCAGACTACCTAGAAAACTGCATCACTCTTGGACTTCCAACCCAAACATATATGCTTATCAGTAGAAAGTTGTGTAAATTCAGGTCACATAACTGTTCATTAGCCAGGAAAAAGTAGTTGGAATCTTAATATAGGCTATGCTGAAACATCATGGACAAATATTAAGCTAGCTATTGGTTGAAGACTGAACATATGATTGAGCAGTGCAACTCTGGAAATACCTTCCACAATCGGATGTATATGGCAATATGTTTACTGCAGATAGAGGAAGATACATATTGAATTCTGCTGCTTTTTTGTCACACGCAGATCTGTCAACAGTAGGAGACAATTGTTTGAGAGTCTCCCCAGCAGTAGGATTTTGATGTAGAAGAGACCTAGTCTTAACTTCCTTTGTCAATCAGTTTATGGAGCTAATATTTAGTTATCAGACCTTAAACTGTATTTATGAGATGAAAAATGTTTAGACTCAACCCTTTTATTATGAATGGTTGACATTTTCTAAACCTATTCCATACATTCCAAGCTAATGCAGTGAAGACAAAAGAGGAGGCTTCTATCTTGTATGATAGCACTAACTACACTGCTGAAGAATGTGTGCTCAGCAAAAACATCTCCCATGATGAATAAACAACTCATGCATGAGCAGTGCTGCCACCAGATCTTCAGGAGTTGTTTATTGCCTAGTATGCACTTCCCATGATAAAGTTACTGCTCAAATAAATTATAGTTTTGCATAATAACTGACAGTCACATTAATAAGTGATGTGTCACATGCAGGTGTTTGAATTTTGAATCAATTTTTAGCCTAAATTTAATAATCAAAAAGTGTGCGTGCAAATAGGACATAAAAATTTTCTGCTAGTTCTGATGGATCAGACCAAATTTACCTAAGGAATTTTCATTACAGGTCCTTGAATATTCTTCTTTACCAAATTGTTATCATTTAGGTTTTTGCTAAAGGCAGATAAATATTCTTGAGATTTCAAAGGTGATCTTTTATTAAAAAGCTGAGATAGATCTTTTTATGATTGTCTTATGGTATAATTTGTGTAAGACCTTTCTATATAGTAGAGCAGCTTCATGACCCTTTGAAAATCTTCTGCATTGTTAGGACACAAGGTGATGAATACAGCTCCCACAGCTTGCAACTTAGAGGAATTAATAATTGCAGTAAACTATCCTTGCTCCTCAGTGACCAAAAACTACTTTGTGATTTCCAAAAATTAAACAAGCTTGCAGGCAGTAGCAGGCTTATGAGCGATAAGTGAAAAAACTTTGATCATATTTGAAAGGAATTAACCTTGATTTGTTTGAGTTCCAAAATTCCAGGTACAGTACATTGTGTTCTTTACCAAAGTAATGTCATTTCCTCTAGATTGCAGTTGAAAAATGTCATTGTGTACCTCCTCCCACCATCCAAAAAGACAGAGACGAACATTAACTTTGGGGGGGGGACCATCATTCTTATGTACATTTTCTTTCATTATAGTAGCTCATCTACAAATTCTCTTCTCTTGATTAGTATAGTAAAAACCTGCTGTGGGTTTGTTTGTTTTTTTAAAAATCTACACTTGTTCTGATTTCTGTGAGTGCTGCATTTGACTGTTTGTGCTTGCACAGGGTTAGTGAGCGAGAAGCTGAACTGGAAGCAGCTCTAAGGCTGCTGCAACAGTTCTACCTGGATCTGGAAAAGTTCCTTGCCTGGCTTACAGAAGCAGAGACAACTGCCAATGTCCTGCAGGATGCTACACACAAGGAAAGGATACTAGAGGACACGAAAGAGGTTCGGGAGCTCATGAAACAGTGGCAGGTAAGTCAAGTGCTTTAGCTATATAGACCTTCATGGATGCAAGATAATGATTTCTTTGTGCTTGTGCATGCTGTTCAGCTTATTTTAAACTGAAATTAAACTGAAAATAATATTGATTGTGGTACCGATGTTTAATTGTTGCTTTGGGGAATTCCTTTAAAAATTGGGTGACACACATTCTGATTCTGTTTAACATCCTGGTCTTTCAGTGACTGAGTCATTTAGACACTGAATGAGATACTGTGTGTTTTGAAGCACAACTTAAAACAAACAGAAATAAACTTTGCTGAAACAGATATTTAGATTTTTATATTGCAGAAAAATTAATTATGGTGCTGATGCAGAGTCTTAAAGTAAGAGTTATTGACATATGAGTGTTTGTTATGCATTTCTGATATTTATAGCAGTCCTGTATATATCGTGTTTAGTTTATTCTCTGTTGTTTAACTAAATTAGTTTTGCTCCATTACTTTCAAATACTTCAAAAATATTAATCTGGCATTTGGCTGATTTTTGTTAACGTGCTCAGTTGGAATAAAAGAAGATGACCTGTCAGAGTTAATGATCATACAATTTTCAGACAATTGTTTTCCCTAGATAAAAAAAAATAGCTTTCTCTACCTTTAATGTTAAGAAAGAGAGGATGGCATGTTTTCTTGCGTTATTTTTAAGAGAGTCTTGATAAGAAAAAGGCACTTATATTTGCATTGTGCTCTCAATAGGGATGTGTGTTCACAGATTTGTTAAATTATTGTGATGCATATAAGGCAGAGCTGTAGTGTAAAATGTACTTAAAGTGCTTTAGCTTCACCTTGGTAATAATAAATTCACCCACATCCAAATCTGGAAACTCCAGAGTCTGGAGATGATAATTTTCAAAATGTGAATTAATTGAAAATTACAGAGATTGTGTTCCATAAATAACATTAGGTTAGAGATAGTGTTACCTTTTTTCTCAAATGCACTTTATAGTATTTATTCTACTATAACTTGTTTTTCCATTGTAATGCTAATGCATTATTAATAAACTCCATATGTAAATAAGTACATTTAAAAAGCCAGAAATGCTGCATTCCTTAGAAATCAAGTCTGGACCATTTTTTGCTTGCAAAGTGGATTATGGTTATCCAGTGTTTTTATTTAAAAAATACTCAAAATTTTCACCCCTCTGGGTCTGACTTTAGTTGGTATGATCCTTGAGAAGTAGTTATGAATGGGAGGTCATGCTGTACTGAATTAGACCATTTATATCCAGTACAGTCCATCTCTTTTCACTCTCAAGTATCTGATTTTTTGGTTGCTACTGGAATTAAAAAGTTGTCCTTTTACACTTCTATGTTGTGTGCAGTATTAGCAATAATTTAATTTGGCGTGGTAACTTTTGTATGTCACATAAAAATGAGTCATCCGTCAAAACAGTTCCTTGCATACAGAGGTCTAGTATTTTATTCTTAAATATAATTGAAATTATTAGAAATAGAGTTATATTTGACCAGAAACACCATGTTTTCAGCCTGCATTGCTTTATAAAATTACTGTGGCGGGAGTCATCCTTGGATGAAGAAAGCAGAGCACATACAATAAAATATGAAAAAGAAAGATTTAAAATTAATGTTAGGCTCAACTTTAGACAACCCATAGAGTAAATGAAATAAAAAATAACTGTACTGTAAGTTAAAATACATTTTTAAAAACCTTGGGAGTTGTCTTTTAAAGGAATTGTTGCACTGGCATAAGTCTGAATTTTCTTCAAGGTTTTTGCTATGTTTAAAAAAATGTCTTCACAATATATGAAGGGCACAATGTGTAGCAGTATCTCTGTTTGCTTCCTTTTCAAGACTCAAACACCATTCTGTTCACTGTTTGATCTTGGCTCTGCAGCAAGAGCAGTGATTCTTACATATTAAAAAGAAACATTAGTATGCAAAGACACAGCAGCAGCTGTTTTATTGTCGCTTACTCCCAACTGATTCATATATATCTGTCCAACCATGGAGCAGTAATTTTTGACTTTCAGTGAAGGCTGATGGGTAGAAGGGGGGAAAATATCTTTTTTCCCCCTCTAGCTCTCTGTCAGTCTCTCTATATATAGCCTGATACTTTTGGCTAGACTATTTGCCTATCACTGTTTATCAGACACTTCATAGCATGTTTAATCCTCCAGAAAAACCTCATAATTCATGAGTGCTGCAAGCACAAGTGGATTAGGAAATGTCTTTCTCTTGAGTGGAATTAATGTGGTTGATGTCGCTATGGAATTTGTTGGAATTTTTTTCCTCCTCATGTAAGGAACGGTACAGGGTGGGAAAGTGCCTATTATTTCCCATACTGAAATCCAAGGCATTTTCATTGAAGTAAATGAAGTTGTGCTGTGTGCTTTAAGGGGGGAAAAAAACCCTTTTTGATAAAGGTGATTAGCATGATTTTGTATTACATGAAATCATCATTGTTATAAGAGCTGCCTATTACTTAAAAGTAGTGCAGCATTGCAAACCAGATGACATGGACTGAGTTTCACTAACTTTTAAGTTCAGGGCTGTGTTTTGAAACAGCTCAAGTGTTTGTTTACTTAATACTGCACTACTTATCATGTGTGAGATTGACCTCAGATTTCTGCTCTAAAGACTGGGAATATTCCTCAAATGATAAAGGTCATTTGTCTAGCAATTAAGCATTAATATATATGGAACTTATCTGGAGAACAAACTGCTAGCCTTAATCCACTTCTATTTGCTCAATAGCATATTGCTGACTCTCTGGTTATGATGATAGTATTGCTGACAAATCCAAACCATCATCTTAAAAATAATATATGAGCAAGTTAATACATTATTCTTATTATTTATTGTGGGCCAGCAATGTACCTGTTGCTCTACAAAACAGAAAGGATAGTGGCCCTTATTCCCCGGGACTTACGATATAGCAAATAAATGATTATCTATGAACATTATGCATACATGATACATACTGCGACGGTCATATCATCACTTGATCAGTGTTATTTAATAATGCGATTAGAATTTATACAGGATGTTATGCGTGTGAAGTAGTCGATAGACATTAACTAATCATCACAAGAACCTGTGATGTTTGCTGGTAAGCATTACTATCCCCATATGCGAAGAAGCAAGAAGGGAAACTGAGATCAAAGGTGAAGTGACTAACCAAAGGCACATCATGAGTAAGTGTCAGAGCCAATATTACAATGCAGGAACTCCTGCCTATAGCTGGGCAATAAATGTTTTTTCTTATCCCGTGAATAATTTCCATGATTTAAAAAAATTTCACATCTCAAATAGGATGAATAGTCAAAATCCTGTAAATATTCACAAACTGAATGACCCAAAATGGAAAAAAAATTGGTTTATTGTAATGTTACATTTTGCTAATTTGGAACATTATTTCAATCTAACCTTTTTTCAGTTTAAATTTATAAATGAAATCCATTTTGAACAGGAAATCCAGAATTTTTCATTGAAAATTGTAAAAACAAAAAGTTTTGACAACTTCAAAACTTTTTTTTCTCAATTGTTTTGTGAGTTGGGAAACTTTGTCAAACCCGACCTTGTTTCACAAAGTTTCTGTTATGATGAATTGGCATTTTTCACTGAAAAACGTTATTAAAAATTTTTCTCGCTAGCTCTACTCCTGACTCCCAATTCAGTGATCATTCTTCCACACTGCCTTCTCTTTAAAAATAATTATATAGATACTAAATATTTATCACTGCCACACACTGATTTAATGGATAGGAAACTTGACTGGATCTGCAAGCTGCCAGACAGTTTTAGGATAAAGGAGGAATGTATACAGGGATAGGCCCTTCTTCCCTGGCATTGCCATTGGACAACTAGAGAGATGCAAGCCAATTGGCTCTTTCCTCCCACAATCATTTCTTTAAAGCTTGGCCTGGGTTTTTTTTTTCAGGCTCCTTGCCCCATTTTTAGCAGAACACATGCTCCGTCTATCTAGTTATATAGTATAGGAACTGTGTTTTCAGGTTGCTGTGTGTCTAAGTGATTGTCTGTTCAAGTAACAAGGCAATAACTTTTCCCATCTGGGCCAAATTGGCTGGGGCATAGTGGGTTTCCCCCCTTCCTCATAGCGTCACGGAGACACAGATGAAATAGATATAGGATTTAGGAATTTTTAACATTAGAAATTGTACAAATGTCAGCTGGTCACAACATGCAGCAGGTGTCCAGTGCTGGTGAATGGCCAAGGTGCCAGTGACTAGTAAATGGAAGACATGGGTTTCCGCTGATGGACCCTATGTCAATGGGCAAAAGGGAGCCTTGAAGTCCATGCAGGCCGGGTTTCAGTGCCTTATAAAAGCTGCTTTTTCAATTTGATTTATTTAATGAAAACAATATGTATATATTGCACAACTGTGACCCGTTTTTTTCTTTTTTCTATTTCTTACTCTTCCCCTTTGAGTTATATAACCCAGGGTAGTGTGTGAATGAAAGTGGATCTCTTACAAGCAGACAAGGAAAGTTGGAAGCATCTATAGAGCAAAAAATAACTGGGAAAGAGGGAGGAAACACATTATCTTTTCTTGCAATTCCAGTGAAATTCAAGTGCCATCCAGAAGATTGTTTTCTTGAAAACAGAAATAGAGGCCTTAATGTTTGCTATGTGATGTTGTCATGCAGCAACGAAGACAGGCAAAATTTACAGAACAAATCATGAAAGTGTTTTGTATTTGTTTTGGAGAAAGTTTAAAGTGTTTCAAACAAAGACAATTATTATGGAGTGAGTCTACCATCTGCTGTGACTCTGATCATAACAGTGAACAAGGTATGGGAAATGATCGAATAAAGATTGTATCCTTAGTTTATTTTAAAGCTCAGTCTATTTAATTAAACTGCATTTGGTGAGGATCATCTCATGTTAATTCTGTAGGGGGATGGTTGCAGCTTACACTCCCCCCCCCCCCCCACTAAATTAATTTAAGATGGAACACATGGGCTAGTATAAAGAATGTTTAAGCAGAGCGGTGCAGAGAAAGGTAATTGCATTTTGCAGAGAATTTCAAAATTTGTTTTCATTCTGATTTGGAATGAAAACCAAACATTTCAAAGTTCTCCATGAAAGGGAAAACCCTGGGGGCCTCAGGCCTTGGGTAATCCTGGAGCTGGGTGCCTCCAGGCTACAGACCCTGAAAGTCCAGCAGTCCCTGACTCCAATGCAATCTGCTTAGCTGCCTGGTCCTAAGCTCAGGAACATGGGAGTCCAGGATGCTGAGGAGCTGGGAGCTTGGAAGCTGAGGTGCCCTTTGTTTCTAGGTTCCTGGCTTCCTGTCAGCCTGCCTAGTGAGCTGCAGAGAAACCCAAGAGCTTTGGATCCATGGTTCCCAGAGCTTCCAGGCTCTTGGCTCTCCATTAGCCCATCAGGCGGACTGCTGAGGAGCCAGGTAGGTAAGGTGGGAGGAAACCAGCCAGATTTCTGATGGAAGCCTGCCTGTTTTCCATTGGACCTTAGTCTAAATCAAACTATCTCCATGGAATGTTTCAGTTTCCATGAAACAGTGTTCTCTGACGAAAAACGTTCTGTCAGACAATTTCTGGCTAGCTGTAGTTTTAAGACACATATGATTGAAACCAAAAGCTTGTCAGTTAGAGGCTTTGTGCATAAATCTCCTGCAGCAGGCCACAGGCAATTAAGTTTTAAACATGAGGCGATGAGAATATGCAATAGAACTGAATCTAGATCTAGCTTTTCAGTACACCTTTCCTATGAACTATGTGTCAAAGCACTTACAAGACAGCAAGTTGGACACTGGTAGTGTAGTGATCATGCACAGAGAAATATAGTAGCCACTTGCAGCAGGCACTAGTTCATACACCGGTTTGAGCATCAGGTTTGCCAATAAACTGTTATAGGCAACATGCTCAAAAACAAGTGGGTGTGAAAAGATGCTAAAAAAAAGGGCCAGACATTAATGGGATTTAAAGAGTAATGGTGTTTTACTATTCTTTTCCGCTGGAGGTAATTAATGTGTAGAATGTAGTAGAAAAGATAGCAAGGGAAACTTCAGCCACATAGTCAAGCTAAAAGAAAAATTAAACAACTAATTAGAAAGGGAACATTGTCCTCAATACTAAGAGTATCCCCTTTACTTTACAGAAAGTGTCATGAGGTTCTAGACAGCCAGAAGAGACAGACAAGTCTGAATTTCAACTTCACTGTGCCAGCCAGTCACAGAGAAGGTAGAGCAGGCAACGTTTAACATCAGGACCACTGAGAGGGCAGTTATTCAATAAAGCTTTTCTGCAGCCCCACCAATGAATGCTGCTAAAGGGGAAGTACTGATTTAATGTATATCCTGGCCATAACCACTTCCCAAAAAGTTATGCCCATTTTTAAGCTCCCTCGGTCTCCCAGGCTGACTTTTTGCCACTGGGCCTTTGAGGCAGGATTTTTTAACTCAACCTCGATGAATCAAGACTACAGTATGGGAAACTGAATGTCGCTTTCCAAGCAGTGTTTTTTTCCACTGACTCTCAGAAACTTCCAAGTTTTATCATCATCTTTTTTTTAAATCTGTTGAAACAAACTTGTACTACAAAAGATGTATAGTCTGCCCAGAAATAGTGTGAGGGTGTGTGTGTGTATGTATGTGAGAGATTTTAGGAACTGTGAAAATAATGATAGAGGGTGCTAATAAGGATTAATGGGCTACTTCTTCCCTCTTGTAATTCCATTGGCTCACAAAATTAATTTGGCCCATTATAATTTGAGGATATTAAGTAGAAAAATACATCTTTGATAAAGAGTTCATCTTCAGAAATATTGGAAACCCCCTAAATTTAAGGGTCAAGTGTATATTTATTTCTTCCCTTGTTACTAATGGTTTGAGTATATCAAGGGAACATGTCTCTAACCTCTAAGGTTTTGCTATCCATTCTCAAACTCTCAATATTTTTTGAAGCAACTAGGGAAATTAATGTTCCATTGGGTGGATAGGACTTCGTATAACATAAATAATTTGTCTAGAGACTTCACACATTTAAAGGCGTTTCTTTTGATTCTGTTGATCAGAAATCATTAGTTCAGAACTCATGAGTAGAAAATAAGGTTAATATGCCCTCAGCACTCAACAGTTCATTCACTGAGGAGGGGGGGAAGGCAAACGTAACTGCACATTCTGATTTCCTGATGATGTAATTATATTAAATCTGTGCATTATAATGCAATGTTTGTTTCTACGAGCATGTATTTGCATGCATCATTTGTCTGAACTGACAGCTGTGTAATAGTTGAGGTGATTTGCACATTTATAACACTTTCTGGAGAATTTTCACACTATACATAATAGTTACTCCAAGGAGTTATGTAATTATATGTTGTGTTTTATTAGCTAATTTAAATACATCATGTGTTCCCTTGAGGCCTAGATTGATACATGGCCGTATGAGGGAGATGAAAATAATGAACTTTACTGTCTGCTTTAGCACTTGTGGTAATATGAAACCTCAGCTATGTTAATTACCCTTGAGGTTTGTCTTTGTAGCAATAATTATATGTGACATTGCTTTCCAGTTTATGTAATATTAGACATAATTCAGAAATTGGCATGGATTTATCCAGTTATTATATCAATGTAATTTTTATAAATTAAGCCTGTAGATCAATTTAATTAGATGTTTATATCCCTATAAAATTTAAGAAAGCAAGAATCCATGTGACAACTGTTTATTTAAACGATAACCTGAGCGTGTTTCCAGTTTATGAGGTAGCAACTGTATCCCGGTCAAAATGAACTCTGATGTTGAATGCCGAGGTCCTTATAATACATACATTCTGATACCAAAGGTCCAAGAGTTTCTTAGATAGGGTATGGTTACTCTAAAGGATATATCATTGGGTTAATACTATTGGCCTGAAATGTGTAACAAAATATTTCTCTGACCCCCTACCTTACCTTATTCAGTTATCTTCACTTCCCCCAGCACCTGAACAACTTTATACCCACGAGAGCTGAGGATGTGCTTGTACCAAAAATGAGAGTAATGTGCTGTATCTTAAGTTACATTTAAAAATGAATGATAGATGTCCTATGTAATCAACTCAGTGTTAGTTTTAAGTAAAAACACAGGAGGCAGATAACAACTGATGAGTCCGTGTCCAAATTTCTTCTCAGACTTGCTTCAGGATGGCACCATGGCTTGTGAGAGAAACCCAGGTTTCCAGTAGCAGCCTGCTCTCAGTAGCAGAGAGTTTAAATACATCTCTTGTACTTGGTAACATAGCAGTGCTTTGAGAGAATAAAGAGTCCTTCCAACTCAGTTTTACACTTAAAGCAGAATACGTGAATCTTGTCACAAGAATGGCCTTACCTCTGCAAAAGGTGTTTGGGATTGGGTGGTGAACATAGCTGACAGGGAGGTAAAAAAAGAGGCGGTAAAGTTGTTGTTGGATTTATTTGATTTTAATAACAAAAAAAAAAGATTTTGTAGTAATCATTTGAGGTGTCCCTAACTCTCTCTCCCTGTGCTCTGGCTGGCTGATTTATGTAGGCACTATCTAGTTGCTTGCTAATATCTGGACAGTGAGTAAGTAAATTTCTTTACTCTGGCTACTAAAGATTCTCCAATAAATATATATAAGCATTTATATCTAAAAAATCTTACATTTGTTACCAAATTTGATGTGGCAAATTTGCTTTTTACAGTGAAACTCTACCCTACGTTCTGAAGTGGCATAATAATTGTCAGGCCCATCTTGATTGCCTGTGAATTTTAGAACAGTTTGAATATTGAGCTTTACACAGAAATGCTGTTGCAACCTCATATATGATGTGGCAACATATCATCCCATAATGAATGGCTGAATAAGTGAGTCTAAGAGGTATCCTACCTTGGGAAATATTATAAAAAAATATCACTTGGGACTATCTAGTTGAATCTACAGGCAAAGTGTTTGCCCTTCACAGTATTTATATTACTTCTAGGGAAAAATCACCTTTGGCAAGGATTATTTAGTAGTATTCAGATGGGAGTAAACTCCATCATGGTCAGGGAAATCATCTAACTTTCCCCTCAGTTTCTTGGCAGATTTTAATAAGGAGATCCCAGGACTCCCTGAGATCAGTACATCAGTGGGAGGGGGGGAGGGGAAGCAGAGGGTTGAAAGAGAGAGATCAAAGGGGAAAAAAGGAGGAAAGAACTGAAGGGGAGAGGTATTATTAAGTTTTAAAACCTAATGGTAATGACTCCTGAGGATGGAAGGTGGTGGAGTTAGCATCTCGGGAAATTGAAAGGAGGGAGTTAAAGGCTGAGAGTGGTAAGAGCACGTTTCAGAAATAACTTAAGGATTCTTTCTGGTAGCTCAGAAATAACCATGTCCTCGGCAGATAAACTCCAGCCTTTGGCCTCCAAATTTATGTACCCAGAATATGGTTCTTATTTCTTTAACAGGGATTCCCCTCAAGTTATCATCCAAATAATAATATGCTATGCCTTCATTAGCTGGCTGGGCTGAATCCAGTTTTTTAAATCTTGAGCTCTAAATTGAGAGCATATTGCCAGTATGACACCTTAGGGAAGGCAACACTTGGGAACTGCTAGCATACTCCTGAAGAGAGAACTTAAACTACAATCCTTTTAGTTAGGCCTATAATCCTTACAAACTTCTTATTCCCCTGTCTTCATACAGTACCACTAGTTTGCAGATAGGACCATTTTATAAAAAAATTATACAAAAGGAATGTTTTATATCAGTGTTTGTATTTTAAGTTGAATGATAGCTGGTCATTGAGTTAGGGGGTTGGAAAAGAATTGAGGAGAAGAAAAGGGTTAATTTTGCAGAGTAGTAGCTCAAACAGAATTTTGGCTTCACTAGACGTACTATATACATGAGGTACAGTACAAAAAGCCTTACTCTCAGGTGTAGAGTTCAGGTTCAATGAGTTCACTGTTTTTAAATCGGTTTATAAAAATAAACAGATGTTTTAGACAAGTGGCATAAGGGCCCAACAGTCTTTAAAGCAGTTTTAAATGTCATACTTTTCCACTACATTAAGATTAATGTGCTGCTATACGTGACACGATGATAAGGATAGTTATCGTCCCAAAGAGCTGACAGTCTATAATCCTTCAAACATGCACATGAGTAGACCCACTGAAGTCAATGGGACTACTCTCATATGTAAAATTAAACCCACACATAAGAGTTTGCAGGGTTAAGTCCTAAAGGACAAGCATACAGAAGACAGGACATACTGGTAAATCTAAAAGAAAGACTGATGTAAGAAGTAATTTTAATTATGTTTGTTTTTAATTACTGACTACCACCTGTCCTCTGGATGGGAGCTTTTTAATGGTTCCATATAGAGGTGCTGCAGTTGTATTTAAAAGAATGAAAAAATGAATGTTTCACAGCCAGCATGGTGGTCAAGCAGCATTCTGAAAGTTTGGCATCCTGCAGTTCTTGATTCTGAGCCTATAGGATTTTATTTAGCTTTATCAACAATGGTACTTTCAATGTCATTTCCATATCGCCGTGTGTTTTGGTGTAGGAAAAGGCGTGGCGAAGAGGAAGAGGAGGGTTTTGGTGCTCTGGGGAACGGGAATGAAAGAAAAAGAAGAAAGATGAGAATTAAGAACAGCCGTGCACCACTAAGTTACTGCACGGTGCTGTGTTAGTTATGAGCTGAATATTTCCAGAGAAGTCTAGATGCTGTTTGCCAATGGTAAATCTGAAGTGCCACAGCTGTTCTTCCTAGCTGGATGTCAAAGAGAGAGAGTAGTAAGAAAATCGGTGGGGGGGAATGAATACAATGCATAAATTAAAAAGCAGTGTGATTGATTAATTTGGAATGATCTTTTTTTAATGAGAAAAAGAGTAAAAGTGTTAAATGCTGCACAGTTCATGTGTGGAATTTAATGGATTTATGTATGCACTCTGCGCCAAAGTGTCTTGTTTTACAAGTTGTATTGTATTTGTTTTACAAATGCTGTATTTCTGTTAGTAAATACCAACCCTTTCTTACTTTATTTTATTTTTTGATTAATTGATCTGGCACTTATTGAGTGGAATGAGAGGAAGCAAATATTCTTAAAGATTCCTGTTATAGAAAAAAAAAGTGACATGTTTTACTTCAGAGCAATTGTAATGTAAATAAGTGTCATATTTTATTGATAAACAAAACAATAATACATTTTCATGGCAAAATATATAAAGCCTTCTTTCCAGAGTAGAGTGTGTTGAAGAAAAAAAAAAATATAGTTATTACTAGAAAAATATGCTAAGTAAATAATAATTAGTAGTGCAGTTTGTGCTATGGACAGCTTAGATATTCCAAGTGGAGTACTGTGTTCGTATCGAACACCTGCTGGCAGTTCCCAGTAAATTTATCACTCTTAAATTGTAAGAAATCCCACACACAAAGGGTGTTGCATATAAAAGAAGAAAGGGAAATTTGTTTATTTCATCTACCATTTAAACATCTTTTTATAGCTAAAATAAAGTTAGAAGGCAGCATTATTTGGCAAGCAAATTCATATTAAGTGCAGTTGCTAGACATATTTGTGTTTTTCATCCTGAGAAAAATACTGATCATATTGATGGTACTAGCACAGTGTAATTAGAAGTTGTGTGTCAGGTCAAAGAAGAGAAATACATCATTAGAGTGCAGGGCTATTTTCTCCTAAAAACTCACTGACATCACAGTTTTGGTATGTTCCAAGTTTTTTAAATGTTGCTTTTCAGAATCATTTCTTTGAGCTCCAGGAATAAAAATCCACTTAAGCAGGAATAGTTTATTAATGTCTTAAAAGAGGATGACTGCAGCAGAGAGAGGGAAGTCACTCCAACCCACCTTTTACATTGGTGCTGGAATTTTAACCAGGGGTTCCAAATGCCAAGCAGGCCCTATGCAACATATTACCACACCTCACCAAGGACATAGCCACTCCTTAAATTTATTTGAAGTGGAGCAGTCAGAAATAAGTCTGTTTTCCGAAAGGAAAGGAAAGTCTTGCTGGTGACCAAATTAAAATTTTGTTTAAATGTTTTAAAAATAATGGTAGGAATAATGACTATCCTTGACCCAGATCAACACTTTTCCCTTGTAAGCCTCACAGAAGGTCAGGCTTAAAAACGGATTGTAGTGGACATTTTTCACACACAGACTAATACAGTTTTGAAACAGATAGCCGGGAAGGGCTGTGGTAGCATGACTTACGAGAGCTTGTCTATATCAGCACTTAGCTCGTGGCAAGCTGGGTGTAAATCTATCTTGCACTAGCCTACCAAGCACTAAAAGCTCCAGAGTGCACTTTAGTCTACCTCATTGGCACTCACAGCCATATGGACATTGTGGCAGGACACTAATCAGGAGGCAGGGCCGCCCAGTGCGGGAACAGAAGGGGCAGTTTGCCCTGGGACCTACTGCTGAGAGTGTTCCCAAACTGAGCGGCATTGAGATCCAGCGCACTGGAACATAATGCCATTCAGATTTTGCCCTGCAGCCCCACTGTCATAACTGAGAGGCCACACGACCAAACCAGAATGGTGCTTTGACCCTACACACTGGGTTACAATGACTGGAGCAGGGAGCCAAGTCGAGCCACTGCTGCAGGATGAATGCAGTTGTATGTATGAGGTGAAAATATTGTGGGTGCGCCCCACAGCTATTCTGCTTTGAAACAGGAGTAGATTAAATTGCACTAGGGAACTTTTAGCACAGGGCAACAGGGTTCACACAGACAGTGAGTTACAGCAAGCTGGTGCGAGGAAGATTTACACCCCAGCTTGCCGCAATCTGAGTGTTCATGTAGACAAGCCCTGAGGTAGAGAGTCATTAATACAAGATATATTAGAGAAGAACAAAAATTATCACAATCAGCAGTAGAAACTGAAATAGAATGAATGGGTTTTTCTGCGCAGCATCACTCTGAAATGCTCCAGAAGTTGGTCCCTCTGTGCCATTTTCTCCATAGCCCTTTAATATGCCTCATCCATGTTCAAGTAGTTTGTTTTAACACAGTACCCTCAATCACAGAGAGTAGTTAGGTGGGGTCCCTGCAGTTTTGCTATGTTTGTGCCACGTTTAGTCTTGGCCCATCCCACTCCAAATTGCTTGATGTGGAGATCACAGATATTACAACTTCCAAAGATTTCTGTCATACTTATTTTCATAATGATCAATGTTATATAAGAGATTTTAATCACATCCTGTAGTGATATAGTACAATCTGCATTTAATTTACCTATTTATCTTCTGTTGCTTATAGAAGCACATTTGTTTGAAAAGTGGAATGATAAACTTAAATTGTTTGTGGAATCCATAGTAGATTTTAAGGGAAATGCTTTCTGCTATATGGCCAGCTTGAAAAAGATGATTTGATGGCCTCCCATATTTATAGTTAAGATTGCTCCACTCCAAAATGCTTGACTTGAGTTCTGACTGTACTCTAGACAAACATTATTATATTTCCATGGGACCAGATAAGTAAAAGTTATCTTCCCGAGACAGGTAAAAGGAAGAAACTGGGAAATATTTTGTATTTCAGCCAAAAATCTATTAGGCAGGAAAACATGCATTTGGTCAGCTGAGACATATAATTGAGAACCTCTGTTAATCTGGATGTAAGGCAAAAATATTGTGGCAGATACTAAAATCTAATTGTGCATTCCTATGCTAAATTCAAACCAAAGTAATGGGATGCAAAGATATGAAATAAAAGAAAGTTAAGGAAAGATTCTTTGTAGAGCACCTGACACGGCAGCCACTTTGCCCTGCCAAGACCTATTTTGTTGAAGGTTTTCAGACTGCACTGAAAAGTAATTCAGTTCCAGGATTTATAAATCACACCATGTCTGTATTCTCCATCTATTAATGAGATTATAAGTAGCATATCACAAGTTCCTCCATATGCATGTACATCATGTTTGCATAATGTTAATCATTCAGTATACTTCCCCTTTACCTATCACATACAGCTGTGGTTTACTATAGATTGGTAGATCACACTACCAAAAGTGACAGCCTGTTTGACCAGTATAATTTTGCATAAATCGCCACTGAGTGAAAGAGTCCCATTTCTTTTTCTACCAAAAGTTCCAAAGCTTTTCAGTCTTTCAGATGCTAAAGTGAAATCAGATGTTTTCTATCAGTAGAAAGATCCACATATAAATCTATTTTGTACCTCCTTGTCTCAACTAAAAAAAATATTTTCATCCTTGACCACCTTCTTTATTATATATAATCTCTTGGGTCTTTATGGTAACACAAAAAGCTTATGGTCACCACGGTAACTGCCATGTATTCAATGTATAAATTGAACAATACTCACTAGTATTAGCACCAGGGAAAAAGGGCTTTTTTTTCCCTTTTTCAACTACCTATTGGGCCCACTCCTGCTGCCATTGAAGTCAATGGAAACTGATTCGGGTCCCTTTACTGACAGCAATGTTGTAGTGCTATCACAGGATCGGTGGTAACTTTTTTCCCCCTTTCTATTGTAACATATGTAGTAATTGGGAAGTGTGGAAAATCAGATGGATCTTCACTGTTGACGTATTGTTATTTCTCAGACTAGACTTGCTGCATTTGAACTTGGTGAACAGTGTTGTTCGGCTCATCTTTACTATATTATTAGTGTAATATGCAATAGATACGATTGCCAACATTTGTTTAACCTTAATATCTCAAACTGTATGTTTCCAGAGGCTACAGAAGCCGCACTTGCTTTTTAAATGAAAGTACTCTACAATGTGTGAATAGGCAGGTACTTTGGTTAGCAAAAGATTATGGTATACGTTTTCAAGATAGATAATATCTATTTCTGTGTACTTGATCCACTAATGTGAAGTATAGAGCTTTCTGTGTATGTAGAGACGGCAACCATGCCATTTTGGGTTTTAATCTAGTTTCCTCTCATAGCCAGTAGTGTCGGGTCAGTATTTGGATGAAACTGGAAAACTTGCAGGGGGCTGCAGCAAGTGGTTTTAGTGATTCCATAAGTGTCACTCATCCCTCTGAAGAGACATTAATTAACAAATAGATAGAGGCACTGTGCTGCTGAAGATGCCATCTTTTGGTGGAGATATAATTGCAGCCCATCACATGGGTTTGCCCTTTTAGGGGGTCAGGGACCATACTACCTGTGACAGGCTCCTGTAAGGGAGAACACGCCAACTCAGACCCGCCTGGAAGTAATTAAATCCCTAGTTGGCTGGTTGGCAGCTAATTTGCCTGAGAAAGCATTACCAGGGCTCAGCTGAATGGTTCCTAGAGCCAGGAAGGCCTAGATTCACACAGGTACTTACATGCCTAAACCCCAGGCTTAGGCTCCGACACCTCTGTTTTGGCACCATTGATACCTATAAAACTCCCATGTAGGCACCTAAATTCACTCTGTGCCTAAGTTTTCAGGATAAAAGTTCCCTAGGCCTCTATGTTTCTGCCTCTGAGGATGTGCACTCTTCCCTCACTCTAGGCATCCAGATATCTAAGTCCCAGAGTGATTGATGAACTGGGGGAAGATAGGTGTCCGTCCCGCCATGTGCAGGGCCTGATCCGGAAGGCATGCTCAGAGGCCGGCTACTGGATTGGGTCCAATTCAACATTAGGGATGTGGAAGACCCAAGTTCAACTCCCCACTCTTACCCAAAAGGGGAGAAAGGATACAAACAGGGGTCTCCCACATCTTAGCAGGTTGCTGTAACCACTGAGCTATCAGATACTCTGATCTGGGGCTCCCTCAATCTCTCCTGTTCCACTGTGGATAAATAGTGAAAGAGAGATTGGAGCAGGAGGACTGGATCCTGGGTCACCCACTTTACAGGTGGGTGCTCTATGCACTGAACTACAGAGTCATTCATTTTCTCTCTCACACATACACACACACCTAATGACTATTTAAGTATCTATTCAAAGTGGAACCACTGTTACCACAAGAACAGATTTAGGGATCCCAGAGTAGCCCTTCTACTGCTTACTTCTGGGGTTCCCCAGATGCTAACCAATTAATCTGTTCCTGCCAAGTGAAAGGAGGGGGGCCCACCCTAATGAAATTGCCAGGGTTTACCAGCGATCTCCCTATGCCCTTTAGGAAACTCCCCACATAGACTAGATCTGTTCAGCCCTGGAGGACACAGATACAGCCCTCTGATCAAAGGATTGACCCCCAGGCAGTACTCTTCCAAAACGAAGTATTTTCTTTACTTCGTGTAACCAACCCTTCCTCATACAATTAATCTAACCCTAAATTTAAACATAAACCCCTTAGCACAGGTATACAAGTTAAAGTACCCAATGCTGTAATGTTATACAGTTGGAATGGCGTAAGTGATTATGTTTTGCACATGGTGATCATATGCAGGACACTAACAGCAATCTTAATAAACCCTAAACTTTATACCTAGTAGCACAAACATGCACACCACATACACACATTATTCTTATCTCAAGCATTTCTATTCTATATCTTATACTATGGCTGGCATGCTTACACCCTGTAGGCCTCTTTCCCTTTGCTTTGTCTTAAGGATCCTTTTCTGATCTGTCCCATCAGCCAGCTGCTGCTGTCACCCTGCAGTTGCTTCTTCTGATTTCTTTACTCTTTTAGGTTTCTTCTGATCTATTCTGGTTCTCCTTCTTGTTTTCCTGCTCCTATCTTGACTGTTGCTAGCCTGCTCTCTGCCTTATATACAGCTTTTGGCTTGTTTTGATTGGCTTATTTTTCAATCCTAACATTAGCATTCCTATCCTCCAGTCACTTTCCGACCCAATCTGATTGGTCCATACTTATAGACCAATCATAACTGCTAAATCTATGGTGACCCTCACTTGGTTTTGGACTGAGTATGCCTGGCTGATCCCTCCCTGCAGTTTTGGAGTGACCTTTACCTGATGTTAGTCCACACCTGCCTACCAACACACCAGCCATAGGCTAAACTGCTTGGAACATTGACTGTCCTTGGCTGACATTGATGGCACACATAAAATTACCATACTCTGTGGAACATATCCTAAGCTCAGGAGGGGAAGAGGAGTTTCTAGGAGAGTTCACCCGAGTAAGAGGCTTGGAAGGTGTGCTCTCAAGGACAGGGAATTCCCAAACAGTGGCAGGAAGCCCAGCGTATCAAGAATTACATGCTGCCCCGGAAGACAGCTGCAGTTGACAGATTTCTGCCAACCCCTGGTTCCAGTGCAGGATTCTTCCCTGGTAATTGCAAGAGACCTGACACAAGGGAAGGGATCCAAGCCAAAAGATCCATACTGGATAGGAATGGTGGACCCAAATGGAGAAACTGAGGCAGGGTGCATCTACAGCACCACATTTGGCCAGGAGGGGGCCCTATAGAGCAGGTGTAACTTGTGCCACAGCCCTTGTAGTCATTAAAAGTTTCTGTGGCAGATTTCCAAAGAATAGAAGTATTAATTAATTAATTAAAGTATTAATCCAGTGGTGCCTTGTTATATGGCTTTTGGGGGCAGGGATAGCTCAGTGGTTTGAGCATTGGCCTGCTAAACACAGGGTTGTGAGTTCAATCCTTAAGGGGCCATTTAGGGATTAGGTGATTTAGTTGGGGTTGGTCCTGCCTTGAGCATGACCTCCTGAGGTCCCTTCCAACCCTGATATTCTATGTCCTGGCGCCATTCCAATTTGAATAATTTTTTGCCTTCTGTTTAATTTAGACTGTTTTATTTCCTTTTTGAAAACTGTTATGTATTGTTACAGATACAGAATGGCTGAACCTTAGTGACTTTCTACACAAGTTAGTTTCAGACTTCTGTTTCCAGGGAATAATTGCACATGGAAGTTCCAGGTAGAGAGAATGAAGCTATGCTAACACTAACATTAGTACTGGTCCTGAGTCTGTGGGTTTGGCATTCACACTTCTATGTCACCATTACTATTTCTCTTCATTGCCTGCTGATGCACACAGCCAATAAATTAAAACATTTGTCTAGAAATGGTGCCTTATGTCAGTTCTGGCCAGATGCTCATCTAATCAGGGAATAGAAACAATATTGTGTGACTTATGTTACCTATCACTACTCACTGCCACAACTTGAATTTCAAATATTGAATATTTCTTACAGAGAATCTTCATTCAAGAACAATGCATGGGTAAAAGAAAACCACAAAAAATTGTCTACTTTAAATATGAATAACAAACACATCTGAGGAAGTCACATTTGCTCATGGACATTCCACTAGCAGAAAAAAAGTTTAAAATCATTAAGGAAATTTGAACTGTTTGCTCAGTTCTAGCTATAAAATTCCATTTCCATATGCTGATAGCTATGACTTGTTGTTTGTCATGTAACCAGATTATAGAAATCTCACACTGTTGCCTGTCCAGTTTCCTGCTTATCTCCGAATTGCTCCAATAGCTGTTTTGCTTTGGTCCACAGCAAATGTGGCACCAGCCTTTACTGGAATGCAATGGGCTTTCAATGCCATCACCAACCGTGTACCAGCCAACAGTGAAAGCTTAGAGAAATGTAAGTGTAAGTGTGTGTGTGTGTGTGTGTGTGTTGGAGAGAGGGGAACAGCTGTTTCAGGTGCCAACAGACCTTTTTTGATTGAAATTGTTGTGTGTTTCTGTTTCTATCCTACTACTCTCTGCGGTGGGGAGGGGGAACCTAGGGGTGGGCCTTTGGAATTCATGATTCTCTTCATCAACTTAAGTCCTACAAGCCAATTTGAAGGACATCACAAGTTGATTAAACTACCTCATAATGGCCCACTGAGTTCTCTCTAGTGGGTCACTCCAACATTCAGATATTTCCTTTCAGACAACACATCATTCTGACTTATGGATTCATATGAATATACCTTTTAAAACCCTGTCTAGGTTTAGACTGGACTTAGGCTGCCTTTTCCCCCCCCTGAACTCATCATTGGAGTAATTTTCAAATTCCCTAGAAGACAGGTATTTTTCTCTTTCCCTCCTTTGTATCTGCTTCCTTTCAAAATGTGGATTTCTCTAGGTATTTCAAACTCGATTTATGCTTTTTATGTAATTATATAACTCCCTTTTGCATCCCCAAGAGAGAGCATACCACCTCTGGAGTCGTTATAGCTCCAGGAATTGCTCATTATGCTTTGTGACTGTTGTATTTTTGAAGGGGCTTCCTTATAAAGTTAAGGATAGGTCATATTCTCCTGTCACAAAAGCTGTTTCATGAATAAAGGTGAAATCATTTATAGTTATGATTTTCTAGTCTGAAATCTGGAAAGCAGAACAATCTTTCAGCCAGCATTGCAGAGCAGCTCCTGAAGCTGTTCAGATGCAACCTTTCATTGCAGGGTCTTGAGAGCAATTTTGTAAGAAAATAGTGTTCTGCCCAACCAAGGCTACAGGTTCAATTATTCCCAAAGGTATGACTGGCTGCATTGTTTGGCTCTTTTACATGGGGCTCTAGTTTTCTGTAACTTGTATCTGCTAATCTAGAGGCCCATTTGTGGGTTAAAGGTGGGTTTGAAGAGGCTTGGATGATAAGATGCTATTTCACATTGGTTTTGCATAGGGTAACTCAACTGAATCAGAGAAGGGAGGCAAGAGACAGAAGAAGTGAGAATGGCAGAACAGTTCTTCAGCTTATTTGTTTCTTACTCATTGACAATATAGTTGTCAAAAAGTTCAGCTGTCCAAACTGGTGTATCCAAGACACATGCAAAATTTACAAAGAAAGAAAGAGGAGGGAACACACAGCACTTCTTCTAGGATCAGTTAAGAGTTGATTTTTTTTAATCTGGTCTTTTTTCAGCATTAGTATCAACTGCTTCATATCCAAATGTTTCAGTGAAACCTTTGCCTGTATTCTTAATAATAATAACTGCTTACAAAGATTCTACATCTTCTAATATGGTTGAAAAGATAACGGAAAAGCAAAAAATGCCAAGCATACCAATAAACAATTGTAACAATCAGAACAAAAGGTAATCATTTCTATTATATTTCCTATTCTGTGTAACATTTATTTGGTTGGTCTGTGTGACAACTGTAGAAGCTTGACTGACAGATTAATAATGTTTAAAAGATTTCTCTCCCCCTGCCCCAGATTGCATTAAAAGATAATTGTATGGTAGTCCATGTCTGTATGTGTATGTGTATATGTATATGTGTGGGTGTATGTTTTTAATTTTAGAAATGTAACTTCTGATCATCTGGATTAGTTTTTTAGAGAAATAATACTAACAGAACCAAGCTGTGTTTTATAGTGTTGGTATTAACTGATTACATTATATACATTGTATCCTCTTCAGAATTAATATGCAGTTGTTCAACTGCATATACTTTAAATGTATACACATCTGATTTAGATAAGCAGTTTGGAATTCCTCCATATTGACAAGGTTTCTTATAAAAGCACGCTGTACAGTTCTTTGGCACGAAATTGCTCAGCATAGCCAGACTCCTTAGAGGATACTAAACAAAACAAAAGTTGGAGCCACTGAACATCACTAGTTCACTTTAAGCTTCAAAATGTCTTTTGCTGTGGGGCAGCACACAGTGCCCTCACTGCTATTTATTGTACCGTTTATTTCAAAGTGTATTTCATCAATCTATCAAATAAAATGACACATCCTTTCTTTCAATAAACTGCTGAAAGAGGCCAAATCAAAGCTATGAAATACTCCTGTTCTCACTTCCATTACACCAACTACAGCTATGACAGTATATTAACCTCAACACCTGATCTGTTCTTTTTAACGGTGGTGTCATAATTTCATGTTTTGAAATGTTTACATCCCTTTAAAAAAAACAGACCCAGTCATCTTGTTTTAGGCTCCAATTTGAATGATGATAACTAACGAAAAAGCTTTGGTAGCCTGCGAAAAATATTGTCAGAAAATATGTGATCTCTGCAGGACCATCTATATTTGCTTGGAGACTTGTTATTTCATCATATTATGCTTGGGATCAGACACCCGACATGTTTTCACTCTGTGTTGTCAATATCAGGCAATTCCTCATACCAAGATAGAAACAGGCTCATTGTTTGGGCTTTGCATCCAGGATTAATGTAATTTTGTGATCAAGATATAAAAGGGGAAGGGTGGGTCTGAGGTTTCCTTTCTAAGAATGTGAGTCCATACAGTAGGCTTAATCCTGAGTGCTTTTGAACAGAAGCAAATCTCATTGATTTGAGAAGGAATTGCAGATGCTCAGCACCTCTTGTATTGGTTCAGAATGGCCTCTCTGCAGCAGATTTTTTTAAAGAGGTACATTTAATTTTATTTTGATGCTTTTGAGATTTTTCTATTGACTGCGTAACACGTTGGTTGCAATTGGCATTCTTCATGCCAGAGATGCAGAAAAATTCACTGAAATACACCAATAAATATCACATTTGTTTATGTTTAAAAAATATGTTGCATTCTTTATTATTTTCAGCCTGAGGTTGTTTCTCCTTTTTCATTGTTATGTCACTTTCACTGTAAGTGTAAAATAATTAAAAACAAAGAGAGACAAACTGAACCTGGCAGAAATTGAAGGGATTTTGTGGTAGCTGAGCTTAGTAAATCCCTGAAACTTTGAGGAAATCTGTCTTTATTAACTTTTGCTTTTTGCTGATGATTTCTGTGTTTTCATTATAGCTTATAGAACTGTAAATTAATTTAACATGAAAGGATAAAAATGTTGCTTTTGAAATGTTTCTCATTACATTTATGAAAAAATATTACAATAAATAATAGAAAAGAATGCCTCTGGTACCAGCTTCTGTTTGCTCAGTTATTGCTCTACCAAAAATGAATTATTGCAAAGTTAACTTGGAGCTAATATTATTGAAGTTACGTTACATAAAACAGATGAGCTGCAAACTTCAAAAAACAGCACAAAAATGAAAGTACAAGTTAGTTCCTTTGAAAGTGAAATCTCTGTTTGTGCTACTGTGAGTTGCATATGAATGACAGTTTACTAGAATTAAAGCCAGTCATACATCAGACTTTATGTTAATTAAGTGGAAAGCAGAATTTGGCTAATTAGTTTATACAGTGGCGACATCCAGTAGTGAGTGATACCTATAAAACACAATTTTTTGAGACATGTACTGCCAGTTTAATTTGAAGGCACTGTCTACTACAGATATTATACTGATGAATATATGCTTGATGATGTATTTTTAATTGAATATGTGACCTGTGATGGAGGTATGGAATCATTTCGTAAGTTTTCATGGGGAAGTCACTATTATTCTAGGTTCCACTAAAATATCAGGCCATTCCGCATACCATGATGATTATTTTTGTTTGTTAGTGTATCTTAACATGAGAGCTGAGAGATACTATAACAGACACTATTGGTTTGGGTGTCTTACTATGGATACCAATGTTTTTTGCCTCAAATGCAGTCATTTGGTTCAGTGTCCTAGCTATTGTCTGACTATTTACATTCAGCACCAGATTCTGCCAGCCTTCATCACTTTTGAGTAGTACCTTACATTGATTAAAATTAATAGAACTACTCAAGGACTACAGTACTATGCAGCATGAATAATGCTGGCAGATTCTGACCCTCAGTTTACAGATGTTTTTGTCTTTTATACATTATTATTAAAAGGTAGTAATATGGTTATTAGCTCATCTGGTCTTTTGGAAATTAATGAATATCTTACTGCAGTCTCTCAACTACTCTCATACTTACAAATTCTTTGAGATTATTGATGAAATACCTAAGATTACTTAATTGGTAATCTATGAACATACACAGATACAGTAAGAAGTAGTAACAGAAATACAGTAGCTTCAGTAATACTTCTATACACAAATTATTGCAGAGTTGGCATCATAACATCTTAACCATTGATGTGACATTGGATTTTGGTGATGTTAACCTATAATCAGTAAATATTTATGTCCAAGAAATTGCTCTTCTTTCATCTCAGGGTACCCATGCCCTTTCTTTGGGATTTTTGTGATCCTCAGACTTCTTAATTTTCTAAAGGACTCCAACAAGCCAAATAGAAATGGTGCCTTTGAAACTGTATCACACATTTAGTTGGCACTAAAATATGTACAGCAATAAAGATGTGTTTATAATGCACACGATACTCAGTATATAGGTCATTTGTTATGAATATGGGATTTGGAATATGGTGTTAGCATTTGGCATTCAATTTTGAGACTGTATGTTTAAGGATAGTATCCATAATATAGAGCTCATTGCACTGATATGCCAAATACTTAGGCCTTGAGAATGATGAAGATGAAATACTTGTTCATATCAGAAGGCATTAGGTTGTGTATCATGTTTTTAAGATAAAATATTTAGCAAACTTAAAAACATCTAGTTCAATGGTGTCTTGTAGTCACAGACCATAGCAGAGGGCAGTGTGAAGTCACACTGTCCCACAAGAAACATTAGAAGATCTTCTGTGATGCCTTTTGGAGTTTTCAGGCATGTAGCACCTGTGCAATTTAAAACCATAAGACCGGTCATACTAGGTAAGACCAATGGTCCTTCTAGCCCTGAATCCTGTTTTCCCCCAACAGTGGCCAATGTCAGGTGCTTTAGAGGGAATGAACAGAACAGGCAATCAGCAGGTGATCCATCCCCTGTCGTCCACTCTCAGCTTCTGGCAATCAGAGGCTAGGGACAGCCAGAGCATGGAATTGCATCCCCAGGGCCGGCTCCAGGATCGCGATCTGCAGCGGCAATTCGGCGGAAGGTCCTTCGCTCCAAGTAGGAGTGAGGGACCGTCCGCCGAATTGCTGCCGAATAGCTGGACGTGCCGCCCCTCTCCAGAGTGGCCGCCCCAAGCACCTGCTTGGCAAGCTGGTGCCTGGAGCCGGCCCTGTGCATCCCTGACCATCTTGGCTAGTAGCCATTGATGGACCTATCCTCCATGAACTTATCTAATTGTTTTTTGAACACAGTGCTAGTTTTGGCCTTCACAACATCCCCTGGCAATGAGTTCCACAAATTGACTGTGCATTGTGTGAAGATGCACTTGCTTTTGTTTGTTTTAAACCTGCTTCCTATTAATTGCATTGGGTGATCCCTGTCTCTTGTGTTATGTGAAGGAGTAAAATGACCTATATACTGAGTATAGTGTGCATTATAAACACATCTTTATTGCTGTATATATTTTATTGCCAACTAAATGCGTGATACAGTTTCAAAGGCACCATTTCTATTTGCTTCCTCATTCAATTTCTTCACAATCTTCATGATTTTATAAACCTCTATCATATGTCCTTTCCAAGCTGAAAAGTCTGTCTTTTTAATCTCTCCTCATATGAAAGCTGTTCCATACCCTTAATAATTTTTGCTGCCCTTCTTTTTACCTTTTCCAATTCAAATATATATATTTTTGAGATGGGGTGACCAGAATTGCATTCAGTTTTCAAAGTGTAGTTGTACCATGGATTTATATAGTGGCATTATGTTATTTTCTATCTTTTTATCTATCCCGTTCCTAATGGTTCCTAACAGTCTGTTAGCTTTTCTGACTGCCACTCCCCACTCAGAGAACTATCTACACTGACTCCAAGCTTTCTTTCTTCAATCTACAATGACTCCAAGATCTCTTTCTTGACCACTTCTAGCACACCGTCTTATGCGGTGCACATTACTACACACACAGAGCCACGACCCCATTATTTTCCTACCCATTTCCCCATCTGGAAAATAAAAAGGAAGGAGTTACGCTTTCTCAAGGAAATGCAGTTCTGCCTGTCCTGAACATAGACTATCCAAGCAAAGGTAGACAGGCATTTTGAGCCTTTTGTGAGAGAATATTTACTGAAAATAAATGTTTGAGTTCTTAAATATACGTATGAACACTGGAAATCTGATTCTAAGAGTTGCCCTCACCGATCTGGGGAATAGAGCAAATACTATGAGACCTAACTGTCCAATAAAAACTAAGCAATCCTGCTCAAACATTGGTTAATGAATACCCTGAACAAATTGCTCTCACACAATATACAGACCAAAAATTATTTGCTAAAATATTTAATAATTTAAATAACAAATAATTTTGAGACTATAATAGGAGCCTCATGGAAAATTAATGAACAGAAAGAGGCTAAATTTGATCAAATATTCAAATGCTAATACCTACTCAATTCTACTTCCATCTTCAGATAAATAAAGATAATGGAGTGTTCTTAAGTGGTTTTTATTTTGGTTTTGTTTGTTTGTTGCTACACTAATGATTATTAATTTTGAATTAAAACAAACTTTTTAAAAAATATATACATTTGTCCATGGACTTCTGCCTTGCTCATTACACTTTTTATCATTAGTTATGCTACCCAAAGACCTGATCTGGAGAACAAAATTATTTGGTGCATTTTCAAAACATCCCATAGGAAGTACATCCATAAATCCCATAAATATTGCTGTTTGTGTACATTCCTTACCTTCTATGCCTCAGTTAAAAATATATCCTTATATACAGTGGCTGAAATTGTGGCTCATTAAAGTCAATGGCAAAACTCTTGTTGATTTTGATGAGGTCAGAATTTTATACAGTATGCATTGGTGGTGGTGCAGTAACAAAGCTTCATACTTTTGTATGCACAGACAATTACATATCTGGGAATATGGGTATGTCTATAATATACATATATAACACACGTTATGTCACCTTTTCATTTTGAAATCTTTGTTTTGCTGTGATGAATAAGTCACACAAGAACATATCCAATATATCAACAAAAACCCTCTGGTATGTCATTTAGAATTCTCTCTCTCTCTCTCTCTCTCTCTCTCTCACACACACACACACACACACACACACACACCTCTGTATATGTTTGTACAGATAATATATATAAACTTAAAAAAATTAAAAGTCATGGCATGAATGAGGATATGAGGTTGTGAAAAATAATGGTCTTTGAATTTTGTCTCTTCATTTAAAAAAGCTGATATGGAGTTTTCTCATCTAAGGTTCAAATCCATTCTAGACCACATTTCTCAGTGGTAGTAGCTCTCTATTCCCACAGTAGGTATAATCACAAATGGGATTATTTGTTAATGAGATGGGTATTCACACTTCCTACATAGTGTTCTGACAGTTTTACCCTAAACTATCTTATATTGTGATGGTATGAAAAAATATAACATTTAATGTTCTATACAGGAAACATATATTGTTTATGTTTTATATTTATTTGGGTTCTTTTGGAGAGGGTTTGCTATTGACCTTTTCAGCACCACTGCTTTGTGGGTTTAACTTAGACTGTAACCAGTGCTAAATGGATTTGGCAATTTTGAAATTGGATTTTTTTTCATTTTACATTAAAACCACAGATCACCATACTGATTAATTGTATTACCATTTTAAAGAAAACATTTAGCCTTGGCAGGTGAGAAGTGAAACAAAACAAATTAATGTTTTAAAAGCCCAAAGCCAATCTACATAAGGCAATGGTGTCCTTTTAAATTGGCAAAAACCACACTGAGTCAAACACAGCATTCTAGAGAGTTGATTCCTATGTTCATATCAAATGCCAACAATTACTTTAATAATTTTAAGGACTGACATAAATTGACAAAACCAAGGAAATGTAAAGTTAAAGCTGCCACTCTAATATACCATCTTGAGTTCTCAGATTTTTCAATCATTTTGCAGCATGTGAAATTACATATTATGTTAGAGGTACAAAGTTGTGAACTATGGATGGAGTGATAGGCTTATATTGTTAACATCCTTGCTGTTTTTGCTGTAAGGCAAGCCACTTCCATTTCCATCTGTGTTCCTAGAAGCCAGAGATGGAATTAGGCTTAAAGCCATGCCATGCAGTTCAACTTCAGGTAAAGAGATGATGATTATTATGAAAACCCCATTAATGTGGCACAAATAACTGTTAGAGCAGAGGGAGTGATATTTGTATATCGGTATCATCAGAAGTCTGTCTTCCAATCCCATGGAAGCCTTTTCAGTTGAGAAACACATTTTTGGGGCTCAACAGATTGAGGAAGGGCCTAGCCAAGAGCAGAGCTGGCACAACTACTAGGCGAACTAGGCGGCCGCCTACGGTGCCTAGTGGTTGAGGGCACTTAAAAGCCCGCTCAGGCGAGGAGGTGGAGTGGAAGTGAGCTGGGGCGGGCTCCCCAGGCGGGGTTAGCTGCTGCGGGGGGGGGAGCTCCCCGGGCGGGGCAGCGGGCTCCCCGGGTGGTGGGGGGGTGGCAGCCTGGGTTAGCTTCCGCGGCGGGCGTGGTTAGCTGCCGCGGGGGGGGGGGCGGGAGGTGGGGTTAGCTGGGTAGGGGGGTGGCGCAAGGCCCTGGCCAAGGGACTAGTATTCTGTGCGACATCTTTTGGGAGTTATTCTTGATATCCACATTAATTCTTCATATTCAAAAGTCCCTGGAGTTTCATAGCCTAACCCCATGAAATGGCATGATTCATCAGGAATTTGAAATGTGACCTGATGAAGTCTCATAAGCCAAGTTACCAGTGTTTCTGTAGGACAGTATGATGAAAATCTTAGTGTTTTATGGTAGAAAGTAGAAAATTGTGATATAATATCAAAATAGTTAACAGATAAAATACATAGAAAATAAATTATCTAAAATAAATTAAATAATGTTGACTTCAAATTGGGTCTGAGGCTCCTTTGGCTTCAGTACCAAGGATGGATTAATCCAGGGATCGACAAGCTTTCAGAAGTGGTGTGCCAAGTCTTCATTTATTCACTCTAATTTAAGGTTTTGCGTGCCGGTAATACATTTTAACGTTTTTAGAAGGTCTCTTTCTGTAAGTCTATAATATATAACTAAACTATTGTTGTATGCAAAGTAAATAAGATTTTTAAAATGTTTAGGAAGCTTCATGTAAAATTAAATTAAAATGCAGAGACCCCCGACCGGTGGCCAGACCCAGGCAGTGTGAATGCTACTGAAAATCAGCTTGTGTGCCGCCTTCGGCACACGAGCCATAGTTTGCCTACCCCTGGATTCATCTTTAAAAGTTCTGAATTTTGGCTTCTCTGGGCTTCACCCTATCCTAAACTATGATACTTTCCCCACAACTGTACTGGGACTAGAGCCGACCAGAAAAATTTCAGCATAGCAGTTTGTGGTAAGAAAATGCATTTTGGCAGAAACATGTTGATTCTGATGAAATATTTGATGGGAAAAAGTCTAAATGAATTATTTTGACTTCATTTTGTTTTGATAAAGTTGAAAAGCTTTGTTTCTATGTCAGTATCTTTCATTTCAACTTCATTGCTTTGATTCACTTCATTTTGACTATATTAAATATAATTTGTTTATTATATTATAGAACTCAAAGTAATAATGGTGTCTATATATTCATGTATTCTAGTGCAGAAGGGACCATTTTGATCGTCTAGTTTGATCTCCTGCATAACATAGAACTGCCCCAAAACTATTCATAGATCATATATTTTAGAAAAAAAAAATCTAATCTTGATTTTAAAATTCTCAGTGATCCACCACAACCCATGGTAAATTGCTTCATGGTTAATTACTGTTACTGTTCAGAATTTATACCATATTTCCAGTCTGCATTTGTCTAGCTTCAACTTTTAGCCAATAGATTGTATTATACCTTTCTCTGCTTGATTGAAGAGCCCATTATTAAATATTTGTTCCCCGTTTAAATACTTCCAGACTGTAATCAAATCACCACTCAACCTTCTCTTTGTTAGGCTAAATAAATTGAGCTCTTTGAGTCTATCACTATAAAGCATGTTTTCTAATAATTTAATCATTCTTATAGCTCTTGGCTGAACCCACTCCAATTTATCTTCAGCTTTTTTTAATTGGCGAGCCCCAGAACTGGACACAGTATTCCAGCACAAAGTCCAAATACAGCGATAAAATAACTTCCTACTGAAGATTCCCCTGTTTATGCATTCCACATAGCATTAGTTTTTCTGGCCACATCATCACATTGGGAACTCACGTTCAGCTGATTATTCACCATGACCCCCCCATTTTTTTCAGAGTCATTGATTCTCAGGATAGAATCCCCCTTCCCGTAAGTATGGTCTACCTCTTTGGTCCTAGATGTATACCTTTACATTTAGCCATATTAAAACATACATTGTTTGTTGCACCCAATTTACCAAGCGATCCAGATTACTCAAAATCATGACCTGTCCTCTTCATTATTTACCACTGCCCCAATTTGTGTGTCATCTGCAAACTCCATCGATGATGATTTTCTTTTCTTCCAGATCATTAATAAAACTGTTAAATAGCATAGGGCCAAGAACCTACCTCCACCCTAGTGGAAACATACCCACTCGATGAAATTCCTCATTGACAATTACATTTTCAGACCTATCAGTTAGCCAGTTTTCAATCCATTTGATGTGTGTCGTGTGGTATCAAGTCAAACATATATACATACATTTTGCCAGCACTATTACCTTTATCAACCAAACTTGTAACCTCATCAAAAACAAATATCAAATTAGCTTGACTAAATCTGTTTTCCAGAAACCCATGTTTATTTGCATTAATTATATTACCCTTCTTTATACTTTATTAATCAACTCCCGAATCAGCCACTCCATTACAAATTCCCCGAAATTGATGTCAGGCTGACAGGCCTATAATTACTCCAGTATCCTCTTTGTCCTTTTAAAAAATTGGCACAACATTAGCTTTCTACCAGTCTTCTGGAACTTCTCTAGTTCTCCAACTATTATTGAAAATCAGCATTAATGGTTCAGCGAGCTCCTTAGCCAGCTTTTTTTAAATTCTTGAATATAAGTTATCTGGACCTGCTGTTTTAAAAAGGTCTAGGATCACATTACAGTAGGTAACCTTTTCCCCAGAAGATTCTTAGGAGTGTGAGCCTTCTAACCAACAAACTAAGGACATGGGGAGGCAAGGAAGGTCAATAAAGCATCCCTCTCTAAAAGAGTTGCATTAAAGACTATCAAGTCTCCCCTTAGATGAGGAAGTAATTCATAGATTCCAAGGCCAGAACGGACCATTACGATCTTAGACCAGTGGTGGGCAACCTGTGGCCTGCGGGCCGTATGCAGCCCGTTAGTGTAATCCGCTGGTAGGCCACGAGACAGTTTGTTTACATTGACCATCCACAGGCATGGCTGCCTGCAGCTCCCAGTGGCCATGGTTCGCCGTTCCTGGCCAATGGGAGCTGTGGGAAGCAGCGGCCAGCACGTCCCTGTGAACCGTGGCCACTGGGAGCTGCAGGTGGCCATGCCTGCGCACGGTCAATGTAAACAAACTGTCTCACAGCCCGCCAGCAGATTACCCTGATAGGCCGCGTGCGGCCCGTAGGCTGCCCACTACTGATCTAGATGGACCTCCTATCTAACACAGGCAATAGAAATTCCCCAAAATAATTTCCAAAGCATATCTTTATAGGAAAACATCCAATCATGATTTAAATATTGTTAGTGATTTAGAATCCACCATGACTAATGGGAAATTGTTCCAATGGTTAATTACCGACTGACAAAAATTTACACCTTATTTCCAGTCTGAATGTGTCTAGCTTCAACTTCCAGCAATTCGACTGTGTTTTACCTTTCTCTACTAGATTGAAGAGCCCATTGTTAAATATTTGTTCCCCATATATATATACATATATTTTAGACTGTAATCAAGTCACCTCTTAACTTTCTGTTTGCTAGACACAAAGATCTGAATCTATTTATCTTATCACTATAACACTTGTTTTCTAATCCTTTATTCATTCTCGTGGTTCTTCTCTGAACCCTCTCTAATTTATCGGCATCCCTCTTGAATTATAAGCACCAGAACTGGACTCAGTGTCCTAGAAAAGGTTGCAGGGTGCCAAATACAGAGATAAAATAACCTCTCTTCTCCTCCTCGAGAGTGCCCTGTTTATGCATCCCAGGATTGCATTAACTCTTTTGGCCAGGTAAAGGGGAGCTCAGGTAAGATAGGAGACTGTCATTTGGGGCCTTGGTTCAAGACGCATCTGAATAGTTACAGTTCCCTCCATCTACATCTAGGAGGTAGATCTGTGTGAAGGTGAGCAGAAAGGGAACGTCTTCTATGCAAAGTATTTCACCTCCAATGCCCTGCTATCTGGAAGTGGAAGTGAAAATCTCTTATCCACATTTTTCAGAACTTAAACATGGGAGGGAGTTTATCCAAACTTATTACTGATCCTTCCTCACTACATTATTAATGTACCTATTACCATTATGAACATATTTCAGTTGAAATAAATTGTATTTTGCATACCACAATACTATGCATAAGAAGAATTAGCATGAATATCAGTGTGCAATTGTATCAGTAACCATTGTCACTGGAACTGTCACTGTGTGAGTTGTCATTGATAATTAATGGAAACAACATTAATAGGATTCTGCATATAAAAATACCACTCAACTAATCCACGGTCTGAAACGTAAATACTTGTTTTCAAATGTACTGTAAAGACTCAGATAATTAAAAATAGTTTTTTTCTCAAAATATGAAAAGTGATCATCCTATTTTTGTACCATTTTATTTCTTAGTTACCAGTAAGTTGGTTGATGTTTATAGCTCTGGGAAAAAAAAAAACCCATAGGAATGCATATAGCTACTGAGCTAATCTCTACATTTAAAATCTTAAGACATGAAAGGCAGTGCTCTAAATCAATACATTTTAGCAATCATTTGCTTATACACTGACCACCTGCATGTAATGCTTAAACACATTGCAATCCAAAACAACCATTCTTTGAATACCTAAAAATATGGTTTTTAAATCTGACAGACCTTAAGATTTTAGTTTTTCCCTAACAGAAAATAAGCCATGCAATTTAACTGTGAGTACTATTTTTTCCCCCTCCTGGAAATTGACATACAGTATTGCCTAAGGCCCTGATCTTGCATTAAGTTGTGCTGCCATGGACCTATGTGGGTGGATTTTCACTGATTTACAGATTGCTTGACTTCAGTGGGACTCCTCCTCGGAGCAAGGGTCCATGCTAGCAGATCCCAATGCAGAAGTGGTACCTAAATTTATACTTGTTTCATATGTTTGGTCAACTTTTCTTTGATTGGATCTCAGGGTTTTTTTTAATAGGAAAGACAGCTAACTCCTCTGATCATATTGTCTTTTTCCTCCCCAGGGAACCATGCATATTTACAGCACTTACCAGAATGATGCAGGTTTCAGAGTAGCAGCCGTGTTAGTCTGTATCCGCAAAAAGAACAGGAGTACTTGTGGCACCTTAGAGACTAACAAATTTATTAGAGCATAAGCTTTCGTGGGCTACAACCCACTTCTTCGGATGCATATAGAGTGAAACAAATATTGAGGAGATATATATACACACATACAGAGAGCATGAACAGGTGGGAGTTGTCTTACCAACTCTGAGAGGCCAATTAAGTAAGAGAAAAAAAACTTTTGAAGTGATAATCAAGATAGCTCAGTACAGACAGTTTGATAAGAAGTGTGAGAATACTTACAAGGGGGGATAGATTCAATGTTTGTAATGGCTCAGCCATTCCTGTTCATGCTCTCTGTATGTGTGTATATATATCTCCTCAATATATGTTTCACTCTATATGCATCCGAAGAAGTGGGTTGTAGCCCACGAAAGCTTATGCTCTAATAAATTTGTTAGTCTCTAAGGTGCCACAAGTACTCCTGTTCTTTTTGCAGAATGATGCAGAGTATTTAGTGTTGCATCCACCAAAGCCATACTGTCTCGTCACACTCCAGTACGAGCACTTTTGCAATATGATGGTGTGATTGCTTACGAGGTGGATATTAATCAGTACAGAATTACAATGGAATTGCATGTTACATCTACATTAATGGCAAATGAGTTCTTCCTGAAATGTGATTACAGTGAATAAGAAGGAATTAGTAAAAATTTGGCACTCATTGTAAAGTGTAACTGTTACAACCATATCATCAAAAACCTAATAACACTACAATGAGTGGACATAAATTGAGCATTGAATTACTTATTACAGCCACATTTAAATGAAATGAGACCATTGAGATTAATTCTACTGCCGTGTATATTCAAAGAATTAATAATAATTAGCCATCTTAAAAAAAACTTTAAAATGAAATACTTGTTTTGATTTATTCAATTGTAATGTCATCAGCACAGGACCAGTTTAAAGTGTATATTGTCTGCTGTCCTAAAACAAGCATATGTGATAGTACAGTCTTACCAACTGCCAAAATTATTACAACATATTTGTGCTTTAGTTTCTATTTTCTTTTTAAAAATTCTATTCTATTTTCATCATTTGTGCTGTGTTCCTTGTGGAAGATTTGATAGCCTTTGATAACCTTTTGAAACTTGTCAAGACAATATTGACTGATTTCTATGGGGAAAAAACTGAATCTGATTTGAAATTGATCTGCTGAGAATACTGACCTAGATGTTAAGAAATATCTAGTCAGAGAAGTGACCAGGAGTCATAGAAGCAGAACTAAACTCTTCATATACTGTTTCTAAAGGGTAATTGAGCATACAAATATTAAGGTGGATAAAAAGTCAGGCTCTTTCAATAAAGAGAGCTTTCAGAAAAAATACTCAGTTTGAAAATTGCCATAGCAACAGTACAGTGTCAAAAAGGGAGTGACATTGCATACTTTCATTATTAGGTTTTCATTTAAATGTGTTTGTTTTAAATGCATGCATTACCCAGGTTTTACACTATTGGGTGGTTTTGGCGGAAGGTGGAGGAGAGATTAACGGGAAAAAATTATTTAACTTAGAGGTACTATTAATATGCAGAACACTAAAATGACAATTTAAAGCTTCCACTCAGAGCCAGATTGCGTCTGAACAAGGTCTACCTCAATGCAGGAAAGATAGAAGAGAGTCAGATCCAACCCTGGTATTCTAAATAGCTGGGGGGGGGTTATTTCTCTACTGTAACGCTATGAGGGAAAGCCAAAAATGAAATAATCTTCAGCAATGAGTAATGATTCTTGAATTTAAAGAAGAAAATTGGCTTCAGAATTTAAAGTCTAATACACTTGGTACTTTACCCAAAGGAATCACTGACCTTGGCAGCATTCTGGGAGTCATCTTTACATAAGGACACACTGTTTTTGAATTATCAGAGGGTTAGCCGTGTTAGTCTGGATCTGTAAAAAGCAACAGAGGGTCCTGTGGCACCTTTAAGACTAACAGATGTATTGGAGCATAAGCTTTTGTGGGTGAATGCCCACTTCGTCAGACGCAGACCCACGAAAGCTTATGCTCCAATACATCTGTTAGTCTTAAAGGTGCCACAGGACCCTCCGTTGTTTTTGAATTGTGTCACTAATGTATTGAATACAAAAGAGTTTTCTTTCAACAACAAATATACATGTCTTTTTCTCTGTACTGCATACATATGTTGATTGTGGTTATCGTAATGAAATAGTCTCCATTTATGTTTGAATTCTCTTACAATGCCACAAGGAAGATTTTGAGGAGGATCATGTTTGTTCCATACTCTTGTGTTTTGTAGGAATCCAGTACTAACAGAACATCTGCTAATTTTTAATGACCTTCTATATTAGTGGTTCTTTCACCTAGGGACTGATTATGATTTTATCTTTCATGGCCCCTTCCCTAAGATCAAATGTGGTATCACTTTAATTTCTAGTATGTTCTTCAGTAGGTGATGGATTTGAACTAATGGGTCTTTTTCACCTCTTCAATGATTGTTCTAAAGGAAGGTGAAGGTAATGGGCATGAATCTTTTTTCAGTTGCTGAGGAGTCTGCAATGTCAGTAAAAGAAGATGTGAAGAGAGACAGCCTCCAGGAACCCCAAGTAATAACTTCTGGGAAATTTGAAAGAACAGAATTGGTGGAAGCAGTTTCATGTATTTATCCTAGGAAATAACTAGATGCTGTATTTTGTGCAGACAGAAACTGGAATGTTCACCCAGTACTGGGAGTTCTGTGGTTCTCTCTTCGTAGTCATAAAAGTAGATTCCCTCGTGTCATATTTGAAATCTGTTTGCTAGTGTAAGGTCTGCCAGACAGACCTCGGCTACTTGCCAGTCTTGGGGTCAATTGCATTAGATATTTTTTGTTAAAGGCTATGACCTGCAGTCTCTCACTTTTCTGAGCTTATATTCCACATAGACTTGACACAACTGCTTCATTGAAAATGTGTTTACTTCCTTGTTCAAAACAAGAGTTAGCTTTTGAAGTCAAAGCCAATTCCCCACTTTTAAGTTGAAAATAACACATGATTTTTAGCCTTTATAATCTGTTTCCTGGGTGGGAACAGTTGCTTTGAAGCATTCTGGAGTGGAAGAAAAACTGAGGAGAGAGAGGACAGAACACCTATGTTTTATTTTGTAATGTCTCTATGTATATTTTCAAAGAGAGGAGGAAACCCCCAAGAAAAATTTCATATCAAACCAAACGCACGATAAACTAAATCACAAACACTGCAAAAAATTTGTTTGCAATTTAAGCTAAAAAACATGGTTGTTACAAAAACTCTTTACCTATATACAATACACCCCCAACACCCCCCACACAGAGTGAATGTGAAAAAGAGCATAGAGATGCAGGGCCAAAGAATTTTAAAAGCTTTTTAAAAATGCAGTAATATCGAGGCACTGTGATGCGGTGTCTACCCCACACAGGGCTGGAAAGGGTTAAGATGTCCAGGCAGGCCAATTAATTGCACAGGCTGTGCCTGGAGGAAGAGCCAGGGAGCAGGGAACTAATGGGAAGCAGGTTCAGCTGTGCCGGAACAGTTGGGGCCTGTATAAAACCAGGTAGCTGGGAACAGATGGGGTAGCTGAGAAAGGCTGCACCCCATTGGGTTCTGGGTGGAAAAGGCTGCAGGACGAAGGCAGGCAACAATCACTCGCTGGGAAGAGGAGGGAGTTGGTTTGGAGCTGGTACTCCCAGAGAAAGGGGGAGACCAGGAAAAGTAGGAAGCAGTCCAGGGAAGGAGCAGCAAAGGCAGAGCTTGAGAGTCTCTGAACTCGAATCTGGGGTAGAGGGTGGGCCTGGGTTCCCCTACTGACCACTGGGGAAGTCTGCCTGGGACTGTTTGCATAGAAAGATTTTGGGTAAGCCCGGAAGCGGGGAAACACTGAGTGACCCGGCCAGAGGGCTGCGTCACAAAGAGAATGTGGCAGTTCCTGGAACAAGAGAGGGGCTGCAGACCAGAGGAAGAGACAGAGTGACAGCCTGCAAACCATGGAAGGGGGTGTTGGCCTTGAGAGCTAATCCCCACGATGACCAGGAGGTGAATGGTGAACCCAGGGACAGGCACCCATTTGTGCTATCCTACACTGAGTAGCGGGGTTGAGTTTTCTTAATCCATCATTTGCTCTGCTACTGGCTGCACATTGTCCTTCACCCTAGGTGCCGCTGTGCTGTGTTCCAGTTACTGCAGAGTTACAGATATGCTTAATTCATAATAAGACACAATGCGAGCCTAACAATAAAAACTTCTTATGCCATCAGTGATAGGGTCCTGTCACTCTTGGTGCTGTGATTATAATTGCTGCCAAGTGTCAATATAGGATGTTACTGTACAGGATATTAACATTTGTCTGTGACTCTGAAGGTCTGGGGAAAGGGTCAGAGAGCTTGAATTTGTGGACACTAGGTGTGCCACTTGTAGGTTTCTTGCCATTTGCTGTTCTGCTGTGTTACATAGCTTATGGTGAAATGTATATTTGCTCAATTAATTAGGGCTGCTTGAGCAACTACTGCTTTTTGGGCACATTGGGGGTTGGTTTGACTGTGTCTCTGAGACACTATGTAACATTAGGTTGCTGTTTCTCAGCCATTCCTTAAAGTTCAGAGCTATGATAAAGGATGGGACTCTTTCGAGATATCATTTCTCTTCGTTTGAAATTCCCAAAATATATCTGGCTTTATGAGTTCCAACATACGGATCTCAAAGATGGTCAGAGGAGAATTACATCACTAACCGGTGGATGAAAAGTCAAACATGAAAAGTTACATGACTCTCGCTGTTCACTGACTTTTTTTGTCTAGTACTAATGTAGATACTTGAAAGAGTCCACTGAGAATAGTTCAGATGTGTCTAAAATCCTTCATAAGGCTATTTTACCTTTGTCTGTAAGAATTCTGTAACAAAACTAACAGCAGATGACTTCTTCACAAGACCTGGGAAACTGTACATTGTAAATGCCAATGATGCAAACTTTGTTAAAGTGCTCTAAAGCTGCAGTTTTTACATATGTGGCCTATGTCACACATTGCCTGAATTGTTTAGTTTGTGAGTTTCTGAAGAATGAGCAGCAGGTATAAAATGTTGTTTCAGCTGCCAGAAAAATTGTCATTCTCCCCTGGCTTTGAATACACTATTTAGCTTCAAGGCAAAAAAATAAACCAAAATGGAAGGTAGAATTCTACCTAGCATATGTTACACTGTCTACTAAGTAAAAACAAGCTGTGCACACATACAGCTTAGAAATTGCTCTTCCCACACTACTCCCATCACAGTGTACTTGGATATATCAATTTATAGTAATAAAACCAATGATTAATAGTTACATGGATAGCATCTTCCATCCAAAGACCTCAAAATGTTTCATAAATATTAACTCATTAGGCCTCATAGCACCTCTCTGAAAAGGGTGGTGTTTTCCCAGGTGGAGTAACTGTGGTAAAGAGAGGTAGTTCTTCAAGTGATGGTCCCTCTGTGTATTCCACATGTGGGTGCGCATGCGCACCATACAACTGAGTCCAGAAGTTTTCTCCAAGCAGTATCCATTGACCCACACATGTGCAGTGTCTCCCCTCATACTCCCAACGGGAGTATAAGGGGTGGTGTGGGTCGATGCCACTCCAGTTCCCTCTAACCGCCGCATGGCCTGAGTCAGAAACCCCATTTCTCCTTCACTCTTATTTCCTATGAGAGTAGTTGTAAATACTCATATAAATAGTTATTCATAGCTTGTAGAGTATAGTATAATATAGGGATTATAGTAAACACAGAACCCTTCCCTCTCCCCCACAGTTGAGGGGGGGAAGCCCCTCGCTAACCTAAGGCCTATGCCCAGGGTCCTGAGCTTCAAGAACTGTGTCTCCTGCCCTCACTCCTTTTCCATCAATGACGAACATCAACAGTGCCTCTATTGTCTGCGTGAAGTGCACATTTGTGCAACATGTGGCATGTGTAAGTTCTTCCTGCCCAGAACCAGAGAGGCCCATGAGCTCAGGCTCCGCAAGTTCTGGATGGAAGAGGCGATGAGGCCCCAGAGTCATTCCGATCCTGGCCAGGGACACCAGCCTGAACAGCAGACTCTGCCAGCCAGTAGTGTCTGTCTGTCCGTCCAAACACGAGCCATGGAGCAGAGCTGCTGGTGCCGAAACCCAAGGACCCTGGATACAGGGTCCCTGACAAGAGTAAGAGGCACTCTTATGGGCATAACAGCAGATCCCAGCAGTGAACTGCTCACAAAAGACTCATTCCCTCTCCAAGCCACGCCAAGTCAGGTAAGACGTCGCATATGGATCCCATGGAACTGGTGCCAGAGGCCCTTGGCTGGAGGGTAAGGTGAAGAAGTGGGATCCATCGGTACCAATAGTGCCCATGGAACCAGGACACACACAGCAGCCAATTCCATCTACGAGTATGGGCCCAGCTATACCATCAATACCACCTCAACAATACGGGGACTGGCCAGCTCCGACAGTCAAACCGGGTCCCTCCAGAGTCTTGATAGGAACCCCATAGACTCTGAGCCATATGGAGACTTTCCTGACGCTGGAAGATGTCTTCCTTCCTTACACACAGTCTCTGTTTCTGTCAGGCCCACTGGTTCTCAGGGAGATTCCTACTCTGGCGGATGGACCGTTGCGCCTGTCTCCAGAGAGGCCTCTTCCCTATTCATCAGATAGGGGCCTCTTGTTGCTGGCAGTGCTACTCTTTCCAACAAAGAGAAGTCTGAGGACATAGCCCCACCGATGTCTCCAGCATGGCACAGGAGCTTGGACAGGCAGCTGAGGCAACCTTATCCGCCCACTTATTACTCCTCCCCTCCCCCTGGGATGCATGGTATCATTTTCCATGGGGATCACCTCAAACAATTGATTCCTCTTTATGGCCATACTGGGGTTCTTGGGACCCATACCAGAGACACCCGGCACTGTCGCAGAAGTCCTACCATTCATTCCTATAATGGGGTCTACAAACCCTATACTTAGCAGAGGCAGAAGGGGACAGGGGAGCCTCTCCTGTCTACAAGCAGCAGCCTGACCACACCCCCAAGCAGCTGCCACAACTGCCAATCATGGAGGCAGGCACCCCCAGCTGCAACCAACAATGGAAACAAGGCCTGCTATAAAAGGAGAAACCTCAGAAAAGGAATGGAAGCAGAAAGGCCTGGGACAGTGACCAGAAATGCAGCCAAGGAGACTGAAGCAGACCACTAGGCCTAATTAGAGGCCAGGGACCAAGAACTGTCCTGACCAGGGGCTAACCAAAGGAAATCAGTCGGGGGAAGTAGAAACCCAACAAAAGACCATGTCAAGGACCAGTGACACTCCCCTGATTGCCAGCGAGTTCAATCGGTATGCAAGGAGGAGGATATGGTGCCAGTATCTCCGGTTCTGACTTCAGTCTCCTCATCAGTGAATGATGCAGTCATCTCGTTGCCACCCTATCTGTCAGATGACCACTGGCAATATCAAGATCTGCTCCAGAGGGTGACCAAAGATCTACAGATCCCACTGGAGGGGATCAAGGACCCTCAACACCATCTCCTGGATATCCTACAGCCATGTGGCTCTTCCCATAAACTAGGGCATACTGGAACCAGCCAGAACAGTGGGCATCCACCCAAAAGCGAGCTGAGAGATGCTATTTTGTGCCAGCCAAATGGGTTTATTTCCAGTTTACACACCCTGCCCCTAATTCACTGGTGATGCAAGCAGCTGCAGAAAAGACTCAGCAACACCCACAGAAGTCCACCCCGCCAGACAAGGTGGGCAGAAAGGTCTTCTCAGTGGGCCTACAGTTTTGCATAGCCAGCTACCAAGAATTGTTGGCTAAGTACAACTTCAACACCCACATTAGGCTGGCAGACTTTAGGGACAAACTCCTTGCAGATGATCAGGCCCAGTTCCTGGCCTTGGTGGACGAGGAGAGACTGGCAAAGGTGGACACGGTTGATACTCTATCCTGCTCCCTGGCAACCAGGCTGGTTATGCACAGAGACTCTTGGTTCCAGTCATCAGGCTTCCGAAGAGAGGTCCAAAATGCCATTCAGGACCTCCTTTTCAACAAAGCCAACCTGTTCCATGAGAAGACAAATGAGTCTCTGCATACCCCAAAGGACTCACAATCCACTTTGAGGTCCCTGCGGTCTATAGTCCAGAGGGAAACATCAAAAACAGCCCTTCAGGTCACAGCCACCTGCTGCCTATCCATCCATCCCCAGTGGCCACCAGTAGCTCCCCGCAAAAGATAGCAATCCCAATGCCAGACTAGGGTCACTTTAGACATGTGGGTCGAGACCCGTGCACTACCTCTGATGCCACATACTTCACCACCCGTCATCTTTGGTGGCTACCTGACTCTCTTCACCCACAGTTGGGGCAAGATCACCACAAACAGTTGGGTTCTGCAGATTATGCAGTATCTGTGGTGGATACAGTTCCTTTCATTCCTTCCTCACCACTCTCCCACCCAGCCCCCTTTGGGGGTCCATCCCACCAATTGATTCTCTAGTCTCCCAGTCTTTTACTTCTCCAGCCCAGTCACAATATGAACAATCCATTCCCACAATGGATGCTGCTATCTAATTGACGTGAAATTGTTTAGCAGAAAATGAGTATGGTATTTCTGAAAGTGAACCTTGATAAATCTCTGAGTGTAGGCCCACTGTAGCTAATGAACTAGTGATGACTCAAACACACTGTACTATCAGTCAGGGCTTAATTACTCTTGCCTTCTTGGTCTTTTCTTAGCCTAACTTCTCTCTCCTCTGTCCTCTTTTTCCTGATGTTTTTCAGTAGTTCTAAAGCAGTGATAGCACCTTGGCTGTTCCATAGTATCAGGTATATAATACTGATATCACCTGATGACAGAAGCTTGGTTTATCCTCTTGTCATAGATTGGGGAGTGCAGCAGTTCAGCAGCAAAGTACTTCCAGACTAAAGCTGTCCATTATTTTTTTTTAAATCTATGCAGGGAGAATAGGAACCTTATGTAACCACTTACATTTTTGGGTTTTCTCATGCATGAACTGAGTGTGTTAGACCTTTGCTTTAAATAAAATGGGTTAAAAATAAATATTCTAAATACCATTTAATCAACTAAGAGCTTCTCTAGCAAATATGTTGGGCCCTTTCCATGTAGAACAGCATTTACTTCGCATCAGAAAAATGAATTAACTTAAGCTAATATATACCTACAAGATCACTAAATAACAGGAAAAACATGCTTATTTTCTTTCTGTGGGTGGTTTAGTCATTAGATTTTATGTATAGCACATTAACTTTCATTGCATTCCAGCCCTGCCTTGAAACCACTTGATCACTCATCAGATCTAATTTATGTTCTTGGATAGAAGAATAGGCAGAATAGGAGGTTGTATATATTTCATGCAACATAAAAGTTTATCCTTCATTGTTTTCTACATTGTTTATGCATCACAGGCTTCCTCTTAGATAAAAAAAAAGTTTTAAATTGAATCTTCATTAAAATAAATATGGGTTTCATTTATCGAGAGAGGATTTTATGCAACCTGTCCCTGTTTTGCAAAACACAAAATGTTAGGAGGAAAAAAGTTTAGGGCATTTGCAAAGCCTCAAATTCTGATGGTTTTCACATTATAGTTCTCAAGACAAATTTGTAATGAGCATTTGTAAATGCAGTCAGTAGAGGTATGACTTGAGGACTTGAAATATCTTGGAATTAGATTTGATTTTTTTAATACATGTTAAACAGTTGTTTTGAGGTTGTTTCAAAGGTTCTTCACATAGTGCGACATCAAAGGAGAGCTTTTAAAATGTATACTCCAAAGTCTGAAGTTGCCGTACTTCCCCAAATATGCCATTCCATGCAAGATAGTCTTTTGAGTTAATATTCAAGAACAAACTCAGCAGTTGTATTTGCCTGATTTAGCTCCTGCTGAGATGATTACTTTTTTTATTAACTCTGCAATTATATTACCAGCTAAACTGAAAGTATCTCAAGCTGTGGCTTTTTTGATACTGACTATCCCAACGCTTCATAGACAACTTCAAATGTTCAGCAGCCATGAATGGAGTCAGCCCAGAATTGTTTTTCATACCACTGGATTCCTTTCCACAGTTTTGTTCCAAATAATGTATGTAACTGACTTTTGATTATTTTGTCTAAATCCTATCTCATCTGTCTTTAATAAGTTTAAGGTTTAAAGTTTTTACTGAATATCTGAATAAATATATGGAAACAGCTGTATAGCATTTTAAAATATCTGCATAATATCTAGGGCTCAATTTTCAAAAAGTATCCTGTGTGTACATGTTCAAATTTGAATATGCAAGCCGCTGTGTGCCCAAATTAGACTCTACCAGGTGATAGTTCTTGAAAAAGTGCATGCATGCAAATGGAGTCTTGCATAGGGGTCTCTTGAAAATTTAGCCTGCATTTCACTGGATAATGGACTGAAGAGCTCAACAAGATTTTTATATCTCAAGAAGAAGGAAATACATTTAAATCCATGAAAAAGAGGACCTGCAAAACTGGAATCTTTTAGGGTAATCTTTAAAAAATGGCACTAGTATGAATTGGAACCTGACATGTGGAGGAGTATTTCCATGGTAGATTTTACTACTGCTGCTCAGCTGGAATGAATTTCCAGATTGTGAACTATCAAAGGGGTAGCCGTGTTAGTCTGGATCTGTAAAAGCAGCAAAGAGTCCTGTGGCACCTTATAGACTAACAGACGTTTTGGAGCATGAGCTTTCGTGGGTGAATACCGACTTCTTTGGCATCCGAAGTGGGTATTCACCCACGAAAGCTCATGCTCCAAAATGTCTGTTAGTCTATAAGGTGCCACAGGACTCTTTGCTGCTTTTACAGATTGTGAACTGTTTACAGTAAGATAATATAGGAGGAAGTGTTTCCATCTGCCTTGGTTTCCACATAACTTGTTCATGTGTTTATACATAGAGCTGCTGCACAGCTGGAATCACTTCATTCCTATAGAAACTGGTTAAGTTTTCAATAACTTAAGACATTTACCAAGACAATAGTATATAACTAATGAAGTGGTGGTGAAATTCTAGTTCTAAAGATATGCAGTGTATCAATGGGCACATCTTAAAATATGGGTGTAACAGTTTGGTGGGTACATCTGAGTCAATTTATTAATTCCATTTTGAATTGGTGAATGCCATGTTGTATTTCAGTGTCCATTCTGAATGATGTAACCTTTAGTGTGGGTTTGACAGTTCGTTTAGTTAAAGGAATTTGGCACCTAGTGGAGACACTGTGTGTTTCTTGGGAAGCTGAGACAGAACAGTCAGTGATCATCAATATTGAGTGGCTTTTCCATAGCAGAAAAATGGGTTCACTACTAGCAGGGCCATTGACTTTGAAATACAGTGTGCCCTGAAGCCAAGGGGAGTAGGGGTGGGAGGTCCAGAGGGATGGGGGACAGGGACTGTAGCCTGAAAATTCCCCATTGGAAGCAGGTGGGCAGAAATGGTGACAAAGAGGCTGTTTTAAAAGAGGGAATGCTTTCTAAGCAGGGCCAGCCATTCCATTACCAGAAGCAAAATGATCACTCCATGAAGGCAGAAAGAGCTGCTGAGTCCAAGGATTTGGACCAGACCCAGGACACTGAGTGGGATTGTGATCAGGAGTCTGTTGTTTGCCATAGCTATGTAACTCACACAGCGTTGTTGGTTTTTTTGTTTTGGTTTGGGTTTTTTTTGGATAATATTTCTGTATATAAGAAATTCCATTGCTAAATATGTGTTTTCTTGCTTTACTGACATATTGTAACTAGGAAACCCAGAGCCAGGTGGACTTATAGGATCATGTCCAAGCAACTGGGAAACAGCTGTGGCACTGGATCCAGAGTCTAGGCAGCCAGTCGGTGAGGGCATGCTCCTTAAGAAGGGTGTCATACAGGATATACACCTGGGAGTTCACTCGGGGACCCAGAGATAGGAACAGTGATCAGTCATTACCCAGACTAGGCATGGGTGCCAGGTTTGTATAATTTTTGGTGGTGCCCAGAATGGGTCCAAGCAGAGCCATCTTGTCCATAGGGTGGACTGGGACAACCGCCCTGGGCCCCATGCTTTGGGGGGCCCCACACTTCAGGGGAATGCAGGGTACAGGGCGGCCTGGCGCCAGCGGCAGTGAGTGACCTGGCCCCAGCCCGCCCCTCTACACCCCGCTGGCTCCCAGCGTCGCTTGGGGGAGGGAGCAGAAGCCGAAAGAGGCAGGGTGGGGACTTGGGGGAAGGGTGGAATGGGGGCAGGGGTGGGAAGAGGTGGGTGGGGGCTGGGACTTGGGGAGGGGTAGAGTGGGGGCAGAGCAGGGGTGGGAAGAGGTGAGGCAGGCTGGGACCCAAGATGCCCTGGACCCCGCCTCCCTCTGAAGCGCGGGGCCCACCAAAGTGTGGGGCCCTGAGCGGTTGCCCCAGTCAGTCCTATGGACGGGACAGCTCTGAAAATATAAGCCCAAATGTTGGTGGAGCCTGGCCCATATTCCTGAACATTGGTGGAGCACGGGCACTACAGGCCCTTGTAACTCGCTGCATATGAGCCTAGGGGATTTAGAAGTGTGAGGGATTCTGCAGTTGACTTCAATGACAACAGACACTGTCTGTCCTGAGAGCGGGATTGGAGCAGGTAGTGACAGTGGAGACATCAAATTCAGGTTGAGTGTCACAAAAGCTGTAGGCCTACTCTTCATGTCACATTTTGCGTTGAGTGTTTTCTTAGATATGAGAGTGCTTTGAAAAAGGTATAGAATAGAACATGTTTACCATTTGTTCAGCATGGCTAGTAGATGAAACATATGGATATTGTAGTCCAAATAGGCAAGAATGATTGACAGTCCCTAGGAGTTAATGTGGTAGACTGAGAGCCAAGCTGTGACCGATAGATCTGAGCAATGATAAGTAAGGTTAAGATTTTGTCATAGGAATTTTTCATCAAAGTCACAGACGGGGCAATAAACAAAAATCACGGGCAATAAAAAAATTCATGGAAGTCGGTGACCTGTCCGGGGGTGGGGAGAGGAATGACAGTGCAAGCCCCATTGTCAGGGGGTGTCTGACCACCGCTCCAGCCTCGGGGTGTGTGGAGGATGACCGCTGCTCCAGCCCCGCCACTGTGGCGGGACTGAAGCCAAAGAAGTCACGGTGGTCTGTTAAAGTCACAGAATCCATGACCTCCATGATAAAACCGTATCCTTAATAAGGTATGCCACTGACAGGTGTTACAAACTAGATGATACATGAAGGCAGATCCAGAAAAGTTTTATGGGCTATATGGGGGGAAATATCATACTGATAAATCTTACAACAATTGTACCTACTTGCTTTCCAGCATGCTGTTTGAGTTACCAGAATATAAACTATTGCTGGAAATAAATAAAATACATCCAGCATTATAAAACATGTTGCAAATCACTTAAATGACAATAGTATTTGAGCTTAATATTTTTTAAATGTACACAATTACTTTTTGTATAAAAAGAACTTACCTCAACAGTTTATAAAGTCTAACCATTAATCCTTACACAAGATCACACTGGGTAAACAGCAGCAATTTATTGAATAAATTGTATTCATATTCTAGTTCTTTTAAATATAGTTTTATTTGCAGAAATACATAAGCAGCTTGAAATACTTCAGAACATAGATGTTAGAGATTGAAGAAAGGCAAACAATGATCCTCAAAAAGTTGCCTGTGCACCAAAGTATGGAATATGAAATGCTGTTATTTCAATAATTAATTAAATCCTGAATTCTCCAAATATTTACTTACATGAGTAACTTTATGTGCAGGATTGGTCCCAGTATAATTACTCATGTGAATCTTCGCAGCATCAAGGCCTGATATGGTAGATAACAGAGCTTAGTTGAAAACAATGAATACAAACACACACACACACACACACACATCCGTAAACAGAACCCAAGGTCACTGGCAATACTTGGTTTCGCCTGACAGAAATATGCAGTTTGAAAGAGCCAAATACGTGCAAAGAAAAGATTAGTAATGTAGTGCAGAGGTTCATTTAAGAAAATGAGCTTGTTAAATCTTTAGCTGTTGTTACTGGTTAGCATATTTCATTTTATCCCTTGGTCTGACACAGCAATGATAGATGAAATTTGGTGGGGGTTTTGTTTTGTTTTACTTTGGGGAGTTAATTTTTCAGAATGGTTTCCAAGACAGAGTCCATTAAGTTATTGATTGGTTCATAGAATCTAGACTAAAAGGTGTGACATTCTCTTCAACATTTAATCAAGTTAAAATTAACCTTGCATTTATCATACATTTCCACATAGCGCATAGAGAGAAATTTAAGAGCAAATCTAAGCATGGAAATTGTGGCTGCAGTTTAGGTTATAAGAATAGTTAACTCTGAATCTTATATATGGCTCTTCAGTGTGACATTTTTCTTTGGAGCTTAATTACTTAAGATCCCGTACAGAGTGCACAGTGAATCACCCTCACTGTTACATTCAGTTCATTTCCCCTGTCTTTTCAGTTACTATACAATAAGGGTTGGGGGTAGTTTTTGTTTTATTTTTTTAATTCACAAGAATATGCGATGAACACATTAGGCTACCGGGTGAAAGGCCTCCAAAGATGAATTCCTGTCACGTATGCAATTATTTCACAGGAGTATCAGGTGTACAAGGAAATAAACTTATCCTGGACATTGAAGTAAAGCCAAAATATTTATGGACTTACAATACGTACCAAGTATCACCTCTTATCAGGGCCGGCTCTAGGCACCAGCCGACCAAGCACGTGCTTGGGGCGGCACTTCAGAAGGAGCGGCCAATGTTGGGGTGGCGGGGGGCGCTCGAGAGTTTTTGGGGTTTTTTTTGTTTCGGCCGGGCAGCGCGGGGGTGTTTTGGCGGCGTGGCGCTGGGGGGGGGGGGCTTTGGCGGCACGGCGCCTCAGTCAGGGGGGTTGGCCGGCCCGGCCCGGCGCTCCGGGGGGGCGCGAGTTTGGGTGGCCCGGCGCAGCGCTCGGGGGCTTGGGCGGCCCGGCTCGGAGGCTTGGGCGGCCCGGTGCGGCGCTCTGGGGGTATGGGCGCTCCGGGGGTTTGGGCGGCCCGGCGAGGCAAGGCGCTGGGGGGAGGGTGCGGGGGTTTGGGCGGGCCGGCGCAGCACTCGGGGGGAGCGTGGCGCTGGCGGGGGGGGTTGGGCGGCGTGGCGCTGGGGGGTGGCCCGGCGTGGCGCTGGGGGGTGGGTTTGGGCGGCCCAGCGCGGCGCTGGGGGGCATTGGCCGGCCCGGCGCTCGGGGGGGGGTTCGGCGGCGCGGCGCTGGGGGGGGGCGGTGTTACGGCGGGGCGGCGCTCTTCTTTTTTGCCTGGGGCAGCAAAAAAATTAGAGCCGGCCCTGCCTCTTATACTATAATATAATGGTAATAGCTGTAATATTACACTGTAATACTCTTCTAATAAAATTAAGTAACAGAGGCTTCTTTCTCATTTTGTTGCTCTAAATACTTTTTATTCTTTTCTAATATAAGTACAGTTCCTCTCTCCCTTAAATGACCATCCTCAAAGACTACTAACATGTGATGCTGCTGCCATCTTTCCCCACATTGCTAAGTCAAAATTAATTGAATTAGCCTCCTTATCCAATTCTCCCTTCTATTCTATCCTTAGTAAAATAATGGTGCCGATATTAAGAGAAGGAAAATAATTAAATTTCTACTTCTTTATTCATTTCAGCAGTTTGTGTGTGTGTGCACGTGCAGCTGCTCTTGACTTCAAAAGGAGTTGCATGCACAAAACTGATAGGTTGAGTGAGCCCCATACAGAGTAATGGAATTGCGTATGAGCAACAGACTTTAGAAAGAACAAATCATGGCAGACAAACTTGATTGGTGTTTTTTTCAGAGTTGTAAAATTGGTGGATGAAGGAACACAGTAGGTGTCAGATCTCTAGATTTCAATGATGTGGTGCCGTGATTGATGAAATCTTGACTGCAAACTTTATATAGTTAAATCATTGTGTGGCGCAGGAGTGACTAAGAGGGAACAAAACCATCTACTGGTTTTTAAGGAGTTAAACAGTAAAGAGGGAGAGGAAATGTTTAGGATGAAGCAGAGTGTGAATGGGAGTAATATAATGACATAAGAGGAAAGTGTAGGCTAAATGTCAGGGAAAAACTCACTGTTATGGTTTCACCGGAGCCATATATTTTATTCTCTTGTTCTGGGAAGTGACATCTCTCTCACTGCAACACAGAACTGCATTTTTTGTTTGTTTGTTTGTTTGTTTGTTTGTTTTTGCCACTTCGTCCTGTTGCTATCAAGGTCTAATTTGTCCTCCAATATCTATCTTTTGGCATTACTGATTGCTGTATTTTGAATGATATCCTGTTAAAAGTAGTTTCCATTTTTCCAAGTCACGTCTCCTTTTGTGCTTCAGAGTCCAGAGTTGTAATTTTCCTCTTTCATTTCCAATGTTTCTAATTTCTCTTCTGCATCCATTTGTATGATGTCTCTGCCCTCACGTGGTCAGTATTCTGCCTAATTTCATATCATCTGTGAATTTCATTAATGTAGTGTGTGATCCCTCTTTTAGATCATTAATGTGAGCACAGATCTTTGATATACCATTGGACAGCACCAGCTGATTTAATACTTTGCCATTTACCATTACACTTTGATTATTGTCCTTTGGCCAGTTTAGAGCACATATGGTCATGTTCTTATCTACGTTGTTTTGATATAATATTAAGACCTCCTAAGACACAATAGCAAATATTCATTAAAATTCTAATGTATTATATCTATCATACCGAAATCCACTAATTTTGTAATTCTGCAAACTAAGCAATCAGGTCGGTCTAGCATTATACATTCATGCTGCTTATTGCTTATTATTTCATTATAATCTAGAATTTTAGGGCCTAATCCAAAGCCCTTTCAAGTCAACAAAAAGATTTCCATTGATTTCAATGGGCATTGGATCAGGAGTTCAGTGAAATTTTTCTCTTCATATCTTAAGTAGCTGCCAAGAGCTCTCTTCCTTTCTGTTTTAAGGCCAGTGATATTTTTAGCCTACACCGTTCTCTAGGCCTCAAAGCCTGAGCTCCAGCCCAAACTGCATCTCCAAATCAATGTCTATACAGCAATTTTTAGAGTGTTAGCATGAGTTCTGCTAGCTAGCCTGAGTCTGGGCTGGAAGGATCAATCCAACTTGCTCCAAAATGCTGTGTAGACATAGCCTCGGTGTCTCCATCCATCAGAGAAGCACACCAGTACCCTACTAATGTACACCCTAGAGTAGCTTGTTAATTTTGTTCTAGTATTTGAGAACTGTTTCAAAAAATAGTTTTCAGGGTTTTATGGCTGAAACTTTATGGATGTATCTTTCCACCAAAGAAAATAGTTCCCACGATAAGGATGGGACACACACAGACACAGACATAGAAAGGAAGAATGGTCCAGTGGTTATAGCAGTAGCCTAGGACTCGAGATACCCAGATTCAATTTCCTGCTCCACCACAGACTTTGGGTGACCTAGGGCAAGTCACTTAGTGTCTTTGTACCTCCAATCCCCCTCTGTACAACAGGAGTAATAGTACTTCAGTATAGGGTGTTGTTAGAATAAATACATTAGACATTGTGAGATACTCCGATATTAAAGTAGAGAGAGAGAAATTAGTAAGGAAAAGGTTATAAAAATGGCAGCAGCAGTTTGTGCTCCCCTAGCACCCAATTTAAGGTTTGGGAGTGAATTCCCACTACTGGAAGAAACTTAATACTCTACAAAAAACACACTTGAAATACTGAAAGCCCCCAATGTAGCATTTATATTAGAAAGTGAGTTTAAAATACTGTGTGGGGTCATAGACTGCATCCTGCCAGTTTGGAGGGAGGAACCATTTAAAACTACCATTTTTTCACTCTTCCCATGTCCCAATTTCCACTGTTCTTCATCCTAGAGAATGTATCTCCTGTGATCCACCCATTTAACATTACAGTACAAGGGATTTGTGTAGCTGTGTGGTTTAGTGATGAAAATCCCAGGTGCATAGATGAATATGATATCTACAGACTGTCCCAAAATGAGAGTTTGAACAATCTGTGTCTACAGCTATATTCTAATCTAGGTGAACATTCTGTTTTGAAGAGTGCTCAGTGACAGGAATTCATCTTATTGGACAATACGGTAGCATGGGGGAAATTTCTTCTTGATGTCTTGATAAAACGCCTGGACGCTTGAGAATTGATTGCCGTTGTAATTTCATCTGACCTTTATAACTGCACATAATCATCTTATTAGAATATATATTAGGGTTGCAAGAGACCTCAGGAGGTCATCTAATCCAATCCCCTGCTCAAAGCAGGACCAACACTAACTAAATCATCCCAGCCAGGGCTTTGTCAAGCCGGGCCTTAAAAACCTCTAAGGATGGAGATTCCACCACCTCCCTAGGTAACCCATTCCAGTGCTTCACCACCCTCCCAGTGAAATAGTTTTTCCCAATATCCAACCTAGACCTCCCTGTGACAGGTTGGATCACAGAAACCCCCTTGGGGCTGCCAACTGATGTGCCCTGCTTTCCCTGCCAGCTTGGGACTCCAGCGCCCTGTCTTGTTGAGGAAGACATGCCAGTCTGCTCCAACACAGACCCAGGGTCTGAACCACGTGCCCCAAAGCTGCAGACTTAACTGAAAGCAACTTAAGAAGTGTTCCTGTCTTTAACACTCAGATGCCCAACTCCCAATGGGGTCCAAACCCCAAATAAATCTGTTTTACCCTGTATAAGCTTTATACAGGGTAAACTCATAAATTGTTCACCCTCTATAACACTGACAGAGAGATATGCACAGCTGTTTGCCCCCCCCCCCCCGGTATTAATACATACTCTGGGTTAAATAATAAGTAAAAAGTGATTTTATTAAATACAGAAAGTAGGATTTAAGTGGTTCCAAGTAGTAACAGACAGAACAAAGTGAATTACCAAGCAAAATCAAATAAAACACACAAGTCTAAGCCTAATACAGTCATAAAACTGAATACAGATAAAATCTCACCCTCAGAGATGTTTCAATAAGTTTCTTTCATAGACCGGATGCCTTCCTAGTCTGGGCACAATCCTTTCCCCTGGTACAGCCCTTGTTCCAGCTCAGGTGATAACTAGCGGATTTCTCATGACTGCAGCCCCCTTTGTTCTGTTCCACCCACTTATATATCTTTTGCATAAGGCAGGAATCCTTTGTCCCTCTGGGTTCCCACCCCTCCTTCTCAATGGAAAAGCACCAGGTTAAAGATGGATTCCAGTTCAGGTGACATGATCACATGTCACTGTAAAACCCCAAGCCTTCATTCCTCCCAGCCTGACTCACAGGAAGGCCTGCCTGCAAACAGAGCCATCCACAGTCAATTGTCCTGGTTGATGGGAGCCATCAAGATTCCAAACCACCATTAATGGCCCACATTTTGCATAATTACAATAGGCCCTCAGAGTTATATTTCATATTTCTAGTTTCAGATACAAAAGTGATACATTTATACAAATAGGATGACCACACTCAGTAGATTATAAGCTTTGTAACAATACTTTACAAGAAACCTTTTGCATGAAGCATATTTTAGTTACATTATATTCACACTCATCAGCATACTTTCATAAAATCATATAGAGTGCAACGTCACACTCCCCCACTGCAGCTTGAGACCATTTCTCCTTGTTCTGTCATCTGCCACCACTGAGAACAGCCTAGCTCCATCCTCTTTGGAACCCCCCTTCAGGTAGTTGAAGGCTGCTATCAAATCCCCCTCATTCTTCTCTTCTGCAGACTAAATAACCCCAGTTCCCTCAGCCTCTCCTCATAAGTCATGTGCCCCAGCCCCCTAATCATTTTTGTTGCCCTCCGCTGGACTCTTTTTTCAATTTGTCCACATCCCTTCTGTAGTGGGGGGACCAAAACTGGACGCAATACTTCAGGTGTGGCCTCACCAGTGCCGAGTAGAGGGGAATAATCACTTCCCTTGATCTGCTGGCAATGCTCCTACTAATGCAGCCCAATATGCCGTTAGCCTTCTTGGCAACAAGGGCACACTGCTGACTCATATACAGCTTCTCATACATTGTAATCCTCAGGTCCTTTTCTGCAGAACTGCTGCTTAGCCAGTCGGTCCCCAGTCTGTAGCGGTGCATGGGATTCTTCCTTCCTAAGTACAGGACTCTGCACTTGTCCTTCTTGAACCTCATCATATTTCTTTTGGCCCAATCCTCCAATTTGTCTAGGTTACTCTGGACCCTATCCTTACCCTCCAGCATATCTATCTCTCCCCCCCAGCTTAGTGTAATTTGCTAACTTGCTGAGGGTTCAATTCATCCCATCATCCAGATCATTAATAAAGATGTTGAACAAAACCAATATAAATGTTTTTGCCTTTGATTAGACATTTTGGCCCAGTAATTCCCTGAGGTAGTCCCTCACAGTATTGGTACATACACTGCATAGAAAAGTGTACAATTTTATTTAATTTATTTCACTTTTTTTCTTTGAGCACCATCTTGTTTTTGTATTAAGGTCTTCTCTGTGCGATTTATTAATGCACATGCTATGCTGTATCTCTTTGTAGGCTTTTGATTGCCAGTCTAAATAGTTCTGTTTTTAATCTCTGTTCAGAGTGAGAACAAATTCCTCCTCCTCTGCCTGCCCCTTTCTCCCACCATGTTTCTAATAATCTTCATTTTCCTTCATTGGCCCACTTTTTATTGTTTAATATCTTTTTGAAATGAAGTGACCAAAGTTAAATATTGAATTCAAGGTGAGGACATATTATATAGCAGCACCATGGTATCTTTTCATATTCTTCTTCTACCTTTTTCCTAACATTGTCTTAATATTTCTGCTTTTTCTTTTTAATCACAGCTGTTGTTTGAGGCAGATGTCTTCACTGACCTCTCCACTGTGTTGCCAACAGCTGTTTATTTTTCTTGAAAGTTAACAACTAATTCAAAATACAAAAACACATCTTGTCTCATATATCAGGCCTCTAGAGGCAGACATCTTTTAATCCAGGTTTTGGTTTCCTCATCGAAGGCTTTTGAGTCGCATGTTTTTGTGTAGCTTATTTCTGTGATGCTGAAATCAAAAGTTGGGGTGTGAGGGTACAATTACCAGGGTTTTTATACGTGGAGAGGGGCAGTGGCAGGATAGCGAGGGGAGGGACAAAATAGATGTGTATTTTTTAGGTTTTTTTAGTTCAACACCATCTTTATTGTTGTTCATTAATGACATAACAACTTGCAAGTTATTAAATGTTTAGTAGTATTGAGAGCCTTCTGTTCCCACACATTCTAATCACTTTTAATTTTCTACCACAGCCATCTAAAGCAATTCCAATAATGAAGAACAGTGGGAGAAAATAAATACATGCTCTGTGTGTGTGTGTGGGGGGGGAGAATATATATATACACAAACACAGAGATGTTTAGAGATGGATTTGAGCTGCAAAGCTCATATCTGGATCTGAACTTCTCCAAAGTTTAGGGATATTTGGATCAGGAATTTTAGTTTGGCCGTAGGTTTAATATAGATTACCATTAATGAAAAATATACATTGACTCTTAAGCATATATCTCACTCCAATCAGTTGTCACCTGCTTTTAATGGCAGAAAGATTTTCCATCTTTGTGCGCCTTCCTATCTCCCACAAATTAATTCTGCCTTTAAAAGCTGGCCACTTGAAGATTGTATTTTTGACCCCACGTTGAGCTGTCCATCTGCTGCAGTTGAATTCTTAGCCACCTGCTAATGCAGCCAGGTTCTATTCAAGTCATGTCACAGAAAAGGTGCCAATAGGTGCAAATGAAGAGAATGCACAAAAGAAAATATGCTGAGTTTGGAAAACTGAGAAAACGTCATTTGTGAGTAGGAGACTGGAGTTAATATGAAAATAGCAGGAGAATTTCCCTGTGTTCGCACACAAATTCAGGATATTTTAGGAGTGAGGAAGATGATTACTGCAAGGGAGAGAAACACTGATAGTTGAATATCTTTTCAAATAAAAGAAAAAAGATATTATGAATGAAGTGGTTTATGAGTGGCTTAAAACTGTAGGTTTACATGAAGTACCTGTTAGTTGATCATTATATCAAAATAAGGCATTGGAGTTAGCAAAACAGGTGAATAACATGTGTATATAGCTAGCTATGGTTATTAGTAGGCCTGTAGAAAGACTGTCTCTATAAGTGTAATAAAATTGTGGTGAGGTTGCAGGTGTCTTTGAGAGACTGCCCACGATCTGTCCTGGCTATCAGACTAAGAACATATGGATTATTGATTGAGTTGATTTCTTTAACGTGGTCTCCCACAAATACTTACGAAAGCAACTTGCAGGGTTTAACAATGGCAAATAGACCAAAGTGCACACATACCCGGTGGTAATTGGATTTTTGATTTTTATAAAAATATCAAAACCAAACCAAAACCAAGAAAATAATACCTGGCCTCTTTCACCACGTGAAGCTGAAATCAGCTGAGGTGCTTCAGTGAATCATCCCTAGATTTAAAGTCTGGTTCTTTTCTGAAAATTTACTGTTTAAAAATGGCATCTTATGGCACCTCAGCAGAACCGCTCCATGTGTGTATTCAGAATCATACCTGCTGGCTTTAGTGACTAAATACGCTTTCTCTGAATTATATTCCTGTTTGACTTGGACAGCTAGGATAGCCATGAGTATGAACTGGAATCTCTTTCATTTTGTGGATCATCAAGAAAATTATTTACTAAATTTCAGTTACACCTGTGCAATTTCATTGAAGGCCTTGGTCTGAAGAAAATAGGGTTTAATGGGTGTTACTGAAGATATAATTTGGCCTGAATTAACAGGGTAGTAGTTAGGATGGGAGATCTTTTTATGGGTTATTTTCACCTGGAAATTACTGAGACAATTTTTGAAAACTCATGGTACCATTTTCACAGTCACTTTTTCAGAACAGAGCCACTGCTGTCAGTGCTTCCCTGGATCATTTTTCCTGCTGGTCAGGTAGAGGCATTGAGGACATGGTGCAAGCCCCAGCTCTCTTCCCAATCATTTGCCTGTGGGCATATTGGGGAGTTGGAAGATTAGATTATGTGCATATCTCCTCAATCACGTTGATTGTGTATTTTTATAAGTCTAAAAAAGTTAATAAAAAGCAGTGCTGCTGCATGGCACCCTGTCGGGCTAGTGCTAAACGGGAAAGCCGCAAAATCTTGAGCATTCCATTTCAAATCTGCCAGTTCTGTGGAGATGTGATATAAAGGCCTGAATAACATTTCACATAATGAGTGGGGGTTTTAATTTCTTTTAGGACACAGTTGAAAGCGCAACATTGCTTGCAAAACAAATCAGTCTGTATCATGTTGTTCATTGGGCTGGTACGAGATGAAATGGTGTAAAGACGGTGACAATTCAGAAATGTTTTATTAACTGTGGACTTTAATTGACAATACACAAAGCTGTGCTCTCCCCGATCATGATGATGATAAGAAACCTGCATTGAATCCCTCACAGTTCAGAGCAACTGCACCTGTATTTCCCCTCAGTGGTCCAGCAAGGGCACCCACTCTGGCTGCCCTGGCCATCTGTCTCTCTTCATGCTGGTGCTGTGCTCCTCATGCTGGCACTGGTTCTTCTTCTCTTCTTTTGTACTGATACTGCTGCTCCCTATTTGCTCTCTTGCCTCCTATGTTGCTGGCAGGCCAGGTGCCAGCTCATGCCAAAGGACCAGGGTCTCACTGAACACTGGCAAATACATAGCTGGAAATCAGTCTGGCTTCCCTGTGGGTTAGTATAGTTAAAATAGATATTAGCATTATAAGAATGTGTTTCGTGTTTAGACTTTAGGAATGCTGCTAGGATGCTGCATGTATTAATCTCACTGGTAACCTCTGTATCCCGTGGTATAAAGTTATACTGAGTGTTTGCATTGTAAACCTCTGTAATTGTGTAACTCACCAAATAGGAAAAGAAGCATTAATTAAGGTAAAGTGCTCATCCTCCACACAACATGGCTCATTGAAGACAAATGAGGCATTGTGTAGCGCAGGGGTCGGCAACCTTCAGCATGCGGCCCATCAGGGCAATCCACTGGCGGGCTGCGAGTCATTTTGTTTACGTTCACCGACCTCAGGCATGGCTTCCCGCAAGTCCCAGTGGCTGTGGTTTGCCATTCCCAGCCAATGGGAGCAGGGCCGGCTCCAGGCACCAGCTGAGCAAGCTTGTGCTTGGGGCGGCAGATTCTAAGGGGCGGCTTCCCTACAATCCTTTCTTTTTGTTTTTGTTTTTGTTTTTTTCTTGTTTCGCCACTTCGGCCTCCCCGCAGGTTTTTTTTTTTTTTTTTGCTTTGTCGCGCCGGCCGCCCTGTAGGGGGCGGCGGCGCGGAGGAGGGGAGCGCCCTGCTGGGAGCGGGCCGCACACTCCATCTGCCCCAGCCGGTGCCAGGTCTGCAGCAAGCCCGTCAGGGCAGCCCGCGTCCTTCCCTCCCCGCCGACCGGAGCGACGCAGAGCCCTCCCGGGAGGCGGCACAGCGGGAGGGGCCGCGTGGCGAGCACCCCGCTGAAGGAAGCCTTGGCCCCCCCCCGCTCGCTCCCTCTCCCCCTGCTAGCCGGGGCATGCACTCCGCTGCCCGGGACACGTCTGCAGCACAGGGAGTCCCCCTGCACTCTGGCTCTGGCTGCCCCGCACGGTTTTTATGTTTTTTGGGGGGGGGTTGCTTTACCGCTCCGGCCGCCCTGCAGGTTTTTTGGTTTTTTTTTTTTTTGCTTGGGGCGGCCAGAGCCGGCCCTGAATGGGAGCTGCGGGAAGTGGCATGCACCTCAGGGACGTTAGCCCCAAATACATAAAAGTTTGTTTATTATATTCTTCTATTACCTTTTGAATTTAAGATTGTACCTCATTTGTGTGTATGCTTACTTGCTTTAATCTTGTACATAACTGTCATTTCTTTTCTAACAACAAATCTTTAGTTAGTTTATTACAGGATTGGCTACAGGTGTGTCTTTGCTTTGAGATCTGAGTTCAATTCATAGAATATCAGGGTTGGAAGGGACCTCAGGAGGTCATCTAGTCCAACCCCCTGCTCAAAGCAGGACCAATCCCCTGACAGATTTTTACCCCAGTTCTCTAAATGGCCCCCTCAAGGATTGAAGTCACAACCCTGGGTTTAGTAGGCCAATGCTCAAACCACTGAACTGTCCCTCCCCCCTTGATCTGGGGTAAATGACTGGTCCTTTGGGACTGGGAGTAACCCGAATATTGTGATTTTTAATGTAAAGTGACCATCTATCACATAGTCCGGCTCGCTTGAGTGGCAAGATAGACTGGAATGCCCAAGGGCAGTAAGTCTGTTATAGTGCTTTAGGAGTTCCCACTCTGTACTGAGTTGGTGAAATCTAATTATAGAACATACAACCACTTTGGGGTTTCTGCCCTGCTTTTTGACAGTCTGCCCTGAGGTTGGCACTCATGGTCATGAGCCACTCCACTGACACCCCACTCTGCAAGCTGCTGGATTTCCAGTTGTACTCAATCCTTCTCCAGCTGCAGTTTCTCTTGCTGTCCACCACTCCTGTTGCAGAGGTAAGCTTGTTCTGGGTGGAAAAAAGTTGCTGCTTCTGTCAGCCTCTTCCTTGCTTCCCTCCAGGGAAGATTGTCCCCATCTGTCAGACCCTCCTCCAGCAGGCTGGAGGCTCTATACAATCCTGGACTATCATTCCTTGGCTCGTCATTCAAATACAGCAAATTGATTCGCTGTGTCTTTGTTCTGTTCTCAGCCAATTTTTCTTCAGTTGTTCATAATTCACTTACCATGTCTCTCTTTTTGCTATTCCTTTCCTGAAAAGGCAAGTGAAACTTTTTTCTCGGTGCGTTTTTGTTTATGAGACGGTCACGTGAGAGTGTCAGAACCCAAAATAGATGACATCATCTGCTTCCCCCCCATCCACCAGGCTTGTTACCCTGTCAAAGAAGAATATTAGGTTGGTTTGACATGATTATTTGTTACAAATTCATGTTGACTGTTACTTATCACCTTATTTCCTTATAGGTCCTTACAAATCCATTGTTTGATTATTTGCTCCATTATCTTTCTGGGTACCAAAGTTAAGCTGACAGGTCTGTAAAGTTTTCCTTATTCCCCTTTTTATAGCTAAGTACTATATTTGCTCTTTTCCAGGCCTCAGGTATTTCTCCCATCCTCCATGAGTTCTCAAAGATCATCGCTAGTGGCTCAGAGATCTCTTTAGCTGGTTCCTTAAGTATTTTAGGATGTATTTCATTAGGCCCTGCTGACTTGGCAACATCTAACTTGTCTAAGTAATTCTTAACTTGTTCTTTTCCTATTTTAGCCTCAGATCCTACCCCATTTACACTGATGTTCTCTGTTAGTTGTCTGATCATTGCCAACTTTTTTGGTGAAAACTAAAATAAAAAGGGCATTTAACACTTCGACCATTGCTGTGTTTTCTGTTACTGTCTTTCCCTCCTCATTTAGTAATGGGCCTACCCTGTCCCTGATCTTACTCTTGCTTCACATGTATTTATAAAATGCTCTCTTGTTACCTTTTATGTTTCTAGTTAGTTTAATCTCATATTGTACCTTGGCCTTTCTCGGCCCTCACATGTTTGTGATGGATTTTTAATCATCTTTTGTAATTTGACCTGGTTTCCACTTCTTTTGTGATGATTCTTTTTTGAGTTTCAGGTCACTGCAGATCTCTTGGTTAAGCCACAATGACCTCTTACCATACTTTCTATCTTTCCTATGTGTTGGGATAGTTTGCTTTTGTGCCCTTAATAATGTCTCTTTTAAAAATTGCCTATTCTCCTGAATTCTGTTTTCCATTAGACTTGCTTCCCATGGGACCCTAACTACCAATTCTCTGAGTTTGCTAGTCTTCCTTTTTGAAGTCCACTATCTTTATTCTGCTGTTTTCTCTCCTAGTATTCCTTAGAATCACTTTCACCCAAGCTGCCTTCCACCTTCAGATTCTCAACTATTTCCTCCCTGTTTGTCAGAAAAAGGCATGAGCAAATATGTATGACAGGGGTTGTTTATAAAGTTTTTTATTGTTGCTTATTTGAGATCAGTTTTGTGCATGGTTACAACCTTAGTGATTTGATAAAAGTTTACTTTGTATTATCATAGAATTTGGCATAAAAGATTTCTAGATTATACACAACTGAAGGAGATCTGCTTTGATCTTACATCTGGAGTTGCCCTGCAGAAAGCAATCAGGACAACTTGTATATCTCTTGGCTTATGACATTGCTTCTCTATCCATAGCAAGTAGCCTTTTGCTATTTTCCCTGTTCCTATCAGGTTTAGGGAGTGTGAGGGTTTCATAAACACCACCTTTGGAAAGGCAGAATCAGATTCACTCTTGTTCCACCTGCCTCTTACAATGTTCTTTCCCTAAAACAAGCATTTTATGAAAGTGTGTTTGTGACACAAGTTTTAGGTTAAGGAAAATGTGTTGATAAGGTCTATGCATTTTTTGCTTTATAGCATTGAAACGTTTGCAAATGTTCAGTTCATATTATACAATTTCATAGTTCACTGTAGGGGTTCTGTTTGCGCTATGGAGGATCAGTTTGATTTTGTAGTATATATTCTAACCTCATCCATCCTGTACTTAAATCCCCCTGAGCCAAACCCTTAATCCTTCTGACCAGATGGTTCTGATAGCCAGGCTTAAAACACCTCTACTCGTTAGGTGGGAAGTTAATCAGAATAAAGGTTGCTTTTCCATCCCTGCAGCAGTTGGGGGTTATGCCCTGTCTGTGGATTTAGGTATTAACTCTTGTTATTTGGGGTCGATGAGGGTTGGGTCTAAGAAAGCTCCCAATCAATCTGCATATGATCTGGCAGTATCCTGGACACTAAGATCACAGATCATATATATTCAGTTCTTGGAATTTGTGAGATCCCTTTGGCAAGGAGATATCGGGTACATGTAGCCATGTATCTGAAGGAGGAGGATGTCTTTCTGTTTTCTGTGTGTTGTTTCTTTAATCGTAGAGGGGTCTCTCCTTACTATAGAGGCCGTTGCCATTTTATTTTTCAGTTTAAATGTAGAATGCAGGAGATATAAACTATTGACTTACGAAGGCTGCTTTGATTGTTTTTAAATTTCTTGTTTCTTTTTATCTAAAATAAATCATTTATGCCAAGAGTTTATGATTGCTCTTTGTGTCCCCATTCATGAGTAAATGAACGCAGAAAGAAGGAAGGTAAAATGTCTGTCATTTCATCAGCTTCCAGAACTTTCTACAGTAGGGGCTAGTTTTTCATTTTGTTTCGCATCAAGTTGCTCTTGAAATGCTCATGTCTCAAGCAGCAACTCATGTCTGTGTGTCTCATTTGTGTGTGCTCTTGGCAAACAGACAGTCACTGAGTAACAGATACCAGAAATTTTAATGTCATTGTTCAGTTTTTTGGCTTTCAACAAGATTGCAAAAGGAACATGGAGTTCCATTGGGAAGCTGAGCCTCAGTATTTCTTTTAGCAATGAAATTAAATTATGAACTTGGTACGTTCAGGCACGATTATTTCAAAAAGCCATTCCATAATGGAAAATATCCCCATATGTGCTCTGTATTAGCATTTATTATGTTCTAGAAACTATCAAAAGAATGCAGATAATAAGGCAAATTATCAGATTTAAATTTCAGGTTGACAAATAATTTTATTTGAATAAAGAGGAGAAAATAAATAAAATAATTGGATCTTTTCAGAAAGCTTTAGTGTTTGGATATCACTTACTGGATCCATACAAAACTATATATAAAATCAGCTCATTCTCTTGGATTCACTACCCGAAGATAGTAAAGTTATTACATTGGAGCAGCAAAGCTAGGCAAGCACAGGATGAGAAGGCTGGTGGCGCTCAATTAAAGGGTGTAGTAGTGATCACCGCTGTGTGTGCTCTGAGAGGCATTGCACTGCCTCAGACACAGTCAGTCTAATCCAGCTCCGTTGAAGTCAGTAACAGTCTTCATATTGAATTCAGTGGGGTTTAGATGAGGCCAACTGACTTCTGGAGTTTCTTTTGGGGCTTTGCACCTCTGCAGCCTTCTCCTATAGATGAGGCTTCATAGCCCCAATTTAGCCTAGAATATTTTAAGGATTATTTTTTACATAATTTAAAATCAGATTGGGCTGTTGTTTCATACATGTGAAACATAATGCGCATATGCAATCTTTTGTGTAATATACAAACATGGAGCATGTCATATGATTTTCTTTTGTTGTAATTGATGGGAAATAGTATTCTGGGATTTGGAAAATGATGATCTCTCCCGTTGTACGGACAGGTTGAGGGTAATGCTTAAAAAAGAAGGGAATTCTCAAAAAAGATATTCTATTGCCAGAATCCTACAGCTGCCATGTATATTCACTTCTCTCTAGTAACAAGCCAAAATCTATAACATTTAACAGCTGCCCTCCCTGAGCAACTTTCTTTTATGTAGTATCCCTAGTTCTCATTCTTTATCTCCTATATGTAACCTTTCAGTCACTTCATTTATACATGCACAATCCAGAATTCAGTGTTCTTTTTATTCTTAGGTCTAATTATTCAACTACATATAAATCAGGACATCGCATTTCATACTTTTAACTTAATAAATTAAAAAAGTGCAGTCATGGACAACACAAACAATTATTGAATAATAGGGTGTTTATTCTAAAGCATTTCTATACCACTGAAGCTCTTAATCACTGGGAAACATCAAGACATTGCAAAACATAGGTTTAAACAATATTTGTTGCATACTGATAGGGGTTATTTGCTTTTAAAGCATATAATGTTAGTAGTAAATTGCTCCTTGATCTAAGCCCTTTTGGTGTTTTTTGCATCTTAGGATTTGATGCAATAAATCAGGCATATTTTTCTATTGGACTGGCAAACTACCATGCAGAATAATTGTGCCTGAAGCATCTCATGAGCTAAAGATTAGAACTTTCATCTCTAAATATTCATTGTATCTGGATTGCAATCTGAGCTGGTTACCTGCTCCTGAGTAAATGGTCTATCAAAATGACTTAGAGCTGCCTGATCCTGATAGGTGCTAAGTACTGCAATGTCCACTGATTTGGGGTCAAAGACCTATGAATCCAAGATAAATTGCAAATACTCTGCACTTCCAAGATTGAGGCCCTTAATTTGTATGGTAATATGATGCCTGATAAAATTCAATATAAAATCTCATAATGTTGCAAAACATAGATAATTTTATCTAATGACTGAGGGGGAATGTATCAGAAATTTAACCAAGGGACTGGATGACTCTGAGGATTGATAATAGGTACACAGGTTTACCTGCAGGTTGAATCTGTCTAATGGCAGTGACCAAAATCCCCGTTACAGTTGCATTAATTAACACTATTCGTTGCAGTCACAACAGAGAGCTAAATCAAATGGATGTGGAGAATGACCTTCCTTCCTGTCTTATCCCTATGTAGTTCAGAGTTCAGGCCTAGTGCTTTGGTAGGTTGGAGAATCATAGAAACATAAGGGCTGTAAGGGACCTAAAGAGGTCATCTAGTCCAGATGCCTGCACTGAGACAGGACCAAGAATATCCCTAACAGGTGTTTGTCCAACCTGTTCTTAAAAACCTCCAATGATGAGATTCCACAACCTCCATTGTAAGCTTATTCCATAACTTAACTACACTTATAGTGAGGTTTTTTTTCCTAATATCTAACCTAAATCTCCCTTGCTGCAAATTAAGCCTTTTACTAATTCTACCTTCAGTGGATATGGGAAACAATTGATCACAATCCTCTTTATAACAGAGCTTCACATTTGAAGACTGTTATCAGGTCCACACTCAGACTTCTTTTCTCACGTTTTTTTGGTGTTTTTTTTTTAATTTTTCTTCCTTGGTAAGGTTTCCTAAACCTTTTATCATTTTTGTTGCTCTCCTCTGGACTCTCTTGAATGTATCCATTTCTTTCTTAAACTGTGGTGCCAAGATCTGCACATACTACTCCAACTGAGGCCCCACCAGTGCCGAGTAGAGCACAATAATTACCTCCTTACATATGATACTGCAGTTAATACACCCCAGAATAACATTAGCCTTTTTTGTAATTGCATCACATTGTTGACTCATATTCAATTTGTGATCCACTATAACTCCCAGATCCTTTTCAGCAACACTGCTACCAAGCCAGTTATTCTCCATTTTGTAGCTGTGCATTTTGACTTTTCATTCCAAAGTGAAGTACTTTGCACATGTCCAATTCTCTAACTTGTCAAGGCCGTTTTGTATTCTAATCCTATCTTCCAAAGTGCTTGCAACCCCTTCCAGCTTGGTATCATCCACAGATTTTATAAGCATACTATCCACTCCATTATCCAAGTCTTTTATGAAAAAATTGAATAGTACCAGACCCAGGACTGACCCTTGCAGGAGCCCACAAGATAGGCCCTCCCAGTTTGACACTGATAAATACTCTGAATCAGTTGTGCACCCACCTGATAGTAATTTCATCTAGACTACAATTCCCTAGTGAAGTTGTGCCATAAGTAAGTCTAAGCTGAACCTGTTCTGTGGACAATTACAGGACTTCATTTTCCAAGTTTGTCAGTCTAGCACCATTTATGAGCACTATCCTCATTAAATAAACAAACAGCAAATCACCCCCTGCCCTACTCATCCTAAATATATAAAGTAATAATTAATTTCAGATTCTGAATAATATGAAGTCACCTGTATATAAGCAAGTATCCTGATGTGCATTGGCAGTGCATGTCTAGGCAGAGGCATTTCAAAATTTACTCTGGTGCTCAAGGTCTTTTCTGGCATTTTCTTTATGAACAGCCTGCCGAGTAGTAGAGAGGAGCAGCCAACATCGCTCTGCACCATCACATCGTACTGTATTAATTAACTATTCAGCCCACCCAAGATAGATATTAATTACCTTCTGTTGCAGCAGATTTAGAGGACATATTCCTAATTATACCTCCGACCATTGTGCAGTATGCCCATTTATGAGTTAGGAACCCCCCATGAAATCATTTTGTTATGGGCTTGGTCTGCATATCACCATTTTCCTTAGGGGTATACTAATCTTTGCATAGCTGCAGCATTTGATTATGATCATTCTTTTCCCATAATCATTCCATGAATATTTTTATTTGATATTTGTAATGTAGATTTCTATCTTACAATGAATTCACAAAACTACTGAAGCTATTAATCCTTTGGTATTTAGGTTATGTTAACCAGCTCCCATATCTCATAACTTCATTTTACTCTATGCTGAAAATCCGATTAATCTCTCACAGCTCCACAGCAATTCTACTGCCTGTTAGAGTAAATTAATTCTGATTTTTAAATGGAGAAAGTTTGATGGGAACTAACTTTTAATAAGGAAGCTTTCAGCCAGTCTATCCAATAAGGACTGAAAAATGTTACACCTGAGCAAATTGTTCAAATGAATTATCCTGACCTTCAAGGCTAAATATATATATATATTAGTTACAAAGCCCTTCTGAACACTGTGTAGCTGGCTGGTGATGTTCATAGGCCCTGGATTTCTGGCTGATGTCCTTGTCAAAAACCCATATGTACTTGGTTTCTCATGCTGTTCAATGCAATCTGCAATTTCTTCCTCTTTCTTGGCATTGATCCTTTCAAAATAATAAATAAATAAATAAGCACCTATGACAGAGATGCTGCTGCCGTCCCAGCTGGACTCCTTTTGAATTTTTTCAAAGCATGTTGCTGAAACATTTATGGTGAGGAAAAATGTATCAGTCTAGTTATTCAGGTAGAGAGACACCGATATTGACAAAATAATGAGAAATAAGAGTTTGGAGAACAGAAAAAAGGAACACACTTAGCTTTTAGCATGGATCAAGCGGGAGATGGATGATGATCAGAAGCGAAGCGTAAGTAAAGAGACTGAGAACAGGAAGAAGTCCTTTGAGACATGAAAGAGTTAAATCTTGTAGACATTAGAATGCTCCCATTAGTTCTGAATGTCATACAGACAAATGCAGGGACTAAGGAATGTCTCAAATTTCCTTTTCCAATAAGAAAATTGGAAAAAATGGCTTTTTTTGCTTTACCTATGCTTCAAGTGAGAATACTGGGGCACCAATTTCAGATGGCTACTCTCCTGCTTCCCTCACTGGTTGCCAGTGCTCATGTCTTGGCTGAGAGCTCAAATGCTTTTACTCTGCGTCCACCACTTTTCTTCCACAGAATCAATGGTGTCCCTACAAAACAGGCTGTTGTGGCTGTCTTTGAGCATGGTATTCAAAACAGTTGGGGTGTTATGCTCATACAAAGCACACGGGATCTTTTATAGAGGAGAAGGCAAAAATGCCGCATTTATTGAAAATACAACAGATAGCATATGCTTTTCAGTCACACACACACACACACACACACACACACACACACACACACACACACACACACACACACTTCTGCCAGTTGATGTTTATAGTTACCAGTCTGTTGTAGCTCGAGTCAATCTAATGGCCAGTTAGATTGAGCACAAGTGAGGAGCTGGGCTCTGTCAGTCGCAATCCGATGCTCCGAGGCTTTGCAGGACTGAACCCAGTGTTCCCTGGCAAAACACCCCAGCTTTATAGTTGTAAATTCCCATTTGATTCCATGCATTTTGCAATGTCATCCTGTCCTTAACTGGTGTTAATCTTGGGGTTTTCTGCTGTCATTTGATGGTTATTGTCGGGCTTCCCATCATTATCTCCTATTTGTTGTCTCGCCTTTGGGGGGTGCCTGCCTCACCTCTGAGGTCATCAATGCTGCTAACATGTTTAGCGTCGGATACAATGGATGTTTTCTGATTGTCTCCTGGTCTTTCCTAGTCTCTCACTTTTTCTTGACCATCTGGACATTTGTGATGGCTTTCACACCTTATCTTTTCCTGATGCATGCATTCCTCAGTCACACAAACAATCTCTTACAAAAACCTTCAAAGGTATACAGACAGTAGTATTTTATATTCAGCAGAATACATTGTAAATCAAGCCTTTCTAAATCTTATAACTAAAACAATTCACATTGGGGCTTCAGGCCCTCAACGTTCCTCTAATCTCCTTAACATAGACACAATACAAGATCCTGCCTCTTACTTTCTAAACCTTAAAACAAAGAAATGTATATTTAACTAAAGTGCCTAATTTGTAATACATATAGGAAACCATAGTAAACATTATAACTTATCCTAAAACAAAAGGGTGACCATAATCAGTCATAAGGATTGTTCTGGTCTGTCATTCCTTTCTGCTATTCAAAAAGGGTGGCTGGCAGGATGAAATCAAATCATACATTAATTCTCATAGTACAATTATAAAATCCTGCTCCTACAGGGGCAATACGATTGGTGCAAAAGAGTGGGAATGAGAGAGAAAGAAAGAAAGTTCTGCATCTAGAGCAAGAATTGTTTGTTTTGTTTGTTTTTCTCTCCTGAAAAATGATTAGAATTCACAAGTGTCAAGTCAAGAATGGTGGTGGTATAATTGGATAATATATCTTTTGGAGTTTAGATCTCTTTCAGTAAATAAATTCATTCCTCTGGGAGAAGGAAAAAGCCAGCAATTATATGCTGACATCATCAGTGCTTATGGGTAGAGAGAAAGAAATACAATATGCTGTGATATAAACCATTGGTATAAAAGAGCAATAACATACCAAGCTAGCCAGTGTTCCACTAAAAACTCAGGAAAAATAAAATGGGCAGCTAGAAGAGTATAGACATTAAGTAAGGCCTACTCTACTCTTAAATCTTAGGATGACACAGCTGTGGTGCTCAGGGTATGAAAAATTCATACTCCTGAGCACCGTAGCGATGCCGACCTAATGCCCCAATGCAGATGCAGCTATGTGAGTGGAAGAATGCTTCCATTGACCTAGCTGCCCTCGCTCAGGGAGGCGGAGTTCCTACAGTAATGAAAAAATCCCTTCCACCATCTAGGCAGCTATGCTCACATAGCTATGGTGCTGTAGTGTAGACATTGCCTAAGAAAATATTATGTTCAGGCTTCTTTAAGAAAATTATAAATAAAGGAAGACAAGGAAAGTATCTGATTAACAACAACAACAACAACATTAACCAGTGAATGCTTATACAAATGGTGCACACATCTCTCCAAAACTAATTTGAAAAGTCCGGTTTCTAAAGTGTTCTATATTTATTATACTTTTAAATTTGCAATTTTATTCATAATCCTCATACATAACCGATAATTATCATGTATTTTTTCTAATAATAATCTAACTCCTAGTTTGTCTTTAGAGGCAATCTGTATGCTTGGTTTTGACCTCTAACTCGTTACGTGAGCTGGATGCTCGTTCCTTCAGAGATCGCTTTCTTCCTGTGTGATATTCCTCACAGCTTTAGCTTCAGGTCACAGTGCCAGACTCATCCATTCTCTCGGCCCAGAAAAGTCTAGGAGAGATGGCTAGCTGGATAATGGTGGTGGAAGGTTTTGTGGTTTGTGTTGTGTGAGTTTAGGAGAGTCTTTTGTTTTTGAAGGTATTGAGTTCCATTTCTGAATTGTTTTTATAAAGCTTGTGCATGTGCATTATACATAGGATGGGTAAATTTTTTATATACTGAAATAAATACATAATAAATTAAAATGGAGGGATACCATCTATCCCTGGTTTACATTACTCTTTGTGTAGTGCAAAACCTAATCAGGGCAATTCCATAAAAAAATTCAGCTGCGCAGATGTTTTTTTCACTTCAAAGCTTTACATATATTGGAATCTAAGCCCTTGTGATATACATCAGTGGATGCACATTGGTGTCCCTTGGCTAATCAAATGTGTTACCTCTTGGCATGCTTAGGGTAAGAAAAATCACAAACTAAAGCTGAGCCAACAGAGTAGCTGAGACGCCAACACGCCTTTGATATTTTAGAATTCAGTTTGAATCATTAACTTAATATTTTTAAATACCTGCAAAATCTCCAAAAAGAACGTTTAATTTTTAGAACTATGTGTGAGATGAACATTAGGCCAAAAAAAACCCCTCTATGAATGATATTGAAGAACACTGATAGTTGTGTCCTGTTAGAACAATTTATAAAGCATTTGGAAGAGTAGCCTTTATTGAACAGCAGTAGATTGCTTTTTGTAAGCAAAACCAAGGGTTACACTTGGGTCTAGATTGTATTCACTGGTGGGGAGAAGATTGCAGATGGAACTTCTACAACAGCTCATGCAGAAGTGTTTGATACCAAAGCACTCAAGAGTGCTAGGAAGAGGGCTGACTAACATACTCTCTTGCTGAAAAGGGATATGCTCTGCCTTTTAGACAGCATGTCCAACTCCCAAGTATACATTCTGCAATCAGCCATAATCACTAATCAAAGGTGAAGTCTGTTCCCTACGTTTAGCTATCTTCCCCTGTAATTGCAGCGAACACCACTTTGCTTCTTTCCCTTTCTGTTCAACTCTCTAGGGCTACATCTACACTACAGGGGGGGGGTCGATTTAAGATACACAAATTCAGCTACGCGAATAGCGTAGCTGAATTCGACGTATCGCAGCCGACTTACCCCGCTGTGAGGACGGCGGCAAAATCGACCTCCGCGGCTTCCCGTCGACGGCTCTTACTCCCACCTTCGCTGGTGGAGTAAGAGCGTCGATTCGGGGATCGATTGTCGCGTCCTGACGGGACGCGATAAATCGATCCCCAAGAGGTCGATTTCTACCCGCCGATTCCGGCGGGTAGTGTAGACCAGGCCTAGGTCTAGGCTATGCCTACACTACACACCACTGGGTGGCAGCATGTAGGGAGTGTATAGCTACACACACAGTGAAAAGCCTGTGGTGTGTAGCTAAACTTGTGAGTGAAGGGCTCTGGCAGGGGGATACAGCAAGGAAAAATGTCAGAAGCTCCCCACTGTAGGAGCTTTTGACTGCGGCAAGGAAAGACTCTGGCAGGAGGGAGGCAGCAGGGAAGGGCTTTACAACAGGGTGCCTTTCCCTTCAGCATCCCCAGAGTCTTTCCCCTCTTGGGTGTCCTTGTCCTGTGGCTGGGAAAGGCTCCAGGAGTGGGGAGGCAGCAGGACACTATACAGCTAAAAATAGCAGTGTAGATGGGGAGGCAGGGCTTAGGCAAATAGAGAGCATGATTGAAGGGTATGTACTCCCATACATGCCCACAACCTTCTGTATGTGTTTAATGTACTCACCTAAGCCATGCCTCACCGGCTATGCCCATGCTGGGGCGGAAGGGAGGGGACGTATGTACTCTACACTCAGCCGAAAGAAGCATGCGGTGTAGATGTACTCTCAGGTCATGGCAGGATTTTCTTATTCACTGTTTGAAAAATGCACACTGAAAACCTATGTACTGGTACCTACATAATTAAATATATATATTTTTTATCTTAAAAAAATCCCAACACCTTTGCTTTGATTTGTTTGCATATCTTGCAGAGTGTTTACTAGAGCTAAACATAATACTGGCAGGCAATAGTCAAGCTTCCCCAGCTCTTCCAGAGTCCTTTAGTGCTAACTTGAAGTGCAGCTGGCATTGGAGACTCTGGGACCCTTCTTGAACAGAGATGACAAATCCCACTGAATTGTGTGCGCATTTTATTATGTAGATGGATGTGCATAAAACACATGGATATGACCAATAACTTATTTTAACTCGTGATCTGAGCCAGCATTTGAGTCTTGTTATCTACAGATTAAATAAATTGATCTCCCAAAATTACTCCTGTCACTGTAGAAAAAGGGTAGGATCTGATTTCTGGTATTAAATTTAATGTAATAAAGAGTCTATATTTATCATTTCATTGTTAATTTTTTCTTGAACATGCTGAATTATTCTCCTTTTTAATGGTGCATGCCTATAATTTAGTTGCAAAATGTAGGTTGCAATTTTTTACCAAGAAAACCCCCTATGTTTTTGTGATTTTTTTAAATTAAAAAACAACATGTAAGCATCACATTTTGTTATTGGAAACTCCACTACAACATTACTGTGTTAGTGAAGGGGAAACTGACCAGCCTAATTTTGTTGTCCAATGATCAAGGAAGTTAAAAAAAAAAAAAAAGTAAATGGGATGAAAGGTAAAAAGTAAATTGGGGTTGTTTTTTGGTTGGTTGGTTGTTTTGTTCTGATAATCTACATTGAGAACTTTTGTACACCCATCGCTGTAGTGAGTGTCTCCACTCAAAAGTTAGGTCGACCCAGCTATGTCACTCAACAGTATGAAAAATCCACACCCCCGAGTGACATAGTTAAGCCAATCTAACCACTAGTGTAGACAGTAGACACCTACTTACCGCCTCTCAGGGAGGTGGATTGACTGCACCAATGGGAGAACCCCTCCCATTGCTGTGGTGAGAGTCTACACTCAAGTGCTACAGCAAGGTCAAGTGTAGACAATGTGCTAATATGACACAAAGGAAATTTGTTTTTAAATTCAGTCTGTGATTTTAGCTTGATTTCCTCCTTTAATAACTGTTGCCGTACTCTGGGTTTTAAAAGCTGTTATGGTATGTTTCTTAGAGAAGCCTTTTCTTTTCCTAGCATGCATGATCTTTGAGGTAAAAAAGTAGTATATCAGCCACTTTCAGTACCTTATCCTTTCTTGAGAATAGTACCAACATCTTTCTTGCTTTCTTTCATTACTTTTTACAAGACTTCATATAGGGCCAAATTCTGGCAGCCTACCACTTTTCTTCCTAAAGAGATTTACACAAACAAAAGCAGCATTAATTGTGTGCTTATCCTCCAGTTGGTCCTACATGCCTGCATAGATTATTCCTTCCAACAGCAGGGTAAACAGAGTTGGTCAGGAGTGAGTGGAGCACTAACCACATAAGGGCTCCTATGCAGAGATGGTCAGGAAATAATTTTATCCCCAACAAAAAAAATTCAAAAGAGAATGCATTTTTTAATGTTCATCAAAAATGTTTCTTTGAAATTTTATATAATTAAAAAAAAACAAATAAACTAATTCTCCTAAATTTTTCAGTTGCCAAAAACAATACAAACAAAAAAATTGGTAATTGGATTTTCATTTTTTATTGAAAACCTGAAAACTGTAAACAAAAATAGAAAAATTTCATGCAAATTTTCTTAGAGACAAAAAGCCATTTTCCATCTAACAAACATTTAGATAGAAATTTTTTGACCAACTCTACTCTCATGTTGAAATGTGTTCTATTATGTTGTTCTCTTGTATTTGTCACTGTAGCTAAAATGTACTATTAAAGTGTATGGATTTTAGCTAGAAAATCCCAGTAGGCCCTACATAATATCCTTTACTATATGAATCTCCTTCTGAGATCCTTGGGTAACTCCACACTCACAAACACCATTCATCTGATTATGCTTTTGAGTTCTAGTTGCACAGCAGATGATTTGACCTTGGCGCCCTTGACAGAAATACCTCAAACCACTGTCACACTTAAAATGGTTGTGGTTTATTTGCTCTAAGCATTTTCTTCTGTTCCGTTTTTAAACATGTTCAGTTTGTGGTATTAGTAGAAGTTCTGCACCAATAGTTACTTGTTAAATACTTATTAAAATCCTCTTTGGTGTACCATCATGCATAACAGAACCCAGTCTTGAGCATAGAAGTTCTGGTTGCTTTTAAACATTGACATTAAACACCAGAAACATCAATGAGCTAGGATATCTGTGGTCAGAAGGGTGTTTCCCTTCTGTCGAAATGCAGTTATAACTGTACTTCTCTAGCATAAGACAATTATGTAGTCTTAAAAGTGCATCTGTAATGGTGAGGGATTTTCCCCACAACAGAACAGCTTGGATCCTGTCAGAGCAGCTTATCTATACTCAGGTTGGCCATAGCTTCAGGTGCTGATCCCTGTGCTAATTATCTCTGTCAGCAGCACAATAATCAGTTTGTGTCAGGGATCAACTGACTTCGGGTTGATTCCTCAGCCCTGTAATGGTGCCGTACAGTTGTCATGCATTCTTCAGTACACACAGGCCATGAGGGATAGTGTGTTAATCAAGACAGCAGATATACACATGATAGCAATAACACTCTGGGATGTGTTTCATATGGTAGTTTTGATAATATTTGTATCTATTCTGCTTTGGATGTTTTCACTGTGATATTAACATGAACAGCAACAACAGATGCTGGAATTGCAGAAATGAAAATGGAGACTTGATAAAGATATTAAAACCCTGCCCATTAGTGCTTTCCTTCTGGAATGACATGAAGAAATAAACATTCATTTGTTTTTAAATAATAACTTATCTAGAGACCTCAAAAATATGCACCTGGAGGTAATAATCTACTGCTCTAGCAAAGTAGCACATAAGATATTATTATTGAATGCTGCCAGTGTGAGGAGCAGACAGTGGTAGAAGCTGCCATCAACTCCTGTTCCGCCAGGGTGCCCACAGCTGGCGGAGTCTTAGAACCATCTGGATAGGAAGTGGGGGCTAAGACTTCTTGAGACAGAATTTCCCTGGGGCACAGTTGCCTCTGTGGGTGCAGAAGGATTGCAGATTGACACCCCTTTTCCCATGCACATGGGATGAAGCAAGCCCTATATATACTGTAATCAGTTTACAAGTAAATCTGTGAATAGGAACAAAATATTTGTTTGACAATGTCGGACAAGTTCTTTACCCTGCTGAGGGTTAGTTTACTTTCTTCTTTGAGTGCTGTCCCTGTGAGTGTTCCACTCCAGGTGACGGTGCGTCCCGGCGCCGTTGATCAGAGATCTTCGGTATAAGTGCCTGGTCAGCGCAGCTGTTGTCTTGCGGCGTCATTTGAGTCTGTGCAGCGCGCACATGGCCCGACTCCCTCAGTTCCTTCTCAACTGTCCTCGGCTGAAGACGGAGATCAGGGCAATGCTGTAGCTTCTTCCCCTATTGACAGGAAAATTAAATACGATTAACCCAGTTCCACCCTGCCCTTTAGATAAGTTAGTTAATAGTTAGTTAGTTAAAAAAAAAAAAAAAAAACTTTTATCCCCCATTTTTCTTCAAGCTCCCCGCAGAGCGAAAACCTTGATACGTATTCTTGGTCCACCGCAACCTCTCCCTCTTTTACTTCAACATGCCAGGCTCCCCTGGTTTTAAAAAATGCGGGTCCTGCAATGAGGCAATGCTGTGCTCGCTCGCTCTGTGTGCGGTGCCTCGGAGAAACACACATTCTGGCAAAGTGTGCCACTGTAGCAACCTAAAAGCAAAGGCCCAATTGCAACCGAGACCTGCACCTGAAAATGATCCTTATGGAGAAATCGCTATGGATCGGAGAAGGATGTATCTAAACCTTCTCCTAAGTGCTCTCCATCCCTCTCGGAACCAGCCAAGAGCACAGCGCCACCCTCTCAGGAGAAGAGGAAGCGAGCCTCGAGCTCCACACACAGGGAACCAACTAAAAAGAAGCGATCCCCTGCGAGGTCGCTATCAGCAGTGCTGACGGTCTTGAGAGCCAGCACCTACGACTCTCCCCGCACCTCCAGCACCAGGAGCACCACCCATAAGCTGAACAAGTCGAGACATCAAACTACCCATGTCTCCTCCGCGCTGATGGTACCGACGCCCTCGTTGGAACCAGTGCCCGCCACACAACTACCTCCGGTGCCAACACGACCCTCAGTACCGCCACCGGCACCAACAAATCTCCCAGCACTGGCAGATGGCACCACAATGGGGCCACCGGCACCTGCTAAATACAAGATGCCTAAACCATCAGGATCGATCACAACACGTCAGTGCCGCATCTGCCAGCACCACAACAATTCTTAACGCAGAAAGACGTCTCTGTGGTGCCGGTGCCAGAGTCACCTTCACTCGGCACCGTGATTTCTCTTTTAACCCAACCAACTTCACCCCCGGCATATTCAGTGTTTACTGATAGCGATAATGAAGACCAGGACCAAGAGGAGCAACTGTTCTCACCACCAGATTCTCCTACACCCCCATAAAACACACCACTGGGGCTTTACAATACAAAGAACAACCCCAATGGCCACGGTATGGCCCCCCATGGATGGGCCCCCACATGCCATATCCAATGCAATGACCACTACGGGACCCATGGGCAGCTTATATGACTCACCTCGCCTGCACTTCATCACCACCCAGGGCACAACTTTGGTCCTAACCAGTATCCCCAGTGCACCCTACATCCATGGATGCAGTGGACCCACTGGAGGAGCCTGAGGAAGAGGCCATACCTGAGATGCTATCCCCGGAATACAACTCGTCCTTGTCTCCAGATGAAGCCATCATGCCACCTGTGTGCACTCTGGTCTGACGATTTCAAATAGTGTCAGGAGCTGTTCAAATGAATAGCAGTCAGTCAGGAAATTCCATTAGAGGAGATTCAAGAGAATCAACACAAGCTCTTGAAAATTTTGCAACCCTTTTGGCATCAAAAATTGTGGCCCTATAAATGATGGCATTTTAGAACCTGCTGAAAATATATGGCAGACCCTGGCTACTGTTCCACCAACATGCAAGAGGGCAGATCGCAAATATTACATCCCAGCCAAGGGCATAGACTTCCTATTTGCCGACCCATAACCCAATTCTCTGGTGGTGGAAGCAGCAAGCCACAGGGAAAACCAACCTCAATACCAATCCACACTGCAAGATAAGGACCACAAGCGCTTAAACCTCCTAGGCCGCAAGGTATATACATCATCCAAACTACAATTCAGAATAGCCAACTATAGTGCACTCCTTGCCAAGTACGATCTATGGCAAACTTTTCTAATTCACCACAGATATACCAGAGGACAGGAGAGCCCAATTCAAATTGGTCCTGATTGAGGGGCACCTCGTCACCAGAATGGCCCTACAGGCTTCCCTGGACAAGGCCAATATGGCAGCTCGAACTACGGCTACCGCAGTGGTCATGCGCAGAGCCTCATGGCTATCATCATCTGGCATCCCGAAGGAGCTGCAATTAAAGATAGAAGACCTGCCCTTCGACAAGGACAAATTATTTTCAGCAAAAACAGACCAAGTCCTGCACACAATGAAGGACTCACGAGCTACCCTGCATACCCTGAGCATATACACTCCACCCCCAAAAAGAAAGTGGTACCATCCATACCAGAGACCCAGGGCACCACAATACAACCACTTGCAATCCAAACCTTATGAGGTGGAAAGAAACCGCAATAGACTACCCAGGCGCAGACAGAACCAAACAGACCAGTCAGCATCCCAACCATCTAGAAACAAACCAAAATTTTGAAGGATTGGTCGAGGGTCTGAGCAACCACCCCCTAACACCAGCACTCACCTGCCCATTTGGCCACCGCCTACATCATTTCTACCATGCCTGGCAGCAAATCACACAAGACCGCTGGGTTCTGGAGATAGTATATTCGGGCTACTCCATCCCTTTAACTTCCTGCCCACCTACCCTACCCCCTTCCCCTCTCCTCTTCAGTGACCCTTCTCACGAGCACCTGCTACGAATTCAATTAAATAATCTTCTTCAGCTAGGTGCAGTAGAAACAGTGCCAACACAATACAGAGGGAAGAGATTCTATTCCCACTATTTCCTAACCCAGAAGAAAAGCAGCGGATGGCGACCGATACTAGACCTATGAAGGCTCAACAAATTCATATGCTCCCAAAAATTCAGGATGGTCACATTGGGCACAATAAGACTAGCGCTGGAACAGGGGGACTGGTTCTCAGCCCTCGACCTACAAGACGCATATGTTCACATCTCAATACATCCAGCACACAGACGATTCCTGCGATTCATAGTAGGACAAGAACATTTCCAGTACAGAATGCTCCCATTCGGTCTCTTCACTGCACTGAGGGTATTCTCCAAATCCCTGGTAGTAATCACAGCTCATCTACGCAAACAAGCGATCATATTTTTTCCATACCTGGACAATTGCCTCATCAAGGGTCATTCATACAAGGAGACAGAAACAATCACAAGACTCACCATCAACCTCTTCCAGAGACTAGGGCTGCAAATAAATTTCCAAAAATCCACTTTGATACTCACACAACAACTGGAGTTCATCGGGACCTATCTAGACTCAACTCAGGCCAGAGCCTTGCTACCTCACACCAGATTCCTGGCCATCAAACCCCTCATAGACATTGTGTTGAACTGCCCAAGAATCGAGTCACAAAAGTGCTTACAACTACTAGGTCACATGGCCACCACCACATTCGTGGTGAAATAAGCCAGACTACACATGAGGTGCCTCCAGGGCTGGATGAGCTCCATATACAGACCCACCAAACACAGACTCAACATGATGGTAACACCACCCACTGCTGTACTAATGTCATTACAACGATGGACAAAGACAGAATATCTGCATAGGTGTCCCCTTCCACCACAGACTTCCCTCCATCATGATAACTACAGATGCTTTCCTACTGGGCTGGGGAGCACACCTCGACCACCACACGATACAAGGAAGGCGGTCAATGTCGGAATCACACCTGCACATAATCCCTCTTGAGCTCAGGGCAGTGCAAAAAGCCTGCATTCACTTCTTACCACTCTTAAGGCACAAATCCGAATAATGACAGACAATATCACATGCATGTTTTACATCAACAGACAAGGCAGGGCTGGATCGTGTTCCTTATGCGTGGAAGCAATGAAACTATGGAACTGGTGCATCCAGCACCACATCAACATCTCCACTTCATACCTACCTGGATGTCAGAATACTATGGCTGATACACTAAGAAGACAATTTTCACAGGAACTGTCATAACTATAAAGGGAAGGGTAACAGCTCTCCTGTGTACAGTACTATAAAATCCCTCCTGGCCAGAGACTCCAAAATCCTTTTACCTGTAAAGGGTTAAGAAGCTCAGGTAATCTGGCTGACACCTGACCCAAAGGACCAATAAGGGGACAAGATACTTTCAAATCTTGGTGGGGGGGGAGGCTTTTGTTTGTGCTCTTTGTTTTTGGGGGTTGTTCGCTCTTGGGACTAAGAGGGACCAGACATCAGTCCAGGCTCTCCACAGCTTTCTGAACAAGTCTCTCATATTTCAAACTTGTAAGTAAACAGCCAGGCAAGGCGTGTTAGTTTACCTTTGTTTTCTCAACTTGTAAATGTACCTTTTACTAGGGTGTTTACCTCTGTTTGCTGTAACTTTGAACCTAAGGCTAGAGGGGGGTCCTCTGGGCTCTTTAAGTTTGATTACCCTGTAAAGTTATTTTCCATACTGATTTTACAGAGATGATTTTTACCTTTTTCTGTAATTAAAAGCCTTCTTTTTAAGAACCTGATTGATTTTCCTTGTTTTTAGATCCAAGGGGGTTGGATCTTGATCCACCAGGAGTTGGTGGAAGGGAGGAGGGGGGATGGTTAATTTCTCCTTGTTTTAAGGGGTTTGGATCTGTATTCACCAGGGAATTGGTGAAGAGTCTCTCAAGGCTACCCAGGGAAGGGTATTAGCATCGAGAGTGGTGGCAGCAGACCAGATCTAAGCTGGTAGTTAAGCTTAGAAGTTTTCATGCAGGCCCCCACATCTGTACCCTAAAGTTCAGAGTGGGGAAGCAGCCTTGACATGGTGGCAGAGCGGTGGGATCATTTTAAACCAAAAGCCAGTAAGATTTTTTTTTCTCCTTTCTAGCTGCTTGGAGAGCAGAGCTGAAGGTAGATGCATATCTTATCTCTCCTTGCCTGAAGGCAGAGGTGTTAAGTTTTTTTTAACAAGGGTCTTTGTTAAGAGAAGGGTTCAATCAGTGAGCAAACAGCTGGTAAAAGGAATTTACAAGCTGAATTGTTTTTTTTTCTTTCTACCTCTCGGGGATAGCTAGTTAGAAAGTCTCTGTTACCTCAGCAGCAGCCTTGACAGGAACACAAATGAGAACTGAATTCGAGGGGCGTACAACAAATATTCGACCTATGGGGATTCCCATCTATCGACCTGTTTGCCACAACACAGGACCGCAAATGCCCTCTCTTTTGCTACAGAGCAGGGCTCGACCCCTGCTCTCTGGGAGACGCTTTCCTGATTTGATGGGACAAGACACTTATGTATGCACTCCCACCAATCCCACTAATACACAGGGTTCTATACAAGGTCAGAGACGGCAAAGCCAGGTACCCTTACCTGCTGTGCATGTCAGTGTACCCTCCACGAACTCTCTTGATGAGGTTGGTCAGATCCTCCATCCACAACTGGAGAGGCTCCACCTGAAAGTGTGGTTCCTCCATGGTTCCAAGTACACGAGATAACCTGTTCAGAACAGGTCAAATGCATATTACTGAACAGCAGACAGGACTCCACGCACAATACTTACCTTCAAAAGTGGAAACGTTTCTGTGTATGGTGCCTGCAAAAGGGCTCACTCCCTACACTACACCCCTTCCTGTACTGCTGGATTACCTGGTAGAGCTCAAGAATTCAGGACTTTCATTCAGCTCTATCAAAGTACATCTCGTAGCAATTAATGCTTTTCATGACAGAATTGATGGATTCTCGGCATTTACATATCCAACCACCAAACGCTTCCTCACGAGGCTTCAGAACCTTTACCCCAAAGTACACCCTCCCACATCCATGTGGGATCTGAACCTAGTCCTCCGGGTCCTCATCAGTCCTCCCTTTACAACCCTAACTTCCTGCTCTTTACTACACATGTTAATGAAGGTAGCATTCCTAGTTGCCATCGCATCGGCTAGACTGGTGAGCAAAATAGACGCACTGATGGCCAATCCTCCCTATACAATCTTCTTTAAGGATAAGGACACAATGCGACTTCACCCTAAATTCCTCCCGAAGTTTGCATCCAAATTACACGTCAACCAACCAAAACACCTCCCCACGTTCTACCCTAAAACACACAAAACCCCACAGGAGGCCACACTACCCACCCTTGATGTGAGAAGAGCAATAGACTTCTATTTAGACAGAACAAAACCATTCCGTAAATCCCCTAGACTCTGTCTCCACAACCAAACGATCTAAGGGTGCCGCTATATCCAAGCAACGACTTTCCAAGTGGATATCAGACTGTATCAGATCATGCTATCAGACCCAGAACATAGAATCCCCTGCCGGGGTCAGGTCCCACTCTACTTGAGCCCATAGGCGTGCACAGCACATTTCATTAGGGTGTGCACCCAGGGATTTTTTTTTTTAAAGGCGAACATCATAAAGGGCAGGGTGTGGGAGGGGGTGCTGTGTGCAGGAAGGGGCTCAGGGCAAGGGATTGGGGCAGAGGAGGGGTGTGGGGTATATGAGGGGGCTCAGGGAAGGGGGTTGGGGTGCAGGAGGGGTGCGGCAGGGGGCTCAGGGCAGGGTGTTGGGGTGCAGGAGGGGTACAGGGTGCAGGCAGGGGGCTCAGGGAAGGGGGTTGGGGGGGCAGGAGGGGCTCAGGGCAGGGGGTTGTGGGGCAAGGTGCAGGCAGGGGGCTCAGGGCAGGGAGTTATGGGGCAAGGGGCTGGGGTGAGAGGTGCAGGCAGGGGGCTCAGGGCAGGGAGTTGGGGGACAGGAAAGGGGCTCAGGGCAGGGAGTTGGGGTGAGAGGTGCAGGCAGGGGACTCAGGACAGGGAGTTGGGGTGCAGGAGGGTAGGCTGTTTGTAGGCAGGCCCGGGGCTGGGGATCTGGGCTCCCCAGTCCCGGCAGGCAGGCTCGGGGGCCGGGCAGAGGGGGCCGGGCTGGGCGCTTGGGGCCAGGCTGGGCAGAGGCAGCTGGGGTGGATCGCAGAGGGGCCGGGCTGCTCCCAGGGCTGGACTCAAGGCCGAGGGTGCCGGGCCGGAGCCCCCGAACAGCGCCGGGGAGCTGAGCTCGCAGCCGGGCTGTGGGGGGGCCTGTGGGCCGGGCTCACCCCCTGCCCCGGGCCTGCTGGCTCCTGGGCCCCACTTAAGGTGGGCTGGGCTCAGGGGCGGCCTGACCCCCCCGGCCAGCGCGGGGAGCCGCAGGCGGGTTTGGGGCCCTGGGTGCTGGAGGGGGGCAGCTGCCTTGGGGGGGGGCTGTGGCCACCTTAAGCGGCTGTGTTGGTGCTGCCAGGGAGCACATGGGGCTGTTAAAGCAGCCAGCCTGGCCCTGGGGAAGGGGAGCCTGGCTCAACAGGGTGCAGGCAGGGGGCTCAGGGCAGGGAGGGAGGGTGCAGGAGGGGTTCGGGCTCCGGCCCAGCGCCGCTTACCCGCAGCGGCATGCTCCCTGCCTGCCAGGGCCCCATGCCGTGCCGTTCACCACATCCCCGCGCAGCCCCGGGGGAGGGGAGGGGTGGCACAGGGCTCTGCACGCTGCCCTTGCCATGCCTCCAGGTACCTCCCCTGAAGCTCCCATTGGCCACGGTTCCCCGTTCCCGGCCAATGGGAGCTTCGGGAGGCGGTGCCTGGAGCAACCCCCCGGCCCCAGAGACATGGTGCCCTGATGGCTGCTTCTGAAAGCAGCGCGGGGCCTGCGGCACCACGGGGGGCAAATCCCGCGGGCCGGATCCGGCCCATGGGCATTAGGGTGTGCCCAGGCACACCCGGCACACCCCGTGCGCATGCCTATGCTTGAGCCATGTCAACATCTGTGGCATTCCTACACAACGTACCCATTCTGGACATTTGCAAAGCCGCCACATGGGCATCAGACCACACTTTTGCCAAGCACTATCCCATCACACAGAATGCCAGGTCGGATACCTTACTGTCCTCTCCGCTGCTACAATGCACATAAAGTCCCCCCAACCATAGTGGGTACTACTCTACATTCACCTTGAGTGGAGCACCCACAGGGACAGCACTTGAAGAAGAGACAGTTTCTCACCTTGTGCAGTAATTGAGGTTCTTCGAGATGTGTATCCTTGTGGGTGCTGCACTACCCACCCTCCTCCCCTCTACTTTGGAGTTCAAGAACAAAGACTCTACAGTAGAGAAGGAACTGAGGGGGTCGGGCTGTGCATGCACTGAACAAACTCAAACGATGCTGCGAGACAACAGCTGTGCACGCGCGGACTGACCAGGCACTGCTACTGAAGATCTCCGATCAAAGGTGCCTGGACACACCGTCACCTGGAGTGGAGCACCCACAGGGGGACACATCTCAAAGAACCTCAGTTACTGCACAAGGTGAGTAACCTTCTCACACAAGTAGTTCCATTGAAATCCAAGGATGGCACAAACTGACCACTAATGATTATAGCTTTGCTGTACTTTTCTCTCTCATTTATTTTTTTTCTATTTACAGTCCTCTCTCGTTTTGGATTGGATTTCAGCTATTGTTATCACTCTGTTAAAAGTCACTATTCTATTAACTAGTGTTGCTCAAATTGAGTTTTAAGATTCTCTAGTGATGTGTCACTACTATTTGCAATATGCTGGATTCTAAGTTAAATTTTTGAAATATTGAAATGACAGCATGGAGCATCTCTTAGCTGTTTTGCTGAATCAGGGCATTGATTACACGTTCAAATGACCAAATTCATATATCATGTACACCAGTTCTCACTGAGGGTAGGAATGTGTTGGTGTGAATAAGCATTTGAGAATTTGGAGAGGAAAGATGCAGGATTCGTTTCAGGTCTCTGACCTAATCTCTTCCCCCTAGCGCATATGAAATGGCAGTGAAAGTTACTGATGGAGAATCTTCACTAGCTTATGGAGGTTCCGCTTTTCACACTGTAGCATATCCACTAGAGATTCATGGGGCAGCTATGAATCAGTGAGACCCTGCTTTCATAGCTCTTTTAAGAGGTGTGCTATCTAAGAGAGGGAAGCAACAGAGGAATTGGAAGTTGTGTAACAAAGCAGAAGCAAGAGGCATGCAGACTTCTCTGTTGGGTCCTCTGAATTTGTGGGGACCTAAAAGCATCCACACGTGTGGGGTTAAGAAAGAATATCAGTGAATTTGGTTTTCACAGTTTCCATTTCTATATTTGGGTTTTCCAGAGAATCAGTTTGCTTAGGAGAACATTGGACCCATATTATAGTGTATGGCCATATACAAAAACTTATGTTAAGTGTGCCTAGAGCTGGGCATATAAATGAATTTTGTGTTTGCTAGCACCACCAAAAAAAAAAAAAAAAAAATTCTGGTCAACCCTAAACAAAATATTTTAGAATATTTTGGCAAACCAAAAAAAAAAAAAAAAAAAAATTATTTTGGGCCAAATGAATATTTTTTTTGGTCAAAAATGAAACATTTTTTTCAACCTAAAGTGAAATGTTTAATTTCATTTTCAAGGTTTTATTAAAAAAATTAAAATAAAATTGCAATAACATTCTAAACAAAAAATCATTATGAATTGAAATATCAAAATGTTTCATTTTGATATTTTTTTTGTTTGATTGGTTGTTTTGGTCTGACCAAATTTTTTTTGGCAAATTCAACGCAAATTTGTAAAATGTTTTGGTCCATTCGTATCTGATAAAAAACTTTCATCTGAAAAATTTCAGCCTGCTTCAACTGTTCTCCTTTGCATTTTGCAGCACTCATCCCTACATCATTCCCACTTATTTAATCTGCTCTTGAAAAAGGTATTTAAATGTAACTTTAGCATAGCTTTTGAATTTCAATTAGCAATAATAGTTGAAATAGAAGACACTGCTAGTAGAAAATTCCATCATGTTTAAAAAAACCCAAACTTTTAAAAACCGTTCTAGAACCCTTAAAAGCTTTTTTCTATCCGCACATCAGTATTTCTGAATGCATTATGTATGAGGCATCTAGTTTCTGTTCTCATGTTGTTCTCTTTAGAGTTTTAATAACAGTTTATCATGTTTTAATTAATAGAACATCATGTTGTGAAACTAATGTACAGATTGTCTCCAGGCATCAAACATGTTGCCAACAAAAGAGTGACACATCAGAATTTATAAAACAAGGTTACAGCAGAGATTTGTGGCAGAAAGAACTAAAGTGATCTGTGGAGAAAAATAAGAGGAATGCTTTTCTACTGTAAAAAAAGTCTATGCTTTAATTTTGTGTTTTTAACATGTAAATTTTCCTTTTTAATCTGGAAGGGGATTGCCCATCCTTTGTTTATTTGATAAGTATAAGAAGAGATGGTTTGAAATACTAATGTGATAAAATATGAACAATTTTATTTTAACATCTTTGGTGTGTACAAACTTCAAACTAATCCCACAACACAAACATATCCATCCACACATAAAAATCACTGTCCTCCCTAAGAGCAATGATTTGTAATAAATAAACCTCACATGTATTTTATAGCTCATAAAGACAGAAAGAGGAAACTTTCCCATTCTTTTTCCCCAAGTTTTCCTCCCCCGGCTTTGAGGAAGTTGTGCAGTTCAGCCTTTCTGGCTGCTTCTTGTAAGAGAAAATCAGTACTAATTGGAAGCAGTGGGATGTGCGTGGAACTAATAGAGGTAGCTGCTCTCCAAATTATCCTGCAGGACTTTGCATGGAAATGAAAACAGGCAGTGAGACCTTGGCTGAGTAACTGAGTGGAAGCAAATGTTCCTACTGAGAACGATGCTGCCTTTGAGCTGCTACTCTTTCATCTCTGGCAAGAGTGGGGAAAGGAATTAGAAGCACTGGAAGTAGCAGCATAATTATTTTTTGAAAAATTTGCCAAGAGGTTAAGGGGGTTAGTATACTGACAGAAGATAGAGATACAATGGAGCTAGACTTTCACTGGAATGATTGGGACTGGAGCAAACAAATGCAACATCTGTACAGTAAGTAGTCTGTCATCTGAAACCTACATTAACTTATAGTGCTCTAATAGTTTCAGAAAGGTGTGTGTGTAATATTTTTCTTCCAAATATTTAGGCACTTGACTAGAAGTGCCCTGATTTTCTGAGGTGCTAAGCACTGCAGCTCCCACTGATTTCATTTTTCAAAAAAGAACTCTGTCAATTATCCATCACTGCTACACTGCAGGCCATAAACTAAAAGTTACTGTTGGCAAATATTTGACTCAGTCACATCACAAAGTAAAAATATCTCAATGCTGAGGGATGAGTATTCTGTAAATATAAAGTGCTCAAGGATACATTTGATCCCTAGGAGTTCCTGTGCCTTGCAGTGGGCTCAACCTAACATTACGTTTGTTTTTGATCAAGGTATACATTTAGATAGACACATAGTAAAACAACCATTTCCCCAATAAAATATTAATACTGTTGTAATTGTGTCTTATTAAATAGACTACTAAAGGCCTGACCCTACCCCACAGAGGTCAATGGCAAGGCTCCCTTTGGATCAAACCCTAAATGAATAAGTAGATCTTCATTGTTACAAATGTGTTGTGGATTTTTGTATGATTTTATTTATTTATTGGATTTTATTTATTGGTTTTTTATTAAACTAAGATAAAGTCACCTATTCAGTTCTTGACAATACGTTAACGATACTCTAACAAATTCATCATTTTCTTCAGATAAGATGGAATGACCCAGGGGAAAAAAATATAATAGAAATAAATTAAGCCATACACCATCTCTAGAGCGCCATATCACCACACTAATTACCTCATGAGCAAAGGAGAAAATGTGGGCCTTAGAGTGCACCCTGAAGGCTAATGAATTCGGGCTATTAGCAACCTGGGGAGGAACTGAATTCCAGTGACTGCCTTGCCAACCACTCCCTCTGACTTAGATTAGTTTAATTGAATTTATTGAAGTGATTTGGGATGTTAATGAGGTTGATCAAGTGTGTTCCAGTGTTTATAATAATAATACACACCTCCTATATAGTACTTGTCATTGAGTAGATCTCAAAGCACTTTTTATAAAGGAAGTCAGTATCAGTATCTCCATTTAACAGATGGGGAAACTGAAGCACAGGTTAGTGAAGTGACTGCCCAAGGTCACCCAGCAGGCCTGTGGTAGAGTCATCAATAGAACTCAAGTCTCCTGAGTCCTAGTGCTCTATCCAGTAGTGTACCATGCCTGACCACTGCAGGTTGTTTAAGCACAGAGGTTTTCCTGAATATCTAGTGATTACTGTGTATGTTCTTACAGTGACATAAATATTAGGAAGGGTATTTAGGAAAACAGAAGTCGCCTGATTGGTTCAGCTGATTAGCCCTGTGTCTAGTGAACTCCAGCAGTGGCCTGTGCTTACTCATCAGAGGAAAATTAAAAACTGCAGCTGAGAATCCATGCCATAGCTTCCCACTGCAGCAGTGTTCACAAACTAGTAACAGAACTAGTGGTGTTTCTTTTTCCTGTATGTTTATTACACACCGTTAACTGAAGCATTAACTCTTTACAGTATTTTTGCTAGGCTAAAATCTGTCCTGTTTATTAACTGATGTGATTTGATATCTCCCTAGATTCCTATTTATGTGGGGGTCAGGAGGTGAGAATTTTTTCCATTTAAACATTAATTTTTAAAAATGATTTATGCTCTACCATTTTTATGCTTACAGGTGTATATTAAAAATGCAGATAACTCATCACAAGTCATAGTAGGAAATTCTCTGCCATTCCTTTTAATGTTGCATGTTTAAAAAAATCTTTAATCCTTCAAGTGGCTGCCATTCACAGTTGCAGGAGAAAATGGACTCCTGGAGATGGGGAAATAGGCTTTACTAAAGCACCTAGCACAATGTGACTTTCACTTACATGCTTTTGAAAAATCCTACCCACTGTCTCTAAAGACGAATCAGATGAGTGAAAGTTTGCATGTTTAAAGCTGTTCTGTCTTTTTTACAAACCAGCAGATAATATTTTTCTGAAGATAGGGTCCAATTTGCTAAAGAAAGATATTCTATCTTCTCTTGTATCAGAAAAGCTTCCAAACATGAATTTTAGTCCTGTCTTTCTTTTAAAACTTGTACTATGCAACTCCCAGTTTCTCAGCAAGTGCATTTCAAACCACAACAGCAGTTTCTGGGATTTACAGAGATGTTTTTTTGCAGGGCAAGGTGATCCCTTTAGCTATCACCTGTCAACATTTGCTGCACTGCTGGAAAAGTATCTCTTATCGTTTGTTATCTTGAAAATTTTGCAGGGATCGTAGAAATGTCTTAACGATATTCATAGGCATTTCTCCCCAATAGAGAGAGACCTTTCTATCTCTCTTTTTAATCAACTCATTAGCATGAAACTCAGAGATGTAATCATACCAGACTGGAATTGGGGTCATGCCATAGGGTTGTTGAAACGGAGACTTTGTGACATGATGATATATGGCCATTTCACAACAATGTCTTTAATGCATAAAATCTGCCCTTTAATTACATTTTAAATCTCATTTGAAAAGATTTTATCATTATGGAAATTGCTCTGTAAATGCTCCCTTGATAACACCCAATAAAAGTTCCACTGATGGATTGAAAGAAGAGCAAGTGATTTAGAAGCTAAAATGTTCCCATGGGAACAGTGTTTGGTTGCTTCAGGCTAGGTGCTCCATACAATAACCAAAAATCATGTTGACTCAATGCTTTGTTTTTTCTGAGGCACTCTTGCCTAGATTATGACATTATTGCTTCTTCAGTGACTTGAAAACATGCTTCTGATTTCCAGCTCTGTGTTCCTTTCTCCTAAGCCTTAGAATCATGTTTAGATTTTACAATTAAAGCAATACGTACATTATACCATACAACCTTATGCTATACAAACATTATACCATACAAAAACACACCTACAGTGGTTGCATTTAAAAAGTTTCTTTTGTATTGAAAGATTCTACTGTGCTGAAAGGGACTGCCTATACTTAAATTGAGAAATACTACTGGCTCCAGAGATCTCTCTCAAAAGAGAAGTAACTTTTAAGTGTAACCGCTGTGGTGTGAAGTCACTGAGATAAAATAAGAGTGGCCATACTTGGTCAGACCAAAGGTCCATCTAGCCCAGTGTCCTGTCTTCGATAGTGGCCAGTGCAAGGTGCCCCAGAGGGAATGAAGAGAACAGATAATCAAGTGATCCATTCCCTGTCGCCCATTCCCAGCCTCTGGCAAACAGAGGCTAGGAACATCATCCCTGCCCATCCTGGCTAATAGTCATTGATGGACCTCCATGAACTATTTAGTTCTTTTTTGAACCCTGTTATAGTCTTGGCCTTCACAACATCCTCTGGCAAAGAGTTCCACAAACTAACTGTGCATTGCATGAAAAATAACACCTCCTTATTTACTTTCTCCATACCAGTCATGATTTTATACACTTCTATCATATCCCCCCTTAGTCGTCTCTTTTCCAAGTTGAAAAGTCCCCATTTTATTAATCTCTCCTCATACAGAAGCCGTTCCATACCCTAATCATTTTTGTTGCCCTTCTCTGAACCTTTTCCAATTCCAATATATCTTTTTTGAGATGGGGCAACCACATCTGCACACAGTATTCAAGGTATGGGCATATCATGGATTTATATAGAGGCAATATGGTATTTTCTGTCTTATTATCTATCCCTCTCTTGATGATTCCCAACATTCTGTCCGCTTTTTTGACTGCCGCTGCACATTGAGTGGATGTTTTCAGAGAACTATCCACAATGACGCCAAGATCTTTCTTGAGTGGTAACAGCTAATTTAGACCTATCATATTATATGTATAGTTGGGATTATTTTTTCCAATGTGCATTACTTTGCATTTATTAACATTGAATTTCATCTGCCATTTTGTTGCCCAGTCACCCAGTTTTGAGAGAACGTTTTGTAGTTCTTTACAGTCTGCCTGGGACTTAATTATCTTAAGTAGTTTTGTATCATCTGCAAATGTTGCAACCTCACTATTTACCCCTTTTTCCAGATCATTTATGAATATGTTGAATAGGACTGGTCCCAGTACAGACCACTGGGGAACACCACTATTTGCCTCTTTCCATTCTGATAACTGACCATTTATTCCTATCTTTTAACCAGTTACCAATCCATGAGAGGACCTTCCCTCTTATCCCATGACAGCTTAAAATGCTATATTCTTTAAATAAAAAAAAAAATCCAAATCCATTTACACTTGAAAATAATTTTAGTTAAAATATTCCGTAGAACATGGCAAGGGAGGTATGTTGTAGAAAATGCAGGGCAAAATGGCCTGCAATTGCCAATGCTGTTTAATTTAGTTCATTTAGTTTACATAGGATTTTCTGGAGTTTGCAAGCCAGCCACTGTCATTCAATAATCAGATAGCGTTACCAACTTTCTAAACGCACAAAACCGAACACCCTTGCCCCACCCCTTCACTGAGGCCCCACCCCTGACCCAACCTTTCTCCAACGCCCTGCCTCCCACTCACTCCATTCCCCCTCCATCCGGTGCTCACTCTCCCCGACCCTCACTCACTTTCACTGGGCTGGGGCAGGAGGGGGTGAGGGCTCTGGGTGGGGCCAGAAATGAAGGGTTCAAGGTGTGGGACCATAGGCGCTGACTCCGTGGGTGCTCTGGGGCTGGAGCACCTATGGAAAAAAATTGGTGGGTGCTCAGCACCCACCGGCAGCGCCCCGCCCTGCCCCCCCCCCGCTCCAGCTTACCTCCGCCTCCTCCGCAAGCATGCCACCGTGTCCTGCTTCTCCCCCCTCCCTCCCAGCGCTTGTGCCGCGAAACAGCTGATTCGCGGGGCAGGGAGGGAAGGGGGAGGAGGGGGAACGCGGCGCGCTGGGGAAAGCGGCAGAGCCAGGGCAGGGATTTGGGGAAGGGATCCAATAGGGGCAGGGAGGGGGCAAAGTTAGGGTGGTGACTTTGGGGATGGGGTTGGAATGGGGTCGGGGCTAGGGGCGGGGAAAGGGTGGAGTCGGGACGGGGCCAGGGGTGGGGGGGCGTGGGCACCCACCGGCGCCGGAGAAAGTTGGTGCCTATGTGTGGGACAGGGCTCTGAGCTGGTGCAGGGTGTTGAGGTGTGGGAGGGAGTGCGGGCTCCAGGCTCCAGGAGGCAGTTTGGGTGCAGGAGGGGGCTCAGGGCTGGGGTTGGAGTTTGGGGTGCAGTAGGGGATGAGGGCTCCGGCTGGGGGTGCGGGCCCTGGAGTGGGGCTGGGGATGAGGGTTTGGTGTGCAGGAGGGGGCTCTGGGCTGGAGTCGAGGGGTTCAGAGTGGGGGAGCAGGCACAGGGCTGGGGCAAGGGGAGGGGGTGCAGGAGGAGGTGCAGGCTCTGGCTGGGGGTGTGGGCCCTGGGGTGGGGCAGGAGATGAGGGGCTTGGGGTGCAGAAGGCGGCTCAGGGCTGGGGCAGGGCCTGGGTGAGAGAGGGGATGCAGGCACTGGGAGGGAGTTAGTGTGCGTGAGCGGGTTCCGATCTGGGGCTGGGGTTTGAGGTGCAGGAGGTTGTTTGGGTGCGGGTTCCAGCTGGGCGGTACTTATCTCAGGTGGCTCCTGGGCAGTGGCGCAGCAGGGCTAAAGCCAGCTCCCTGCCTTCCCTGGTTCCATGTGTCTCCTGTCCGGCCCAGTGGCTCCATGCCTGCAGGCGCTGCTCCCGCAGCTCCCATTGGCTGCGGTTCCTAGGGGCCACAAGGACATGCTGGCTGCTTCCAGGAGCCACACAGAGCCGGGCAGGCAGGGAGACTGCCTGAGCCCCGATGCACCGCTGACTGGACTGTTAATGGCTAGGTCAGCGATGCAGACCAGAGCCGCCAGAGTCCCTTTTTGACTAGGTGTTCCGGTTGAAACTGGACGTTTGGCAACCCTATGATCAGACCTTGCAAGCAGTTACCTCCAGTGCAGAGTTTGCTACTGTAAGTAATCCCAATCAACTGGAATGAGACTACTTAGGGTAGTAAGTAATACAACAGGTAGTTCATGTTTGTAGGAGCAGGCCTGTGGATCCTGATTCTGGAAGGAGTGCCATGTAGGCATGGAGTCTCAGTGACTTCAGTGGATATCTGTGCAGGCTCAGGGGAGTCCACCAGCACAGAGCTGCAGAATCGAGGCCCTGTTTCAACAAGGTTTAAAAGCATGCGACTAACTTAAAGTATGGGAGTAGTTCCATTGACATCAGTGCTCTGAAGAGCCTGCCGTGCTACACAGAGTGGAGAGTGGTCCCACAAATGGCAATGGCTGGAGGCGATATGCCTGTGGAGGCCAGGAGGAGGCATAATGCTTCTAAATCCATTGAAGAGAGTGAACATAAGAACAGCCATACTGGGTCAGACCAAAGGTCCATCAAACCCAGTATCCTATCCTCTGACAGTGGCCAATGGCAGGTGCCCCAAAGGGAATGAACAGACAGGTTATCAAGTGATCCATGCCCTGTCACCCAATCCCAGTTTCTGGCAAACAGAGGCTAGGGACACCATTCCTGCCCATCCTGGCTAATAGCCATTGATGGACCTATTTTCCATGAATCTATCTAGCTCCATTTTGAACCCCCGTTATAGTATTGGCCTTCACAACACCCTCTGGCAAGGAGTTCCACAGGTTGACAGTGTGTTGCATGAAAAAATACTTTCTTGTGTTTGTTTTAAATCTACTACCTATTAATTTCATTTGGTGGCCTCTTGTTCTTGTATTATGAGAAGGAGTAAATAACACTTCCTTATTTACTTTCTCTATACCACTCATGATTTTATAGACCTCTATCATATCCCCCCTTAGTCACCTCTTTTCCAAGCTGAAAAGTCCCAGTCTTATTAATCTCTCCTCATACGGAAGCCGTTCTATACCTCTAATCATTTTTGTTACCCGTTTCTGAACCTTTTCCAATTCCAATATATCTTTTTTGAGATTGGGGCAACCACATCTGCATGCAGTATTCAAGGTATGGGCATATCATGGATTTATATAGAGGCAATATGATATTTTCTGTCTTATTATCTATCCCTCTCTTGATGATTCCCAACATTCTGTTTGCCTTGTTGACTGACGCTGCACATTGAGTGGATGATTTCAGAGAACTATCCATAATGACTCCAAGATCTCTTTCTTGAGTGGTAACAGCTAATTTAGACCCCATCATTGTATATGTATAGTTAGGATTATGTTTTCCAATGTGCATTCCTTTGCATTTATCAACATTAAATTTCATCTGCCAGTTTGTTGCCCAGTCACCCAGTTTTGAGAGATCCTTTTGTGGCTCTTCGCAGTTTGCCTGGGACTTAACTATCTTGAGTAGTTTTGTATCATCTGCAAATTTTGCCACCTCACTGTTCACCCCTTTTTCCAGATCGTTTATGAATATGTTAAATAAGACTGGGCCCAGTACAGATCCCTGGGGGATACCACTATTTACCTCTCTCGATTCTGAAAATTGAACATTTATTCCTACCCTTTGTTTCCTATCTTTTAACCAGGTACCAATCCATGAGAGAACCTTCCCTCTTATCCCATGACTGCTTGTTTTGCTTAAGAACCTTTGGTGAGGGACCTTGTCAAAGGCTTTCTGAAAATCTAAATACACTATATCCACTGGATCTCCTTTGTCCGCATGCTTGTTGACCCCGTCAAAGAATTCTAGTAGATTGGTGAGGCATGATTTCCCTTTACTAAAACCATGTTGACTATTTCCCAACAAATTTTGTTCATCTATGTGTCTGACACTTTTGTTCTTTACAATAGTTTCAACCAATTTGCCTGCTACTGAAGTGAGGCTTACTGGCCTGTAGTTGCCAGGGTCACCTCTGGAGCCCTTTTTAAAAATTGGCATTACATTAGCTATCCTCCAGTCATTTGGTACAGAAGCTGATTTAAATGATAGGTTACAGATGACAGTTAGTAGTTCTGCAATTTCGTATTTGAGTTCCTTCAGAACTCTTGGATGAATACGATCAGGTCCTGGAGACTTATTACTGTTTAGTTTATCAATTTGTTCCAAAACCTCTTCTAATGACACCTCAATTTAGGACAGTTCCTCAGATCTGTCACCCAAAAAGAATGGCTCAGGTTTGGGAATCTCCCTCACATCCTCAACAGTGAAGACCTATGCAAAGAATTCATTTCGTTTCTCCGCAATGGCCTTATAGTCTTTGAGTGCTCCTTTAGCATCTCGATCATCCAGTGGCGCCACTGGTGGTTTAGCAGGCTTTCTGCTTCTGATATATTTTTAAAAAAAGTGCTATTGCTTTTGGAGTTTTTGGCTAGCTGTTCTTCAAATTCTTTTTTTGGTCTTTCTAATTATATTTTGACACTTCATTTGCCAGCGTTTGTGCTCTTTTCTATTTTCCTCATTAGGATTTATCTTCCGTTTTTTAAAGGATGCCTTTTTGCTTTTCACTGCTTCTTTTACTTGTTGTTTAACCACGATGGCTCTTTTTTGATTCTCTTACTATGTTTTTTAAATTGGGGTATACATTTAAGTTGAGCCTCTATTATGGTGTCTTTAAAAAGTTTCCACGCAGCTTGCAGGGATTTTACTTTTGGTACTGTACCTTTTAATTTCTGTTTCACTAACCTCCTCAACACAGCAGCAGAAGCAGGTCATACAGCTCCTGAGCTAGTATACCATATGTCCCCTCACTGCCCAGTGAAGCTCTATAGGAGGAGGAGTCAATAGATGGACCACGGGCCAAATCCAGACCACAAGATGCTTTTGAACTGACCCTGAAATATTTTTATTTACTTATTATTATCATTATTATTGTCGTTGTTTTTATTGTTTTCTCTGGAGTCTGAACTTTAAATATACCTTGACCAAGAAATTTGGACCTTGACAAAAAATAATTCACTACACCTGCTCTATAGCAAGTTGTTATGGGGGCGGGGCAAAGACCTGTTTGTGCCCATCCCAGACAAACCCATGGCACATTTAATACTTCAGGCAGCAATAATGCTGCTTCCATCCATCTCCTTGGGCTCAGGGAGCACAAGCAGACACCATATGGGTGACCTTTGTTCAGGAGCATTTATGGAGAAAAACTCTCTCCATGCAGGCCTTTAAATGTTACATACATTGGGAAAAAATCCTAGCTCATCATTTTTTGAAAAGTCATTTAAACAATTTTCTGTTGTTTACCTTCTCTGAGCATTTGAAGTGAGTATCTGTTCTGTTCATCCCCTCTGAAGCACCTGGTCTTGGCCACTGTTGGAAGACAAGATACTGGGCTAGATGGACCACTGGTCTGACCCAATATGGCTGTTCTTATGTTCTTATGATGTTCACCAACCAGAATTCATATGCACATATGTTCCTCCTCATTTGCTGTTGTTGAGATAAGTGAAACTAGTATTCATCAACAAGGAGGATGGTAAATAAGTACTCAATTTCAACATCCAATATTTGCACACCAGTGTCTTGTGTGTCAACTCTGGTGTTTTGATGAACACACATTCAGCAGGGAGTGCAGGTAATTTTATTTTTTTGGCGGTTGAAAAAATAAACAATTAATTAACTTTAAAATATAACATAAAATACTAAAATGATCAGAGAAAATGTCTTATAACTACTTATTGTAATTCCAATTGTGAATATTTGGACACATAGACATTAAAAAATCAAGTTTTATTATTTGCAGTTTGCCTTCTTCCTCTCCCTTCCCTGTACCCTTTCTCTTCCTGCATTCCTACCCCTCCCTCCTCGTCCTTTGCTATCCCTTGCCTCACTGTTCCTCCTGCATTGCCCACAGTATTACCCTGGCTTTCTGGAGCCACTTATTCTTTGGAGATTTTGTAATATTAGGTAGCTGAGAGAAGTGGGATCAGTGGCAACAGGTTCACGTAAGTCCCATTGCTGCTCATTTGCACTTGCTAATAACCTCTCAGGTAAGAGAAGGAGTGTGAGAAAAAAGAAGTTAATGCGAGAGAGAAATACAAGTAGCTAGGGTAGTGACAAGGAAGGAGGGGAGGCATAAAGGAATTACATAATTTATGCCTTGTGTATACCCACTGTAATATGTTCATTAGAATAAATTATTATTAAATGAATATTTATAAATATTAAAATATTTAGCCTTTAGTTCTTGTATATAAGATGTTTCATAAAAATAAAATGTTTGCAGGTGATTTAAAAATGAAGAGGCCAGATATTTCAGTTATTTGCATTCATGGAAAGTTAATTATAAGGATCTAGAACACTCTTTAGCCAATTAATTTTTATCTACATCATTTTATGACAGTTTTTCTGGTCCTCTCTTCTTCTAGGATTATAGACAAATAGGGAAAAAACATTATATTTTGGAAAGATTTCTAGATATTTTGGATGAAAGCAAAAACTGTAATGGGGTTCAAAAAAGAACTAGATAAGTTCATGGAGGATAGCTCTATCGATGGCTACTAGCCAACATGGTCAGGGATGCAATCCCAAGCTGTGGGTGATCCTAGCCTCTGACTGCCAGAAGCTGGGAGCAGACAACAGGGGATGGATCACTCAAAGATTGCCTGTTCTGTTCATTCCTTTTGAAGCACCTGGCATTGGCCACTTTTGGAAGACAGGATACTGGGCTAGAATGGCCCAGCCATTCTTATGAAGACATGTAACAATAAACATCCTGACTTTGTTTTGGTGAGCATCAACATTTATTAACTTCAAGGTAAATGTAAATCTTGCCTTCACCTCAGTCAATATTTACCACATCACTCAATAAAACTTGATAGCCTCTTTTGTAAGTAGGTTGTTTATTTATTTATTACAAGTCTCAATGCCTTGGGGATAAATTCTGCCCTCAGGTGGGGCTCATTTATTCAGGTAGTGTTGTCTTTTTCTTATTGAACTCCTATTTAACTAATCACATTGACTTCAGTGGATAAGTTAAGGTTATGGAAATTTAAAGTTCTTAGTGTTACTTTATTATCATCAGTGGGAGTTAAAAGTACAAGTTCAATTATAGAATTTGGTCTATAGATGGGGGAATTAAGTTTTTTAATTTCTTAAAAGTATTACTTAGTTAATTCTGTCTCTCCCTTACTTGCATCGGAAGTAAATATTTTGTCAGCTGGACAGAATTAATTTGTGTGTTCTAGTCTAACTCAGATGTGATCCAATTATTCTAACTAATTACTTCTTTGTAGGATTTTTTTTCCATTTCCAACCTTTTGTAATTAAAGAAAAATGAGCCAGGGAAGTCAGATACATGACTGATCTCTCTCTCTGATGTATTGTCAAAAAATAATTATGGCATTTTGCCATATGTCATGTCTTTTTATATATTGCTTGTGGGATAAGATGAAGCTTGACGTCAATTAATTACTTATTTCTGATAAACTATCCTGAACCATGATGAATCCCTAAAGGAAGAATCTGTGTGACATGGACGATCCCAAGAGCTATATTGTATATTCTTCTAGTTTTCAAAACCAGGGCCATAGCTGTGTTTTAAGGGCTTTGTGCAATGTAAAACACATGGGGCCTTAGGCAGATTTCTGTACATTTGGCGGTGTGAGGTTGTGGCAATAGGGAAGCTTGTCATTATTAGGAATGTCAGGAGGATTTCAGCGACTGCAGGTGGCAAAGGTAGTTTGACATAGCTGGGTCAGATGAGGTTAAAGACATACCCCATCCTCAATCTGCATGGTAACACTGGGCATATCGTCCTGCAAACTTCTTTCTGTGTTTTTTCCTATGTGTATTCCACTCGAGGTGCACACTGGATGATTTTTCATTAGCGGTGTCCGTGCCTGCCCCCTTCTCTTCCTTGTGCTATGAACCAAGGGCATAAGGGGTGGTGCAGACCGACTGCCATACCAGTTCCTTTCTACCACCATGGCCTGAGATGGCACTTCTTCAACGGTCCACAGCTTTAGCTAGCATTCTTTGTTTTATTAGTGTAAATGATTGTAAACAGGTCTCCTGCTCTGATAAAACTTTGATTTTAGTGTTAGGGTTAGTTTTAGCGAGCTTTTAGGGCCTGGCATACCCTTACTCCCTCTACACTCTTGACCTAGCATGCCCCAAGACCCCAGGATTGCAGATCTGCATAGTCTGGTCCCACTCCTTCCTGGTCAGAGATGACCACAACGTTTGTTTTTTATTGCATCAGGAAAATTCTTGTCCCTCGGTCCTTCCCCAACGGAACCTGTCAATCCCCGAGTTCAGATTCTGAACATTCCTGACGGATCATTCAGTGAGGCCACCATCCAGTGCTGGCCATAAGACCGCTCTTGTACATTGGGCAGAGGCACTGAGAAAGCATCCTTCGAGCATAGTTGTCTCCAGCTCCTGGACTGCTGGAGGCAGAGTTAAAGATTCTAGCAGTGAACAAGGCAGACATGAGGAGTGTAAGAGAAAACATTCTCACAGGGACAAATGTGAGAAATCTCCCGTAAGACCTTGTCTAAGAAGAGGACTTCTTCCCTGACCCATTCTAAGTTGTGCAAGACTCTATGTCCTGGTACGGGTCTGTCAGGAGATAAGAAGGAACAGAATACCAGTTCCTTGGCACTGAGAGCCAAGAATGCCCCAGGACCTTTGTCTGGAGAAGTGTTGGGACCATCCTCTGCACTGGTGAGGCAATGGAGCAAGGACCAAGAACCACCATCTGCCCTAGACCATCAAGAGACAGGAAGCCCAAATATGGAGGTCAGGTATACTATTCTGGAGGACACCAAATCACCAGTGCAGACACCAAATCACCAGTGCTGTTGGATCTAGTCCCAGTGCCATCTGTTCAACAGTCACCTGTACCATCTACCAGCCGAGGCATAGTAAGACCACTTCTGGTACCAGTAGCTCTGCCCAATGATACAGAGGCCTCGTACTCCTCTGATGAATCTGAGAGTAGTGGGAGAGCTTCACTGGCCTTATCAAATCAAGAGGTCAGACACAATAGAGCAGTGGTTCTCAACCCGCAACCTAATCAGCACACAGCTGCGGCTCATGTGATATCCTCAGGGCCATACAGGCAGTGTATATATATTGTGTGGATGCTGCCCACATAACACACAGCTGCATATGTGACCCACAACAGTAAATAGGTTGAGAACCATTGCAATAGAGGCTCTAAGATCGTGGGCACCTTCCCACACCCACAGCGGAGACTGCCTGGCTCAGGATTAGTGGTACCCTTCTCACTGGGGACCACCCCATTACTCCTATAATCCCTCTCATTGGCCTTTTGGACTCCCTAGAATCCATACATAAAACTTTCCAATTACAGGCTTACAGAACTGGATCCTCAGCACATATCCTCATGTAGGGAAGAACCTCAATCCACCCGGGAATACTCTGAGGAAGAGGATCAAACTGACCAATCAGATCAAAAAGCCCATGGGGGGTTCTAATGGTCTTCACCAGATGAGTCGGCCACACCACCCTTACCATCACCAATGGACAACTGTAGACTATTCCAGACTTCGTAAGGAGAATCACAGATATGCACCAGATCCCCCTGGAATATGTACAGGATACCCCTCACAAGTTACTAGACATCCTCCAGAGCACATGTCCCTAGTAAGACGACCTTGCCAGTCAATGATTCCATCTTAGAACCAACCAAGGTGGACTGACATACTCTGGCCACCTGAGTTCCTGCTCTGAAAAGAATGGAAAAGGAATATTTGTACCATCTACAGGGGCTGAATCCTTATTCTCACACCCCACTCCAAACTCCTTGTTGGTGCAGGCTGTCACTGAAAGGAACAAGCAAAACCCATCCCAGTTTTACATCCACAGATAAGGAGACCAAACTCCTAGGACTTTTTGGCAGAAAGAACTTCACTTCCATTAGTTTACAGTTCAGTATAGCAAACTAACAGACTTTAGTGGCAAAGTGTGATTTTATTCATTATACTAAGTTCTCTGATTTTGTCAAAAAGCTGCCTCAAGAACTGCAGTTCCAAGCAATCATTGAGAAAGGTAAATTGCTACCTAAGTCTGCCCTCCAGGCCCAATAGATGCAGCGGATACAGCCTCCCACTCAGTGGCAACATCTATAATCATGAGATGGGCTTTGTGGCTCCAATCCTCCGGATTTCCCAAGTAAGTCCAATCAACCATGGAGGATCTGCCCTTTGAGGGAAATAAGCTATTCAGAAAAAAAATGGACAAATCATTACATACCCTCAAGGACTCGAGAGCAACTCTCCACTCTCTGTGAATTTATACTGCGGAACCATGAAGAAAATATCCTAAGCCTCAGTCTTACCATTGGCAGTGCTCCACTCATCAACCTTCTCCCACCAGGGGCCTTATGACCCTCTCCTGAAAACATCAGAAACTACAGTACAGAAAACAGAAGGTTCCTCCTTTATTCTCCTCCCAGCCCCAGCCTCCCACCAGGCAGCTCTCTTGGTGGGACCTCTGAGAGCCACAAACCAGTCCTCCCAGCAAGTCTACCTGGTTCAGAATTATCCACCCCTTTTGGTGGTCATATAGCTCACTTTTCCTTGGCACGGTGCCCTATAATATCAGACAGATGGGTTCTGGAAGTAATCACCATTGGATATACAATAGAGTTCATTCATGTCAATCCCTCCTCCCAAACCCCCTTCCTTGACCCTCCTAAGGGACCCCTCTCATGAGAGAATACTCAGGCAGGAAGTAGACTTCCTGCTCCTACTGAGAGATTTAGAGCTGGTTTCACCCCAGCCCAAGGGGAAAAGGTTTTTATTCAAGATATTTCCTCATCCCCAAGAAGAAAAAAGGCTGGAGGCCCATACTAAATCTCAAACAGCTGAATGTCTTCATCCACTGCTTGAGGTTCAGAGTTACCACCTTGGCCTCTATAATCCCCTCGCTAGACCAAGGCGACTGGTGCACAGCTCTCAATTTGAAGGATACTTATTTCCACATGCACATGCTGCCTGCAAGTAGGAGGTTTCTGCATTTTACCATTGGCCTACACCATTATTAATACAGAGTGCTGCTCTTTGACCTCTCAACAGCACCAAGAGTATTCATGAATGTATTATCAGTAGTGGCAGCACATCTGCATCATGACAGTTCATCAGTGTTCCCCTACCTGGACAACTGGATGCTCACAAGATAGTCATATCAAGAAGTCCAATGGCAACTCTCTCCTTGCTCCTACTCGTACAAGCATTAGGTCTCCAAATGAACACAGAAAACTCTATTTTGGCTCCCATGCAGACTACAGATTTGCTTGGAGCACCCCTGTATTCAGTCCCAGCCAGAGCATACCTACTTTCAAATCAGTTCCAAGTTATGATGGATTTCTTCACTCAGTCCCCAGACAGTAGTAAGGTCCTGTCTCATCCTCCTAGACCATGTGGCCTCATGGGCATATTTGATGCCCTTTGCAAGTCTTCATCTTCAATGTCTACATGCATGGAGGCAGCCAGTCTACACCAAGCAAGCACAGTCTGGTCTTGCTCCCTCACCGAGTCTTGACCTGGTGGGAAAACATAGAGATAATGTGCATAGGGGTTCCTTTGTTCATTCCCTCCCACCCACCCACAAATATAATGATTACAGAAACCTCTCTGATAGGTTTGGGAGCCCATCTAAAGGAACATATAGCATAAGGTACTTGGACCTTGCATAATACCAGATTACACACAAACATATTAGAACTGTGTGGAGTACTTGAGGCTTGCAAATTGTTCCTGCCATTTATCTGGAACCTTCACATTCAAGTCATGTTGAACCACATGATAACAGGTAATTCTATTGACAAGCAGGAAAGAGCACTATCTATCCTTTTATGCATAGAGGCTGTACATTTGTGGAATTGGTGCATCTGCCACTAGGTCACCCTCTGAGAGTGCACCTTGAAGGGGTGTGGAATACTCTGGCAGAGAGATTCAGCAGACATTTCTCCAGAGCCCATGAGTGGGAACTATGGGACTTAGTGGTACAGAGCATCTTTCAACAATGTGGGGGGGCGGGGCATGTCCAGTCATAGGTTCTCCTTAGATCTCAGGAGAACAAGAAATGCCTGGTCTACTGCTTCAAAGCCACAACTCCGGAGGGGACTCATTTCTAGTCCAATGGTCAGAAACACTAATGTACACATTTCCACCCATCCCTCTCTTACCACAAATCCTAAGGAAGATCAAGACAAAGTGATGGTGATCCTCATCGCTCCCATGTGGCTAGTTCACAAGCATTCTCTAGATGGTCAACAAGTGCCTGTGCATCTGCATTCAGCTCCTATCAGATGTCTTAACCTGGGACAGAGGCAAGGTCTCCATTCCAACCCAGCCTCTTTCATCTGATAATGTTGGTTGGATTGACATTTGGATGGACAACGAACTTACAGAGATCATGATCAGTATCTGTAGATTCTATCATTAGCAGTAGCAGGAAAGAGTCTACAATGAAATACTATACAGCAAAATTGAAGAGATTCGCTATATGGTTGTGACAAATGTACCCATGCATGTCCACACCCTACATATTATTGTAATAATCTTTGTACAAAGTATGTCTTGTAAGGTATCATTTGAAAACTGATAATTTGCTGGTCAATATTGTCCTGATGAAATATGTGACATTGTATGTAGAGTTATAAGATTCCACTGTGTGATATTATTAACACATGTTCCAATCTGAGGTTGGCAAACAGGTCTGTCTCAATCAAAGGATTGTGTGTTCTGCTTAATTTGCATTTAAGCAGTAAACAGAGTCATCAAGCAGGAAGGGGAGACAAAGGAAGCTCAAACTAGTGAGAAAAAAGCAGCAGGGAAAATCCTTCCATATAGACCAGGGGTAGGCAACGTTTGGCACGCGGCTCGCCAGGGTAAGCACCCTGGCGGGCCGGGCCAGTTTATGTACCTGCTGACGTGGCAGGTTCGGACGATCGCGGCCCCCACTGGCCGTGGTTCGCCGTCCCGGGCCAATGGGGGTAGCGGGAAGCCGCAGCCAGCACATCCCTCGCCCGTGCCTCTTCCCGCTGCCCCTACTGGCCCGGGACAGCGAACCGCGGCCAGTGGGGGCCGCGATCGGCCGAACCTGCTGCGTCAGCAGGTAAATAAACTGGCCCAGCCCGCCAGGGTGCTTACCCTGGCGAGCCACGTGCCAAACGTTGCCGACCCCTGATATAGACCTTTTGTCTCCTGGTATGCAACTGGAAATGTTTTTCAAAAGGGGGACTGAAACTATAAAATGGAGGGGCAAATACCCCAAGATTCCCCTCCCTCTCTGCCTGCCTAGCGATTCTCTGTGCCTGAAGCAACAGAGGAAGCCTTCATTGAATTCTGGGAGAAGGGGTCCTGACCTAGTGGGTTTGGTCAGTAAGACTGCTGAAAGCATAGTGTGGGAACTTTGCTTGAATCTGATATAGTTAAAGTTAGACACCAGTGGTGTTTTAACTTTATAGTCTTGTAACCAGTTCTGACTTTTATGTCTCAGTACTTGTAGTCACTTAAAATCAATCTATTTGTAGTTAATAAACTTGTTTTATCTAATTAAGTGTGCCCAAATTGAAGTGTTTGGGAAACTCCATTTGGGGTGGCAAGTTGTCTGCATATGATTTCTTTTAAAGAAATAACAGAGTTTATATAAACTTCTGTTGTCCAGGAGAGGGCTGGGCAGCACAGAACATACATATCTGGGGGTAGATCTAAGATTGGGAGTGTACTGGGATCACCCTGCTATATAACCAAGGCTGGTAAAAGGCAAGGTGTGGCTTTCATGCTGAAGGCTGTTTGTGAGCAGTCCAGGCTGGAGGCTACAGTAGCAAAGCATTGTAAAAGGCACCCCAGATTAGAAGCCATGGGTGACACAGCTACTCATTGGTCTGGTTTTTACCTTGGCATCTCATAATGGTATCAATATTGTCAGTTACCTCCAGAGCATACTGAGATACCAACTATACTGTTATATCTCTGCTCTCTGAAAACATTGGAGTTGTCCCTCAGCTCCTCACAAGTGCACTTGGCAACTATTAGCACCTTTCGCCCCCCTGGCGGATAACTATACAGTCTTTGCCTATCTGCTTACAGTGAAGTTTCTGAAGGGCCTTGTCAGAACCATTCCTCCAGTGCCAAAACCAACCCTGATATGGGACCTCAATCAAGTCTTATCTGCATTTACAAATTCTCCATTTGAGCTTTTGGTCTCATATTCTTCCATTCATCTGTCTATGGAAGTTGCAATCACCTCAACCAGAAGAGTAGGGAGCTTGGGGGTCCTTATGGCCGATGCTCCGTATATAGTCTTCCGTAGGGATAAAATTTCTCGAAGGTTACATCCTAAATTCAACCTGAAGGTACTCTCAGAACTCAATCTGAACAAAGTCATCCACTTACCTGTCTTCTACCTGAAGCCTTGTGCCACCAGGGAAGCTCCACATCTGGATATCCAACAAGCCTTGGCCTTCTACCTACAGAGGATGAAACCCTTCAGGAAATCCCCCAAACTATTTGTCTCCTTTGCTGAACTTAATAGAGAAGACTCTCTTAGTGGATTATGGGCACATCCTGCTTAGCTATGATTTGACTGATAACCCTACCCCACAAGCATAGGCGGCGAGTTATATGGGCCTGTGGTGGCCGTGCTCCACCAATATTCAGGAATATGGGCCCAGCTCCGCCAATGTTTGGGCTTATATTTAATCAGAGTTGTCCCATCCATAGGACGGACTGGGGCAACTGCTTTGGGGGCCCCGCACTTCAGGGGGACGTGGGGTCCAGGGCAGCTTGGAGGGCTAGCAGGGGGCCTAGTGCCAGCAGCAATAGAATGGCAACATGGTACTCTGTGCATACATTTGTGGGTATTAGGGTTGTGTACTGGTACAGGCTTCTGCAGCAGCTGCTTCCTTCATCAGAGCAGTCCTTCAGTCAGTGGTGCAGCAGAGTTTCTAGCACTCTTCTCCTCAATGAATGCTGCCTCTGAGTTACCTCAAGTGGAATACACATAGGAACCATCACTTGAAGAAGAAAGACTGGTTACTTACCTTGTACAATAACTAGAGTACAAGATAGCTGGAGAGGCAGTCAGTGCACGCTGTCCCTAATACCCTGGGTTCAGAGTACCAAGGAGGAGAAAGGCGCAGACCAACAAACACTGTTAACAAAATGTCTTCTGGTCTCAGGCACATGTAGCTCCTGTGCACCAAAAGTGGAATATATAGGGACCACACATTACAAAACTTGTTACTGTATGGGTAACTAGTCTTTTCCATGCCTCTCCTGAAAATTCATCCCTTTCCTCAAGACAAGTCCCCTTCACTTCTGTGTCCGATATAACGCATCTTACTGAGTTCTTCACTTCAGTCGATTTGGATAAGGGAAGGAATTTTCCCCTGGGTCAGATTGGCAGAGACCCTGGGTTTTTTTCACCTTCCTCTGCAGCATGGGGCACGGGTCACTTGCAGGTTTAAACTAGTGTAAATGGTGGATTCTCTGTAATTTTGAAGTCTTAAAATCATGATTTGAGGACTTCAGTAACTCAGCCAGAGGCTAGGGGGTCTATTACAGGATTGGGTGGGTGAGGTTCTGTGGCCTACAATGTGCAGGAGGTGAGACTATATGATCATGATGATCCCTTCTGACCTTAAAGTCTATGAGTTTCAACAGAATTTTAGCATATATCATCAGAAAAGAAGAATTTAAGCTAGTCATTTTATCCTTGATGAAAAGATTCTATATAATTTAAGATGGATAAAACCGTCTATCTAAATTTAATAGTGTTCTGTAGAAATTATTCATAGATCCTATAGAATTAAATTGAAAATGAAAGCCTTGCTTCAGATTTTTAATCATTCTGTAACAGAAATATATTCTCTTACAAATCTATAGACTATTAAAACATTACATTCAGTGAAGTTTTAGTTATCTATTACATTCTTTAGGACATTTTCATAAAGGTGGGCTTAATCATGTAGTCCTTATGCAGGCAAAACTGCCATTGACTTCAGTGCCAGTTTTTCCCCAAGTAAGGAGTTCAGAATTGGGTCCTATGTTGGGTGTAGCAAGACAAACTCACACTTTTTTCTGTAAAGTAACACAACCTGTTGTTAACAATCAATACTCATTGCATTACTATACCTAGTGTACTTTTTGTCTACTGTACGCCTCTTTTTAAAGGAGATGTATTCCTCAGACAATTTAAAAAATACAGGTTTCAGAGTAGCAGCCGTGTTAGTCTGTATCAGCAAAAAGAACAGGAGTACTTGTGGCACCTTAGAGACTAACAAATTTATTTGAGCTCAAATAAATTTGTTAGTCTCTAAGGTGCCACAAGTACTCCTGTTCTTTTTAAAAAAATACAGTGCACTGAGTAAAATTATTTCCCATTGTAACTCAAATTACTTTAGTGGAGTTACAGCAGGGGGCTGAATTTGATCCACTGTACTTACTTTGTGCACTTCAATGTATTAGAAAAACCCAAAATGCTACAAATACTGTATGTTCCCAGTATGATGTCAATGTGTCTAGATATAATGTGACACACCAGTGTAATTTTCCAAGTATCTGAGTAGTTTCCAAAGCGAAATAGATCCTCCCCTTGTATTCTTGTCAAGGAACAGATTTTTGCTTGTATTGATCTTTCACTCTCCTTTTTGAAGGATAAGATACATTTTCCCATTTCAAAAGATAAATATAAGAATTGAGTTCTTTCCTGTCATGTAATCTGCTTCTCTTGGGATGGGAAGGCTGTCAGAGGGGAAAGATGGAAGACACATCAATCAAACGGAGGCAAATTCATTTTTATTGTTTTCTTGTTTCTTTGTCCCTCATCATCTCTGTTCTGCAGAGCCATAATGAATTATAACCTCTAGTTCTAGAAACATCACACATTCTTACCTCCTGTTTTATCCTACTCTCATTGGCTGTATTGCATTTAGAAGGTTAAGGGATTAGTTGATCACAGTATGTATTTGTTACATGAGGAACAGAACTTAGATGGTAGAGGACTCTTCAATCTAGCACACAAAGGTAGAACAAGATCCAGTGGAATTTGATGCTAGATAAATTCAGATTAGAAATAGGGAGCAAGTTTTTAACAATGAAGATAATTAATCATTAAAACAATTTACCAAAGGTTGTGATGGATTCTCCCTCAAAGGAAATCTTTAAATCAAGATTGGATGTTTTTTCTAAAAGATATGCTGTAGTTCAAACTGGAATTAATTCAAAGTGCTATGACCTGTGTAGTGCAAAATGTCAGATTAGCTGATCACAATGGTCCCTTCTGGCCTTGTACTCTATGAAATTGAATTGTAAACTCTTTGAGGCAGGGATCATATCATATATTTTTAATACCACAAAGCTCCTAACACATATAAATAATACTTACTGACTTCCAATTCAGTAATAGCTTAATTCTTCCCTTATTTTGTTTTCTCCGAAGGGGCTTTTGGTGTTTCTGTTGGAGGCTGAATGTTGCTGTCTCTATGGCCTTGCTGACATTAGAGAAATTTACTGTGCAAAAAACTACATTCCCCCAAGCATGCTCTTAACATACTGCTTGTGCACACACAAAAATGTCCCAAACATTTTACAAGCAATCTAAGTACTGTTTGAATTATACTTGTTTCCAACCAGAGTAGCACCAGTATAATCTGAACTGTTTTGACAAGAATCATTCTAATGCCAGTGTGGACACAGATTAACTGAAACAGTTAAATATGTCTTTCCACTATTGTCCCATGATGCACCTGTGGCCTTTTTTGAAATCTCCCATAGTACACTGCTTGTAGTAGCTATGCAAGGAACAGCAGGATAGGTACCCCTCAGGTATTACAAATGAAGCAGTTTAGAACAGCGCCAGTGTTGCCATTCGGCAAACCTTGCACGTTTTCTTAGCATGCTTCAGCACAGCTAGTGTGCATGCCCTGAACCATTTACGTAGAATACAGCCAGCTCAATTAGAAACTGTTCCATTTTCTATTCAAGTCCATATTTCCCTGCTTTGATTCCATCCTTTGTGTTGAGGAAGATTGGACATAATTCCTGTTGGAGCCCATCTGCGATGATTAATTACTCCTTCTTGGCCACACTACTAAACACCACAGATCACTTCTCCTTCCACACTGCCTCCACAACACTTCCATTCCAGGAATTGAGAGACAACAGCTAGAAAACTAACCTACGTACCCAAGTGTCCCTCATGACAATGCAGAGCATTACTTGCTAGGCCAGCTCATCCATCTTTTCCCTTACTTTGAAAGCAATCATATATTTGTAGATATTTTTTCAAGTTAAAGAGTTTGATATGGCCACTGTTTGCTCCTGAATGAATCTGTAACCTTGTGGATCTGAAGCATACAAATCTCTTAGAGTGAGGCAGATAATATACAAAGAGTCCATTCAGTGTGTAGGCAGATAGGAATGTTAGTACCAGGCAGCTCTCTAAAGAATGTTATTTTGGCAGAAGCTGCCCTGTTAAAAATGAGGGAGGGAAATGAATTTGAAATGTAGCTGGCCAGCAATTACAAAGAGATAAGAAAAGCTGGCTGTTCAACATGAACTTCCAGTTGCATATTCTGGGTCCTTGCTATTCTCAGTCCCTCCTACAGCCATGGCCCTGACCAATGTTTTGATATAGTACAAAGTGCCTGTTTATTACTATTGACTGTTGAAGTCTGCACTCTGAAATGCATTCTGTCAACAGAATGTAAGTGAACTTGGTATTTTAAAGCTCTGCTATTGCAGTAGCTTAGTTTTCTTGGGATTTCCATGCAGCAGGACCAGTGTTGCAGTCCCCGATTCAAGTTGAAAATGTTACACAGGAAAACGTACCATGTAAAGGTCAGATCCAGCTGTGATCCTGTGGGTTTTTTCCTCTTATTGACACATTTATATACATCAGCCTTGTTTGTTTGTCCCCTGTCAAAGCCTAGGGTTTTGTATGGAAAACCTCATTGTTTAATGCACACTCTCTTCATGCTAAGATGAAATGGGTGTATAGCATATTACCAGATATAAAGTTACCATTCAGGGAAGCAATCGCAATCTGTATTACTTATGATGTGTTTCACTCTTCTTTGGGAAGTGATAGCCATTATGGTCCATCAGTCTAATTAGTCTTCATGATTTTATAAGAAATACATGTGTTCTTCTGTATTACCTCTCTAGGACCTCCAGACAGAGATTGAAGCTCATACTGACATCTTCCACAATCTGGATGAAAATGGACAGAAAATCCTGAGATCCTTGGAAGGCTCTGATGATGCAGCATTGTTGCAGAGACGCCTGGATAACATGAACTTCAGATGGAGTGAGCTTAGGAAAAAATCTCTAAACATTAGGTAGGAACCAAACACAAGAAAGTGCCTTCAATTAATCTGAGAGACAGAAAGGTACCTCTCTCTCAATACAAGGGCATAATTTGTTTCTGATGGTGCTATTTCATTCATTTTTTTATGTGATTCATGATATTTTGAATGTTGAATTACTTTCTAAGAATTATTAATTTACTTGGTACAGAAATGATTGTGGGGGATTAGGATTTGAAGAACATGATGAGGTTTTATAATCACAGTTGTGTTCTTGAAAAAGAGAGTATTGTGCTTAAATAGTAACTCTCTCTAAATGCAGGCTTTTTACAGAGCTGGGTATGGCTTATCAATGTGACATAAAAGAGACGTTATTAAACAACATAATAATTATTATGCACTGCATTTGTGAGGCTCTTCTTTCCAGTGCAAAACTAAGAATAAATTTACAGATGAGAGCATATGTTATTTTAGACTTCTTCTGTTAGATAAAGAGGGGGCAAAGTTGAAACCTAAAATCCAAGGGTAAAAACTGTCTCTGGGTTTCATGAGAAAACAAACTTCTTGCAAGGAAGCATACAATAAAGGGTGATGTTACAAAAGATCTAATGGAGGTGCAAACCTCTAAGGGTTTAGGATTTCTTTTCTGGAGAAACTGTCCAAGAATCTTCTCTTCATAAATATGCCTTTTACAGTAGAGAACCTGGCTCCAATGCACTCACTTTCAGTCACTCTTTCATTCGTTCATTTGTTGTATGATGGTGGTAGTTCAGAGGGCATCAAAAGGCAGAAGCATTTTCAAAGTAATGTATGAAATATTAGCTTTTGAAGCTCAAGCCCTGAGGGAGGTCAGTGTGTGTAATGACAAAAGCCATCTTCATAACATCAATCATTAAAAATAAATGAAAGATGTGAGGCTGAAAAGATATTGGTAGTTGAAGTAAAGAAGAGAAGACAGATTTCTTTTTTTTTTTCCTGATGAGCAAAAGAAAAGGGATGTAACCATTCAAAGCATTATTTTGAGTTCTTTTTCTTCAGATGCCTTTTTACCCATGAACTTGCTGATATAAAAAGAGGTTTGAGAAAAGAAAAACAGCATGTTGGCCAAACACGGGCAATTTAATAGATGAGATTTTCTACATTCCAGCTACTGCTGTTCAATTATTGATGTGATTAATCAAGTCAAAAATAGTAACCCTAGTTTATCACAGTTGCTTTATACTCTTAAATTAAACATGTAAGGCAATGGGCTTACTCTCTCAAACAGTTGGTCATAATGAAGGATTCGGAATAGCTAAAACATGTAAGGTAAAAGAGCGAATGCTTTAGCTTTTAAACCACTGAGTTCAGATATGACTGGCTAACAAATTGAAATTAGTTTGGTACTCAGTCTAGTCCCTAGGGATATTTCTTTGCATCACACGATTTGGTACTATTCACCATGATTGACAGTATATACTATAGAGAGGTTTTATAACAGAAGCTTGCCCTGCAGTGTACTGCAGGTATTAACCCAACCCATCTGTTGCTGTCTTTTATTTGCACTAAAAATAGACACTAAAAGGTGATTATTATTTGTATTTAAGTTTTAGAAAAAAGGAGGAGGAAACCTTGGTTACTGAGCCAGCATCAGCCTATTCCATTCTGAGTTTCTGAACACATTACATTTTGTTTAAAGAAAGTATATGGTAGAAGGAACAATTTCAAGGGACATTAAGGAGAGGCAGAGTTTGATTTCCATTATTATGTACTTTTTCACTGTTCCACACTCCTGATCAAGTCTGCCTAAATCAGCAAGTTTTCCCAAGGTACTTTTCACCTGACTTTAAGTCCTTGATTTTAAGACCTCAGTCCAAAATTGACTTTATTTTGATCATCTGCTTTGTCCTTTGTTAGATACTTAAATATGTATATGTATTTAAAATAGTATATATAAAAATACCTATTTAAAAAGAACATGGTACTAAATATGAATTTAAAATATATATTTTTACTTTGGGAAAAAACCCACCAACCACCATCACCGGGTGGATCGGTTAACTTGGTGTCCCCAATAGAATTGGGGGAATCAAATTTGTACAGAATTAAAAGAATGGATTAGATTGATGTTGCACTATGGAGCTTAAATGCTGTACAGTTTGATCAAAAGATGAGCATTAGGCAGCAATTCATGGACTTGGATTGGGAAAAATTATGACTTACATTGTAATATCAGGGCAAAAATTCCATGAATGATTTCATTCAATTTAATGATTTTTTTTCTTAATTTGATGTTATAAGGACACTTATCCTTCATGTTTTACAAATTCAAAACAAGACAGTGGGTAAAACCTTCAAAAGCAGCTAAGTTACTTTGGAGACTGAGATATTTTTGAAACTAGGATTGAGGCTGTTAAGTCACTGAGGTGATTTTGAAAATTTTACTCTATAGCACTCCAGGCAAAGAGGAATGAAGTATTTATTCCACAACGTAACCACCTTTTAGAATGTAAGCCATAACACGTAGGAGGCCATCCTCTTGATTGTTTTAGGAAAGCATATTTTGCTATAAAAGTGAGAGAAGGCAGGCTACATGGAGGGGTCAAGAAAGCACACTAATCACTCAGGTGATGATGTAGTGTTCTTGAGCAGGGAGGGGCCTGCATGCTCCTGTGTGCTCCCCTCCCTCATAATGACAGTAGTTTTCAAAGTGGGGGTGGAATTGTGACCTCTTGCACAAGTTTATGAGTCAAAATAGCAAGACCTTGTTGCTCTAAAAGCTTGGCTATACAACTCTATTCTCTTTACTCTACACTTTGCTGACCTGGTGTACAAGATCAGAAATTACTATAGGTGCAGTAGAGCATATTTTTAAAAATCACCTGTATCCATCAGTCCTTATCAAATCCAAATCAGGAGATCCTGAAAACCACAGGGAGTCCATGTGTGGCACTCTTCCTCACAGCCCCATTCCTTGTAGTGTATAGTGGCAGATTATTAATGACCAGACAATACAAATATTGAGTGAGATCAGAAAATGGGATGTAAAAGGTTCCCGGATAAGCAAAATTGGAGGTTAAATAGAGGCAAAATAAACTTAAATTTCAAAGCTAATATACATCTTTTGGGGGGCGGGGGGATTTAGATTCAACATTTTCATGCCTTAGCTGTTGTATTATATTGTTTGGATCTGAACTAATGCAATAAACTATTAAAAGCAGTGAAAACTCATTAGGGAGTTCTTCCTGCCAAAAATGATGCAATGGCAACATTAATAATGGCTTTATATGCATTCCAATGTGTAAGAGGGGAAAAAATATTATGCAATACAAATAAATGCAGTGTAAACAATAAATTAATCAATACAGAGATGGTCTATTCACAGTCTCATTTCTACAGTAGATCTGTTTATAGTAAGTAATTACTTGATATTATTAGGCTCAACATTAGGTTTGGCATATTAAGCACCAAGTACTGATAATGAGTAAGCAATAGAGAGGTGCTTCTTATGATGTTGATTTGACCAGGGTTATGCTTTCTCTTTTCTCTGGTGATGCATTTTATTTCTCTCACATCCTACCTTCAAATGGAGCAAACATTCTGTAGCATAAATCATTGATTTGTCTATTTATAAAGTAATCTACCAAATTCAAGGTTTACCCTATAATGTTTGTGAGGAGGAGTAACTGCATGAGTCTATTGTGTGGTGGACTAGCTGCCACAGTGGAATAGGCAAGTCGTTCTGCTTCTCTGGAGATGAAAGTTCAATCTCTGGTTTGAGGTCTCAAGTGAAGGATGAGTTGCTTGAGCATATTTAGCAAAAACAGCTGTCACACTCTGTTCAAGAAAAAAACAGGTTTGGAATAGCAGGTGTGTTTCAGGTCAGGACTGAGGTACCTCACTCAAGCCAGTGCTGATGTAACCAAATTCAAAACCCATTTAAGTGGGCAATGGAATAGTCCCTTTATCCCTAATTTTAATGATCACTAAATTAATAACCACTGCCAAGAACCTTCAAGAGTGAGTGTAGGCTGTGTTGTGACCTTAACCAATGACATCTAACCTCACCCTGGAGTGTGACTTTTTCTATTATTGTCATTGTAAGTAAAACAATTATTTCCCCTACAACTGATGCAATAATATATGCCTTGCAGATCCCATTTAGAAGCCAGTTCTGACCAGTGGAAGCGTCTACACCTCTCTCTTCAGGAACTCCTGGCATGGCTGCAGCTGAAGGATGATGAGTTAAAGCAACAAGCACCTATTGGTGGGGATCTTCCCACCGTGCAGAAGCAGAATGATACACACAGGGTAAGATCTTTTTGAATGATCTTTCAAAGGGTATACATTGCGTATAGATCTAATTTTGGATGAGAGTTAAAACCCTCTTTGTTGGAGAAAGGGTGGTGCCATTTAAAATATATTTTAGAGATAATAAAGAGTGGAATTTTCAAAGGCACCTAATGCCCCTATGCACTTTCACAATCATAGCCTAAAGTGCAATTTAAAACTTTTTTATTAATAGTGCTACTACTAATGTTTTCCTGGGTACTCTGTATTTGCCCTAATTACTCCAACCATAATGCCTCCCACTATTCCTGCTGAAACCCACTCCCCCTTCCTAATGAGGCTCTGAGTACTTAGCACCAAAATAGGACCTTCAGATCGTAAGTCCTCCAGGTAGTTTTGTTTAACTTTGTGTTAACCTGTAGCAAAAGGAAAAACAAAAAAAGAATATAGGTTGGGCTTCTTGTGCCACATCTGACAGTTGGGTGCTTTCTGACATTCCTTTATCTGATACAAGTATGGATAGTACAATGACTCTGTGGGCAAAACAGATCCACTGTTACGTCATCACACAAAATGAATAAATAAATATATTTTTTTACACATTGCTTACATAATCAGTGTTGTTGGAGAAGGGAATGTTTAGCACCATTTAAGTGTCATTCCCATACTCTTTTTGAAAAATACTGTGACAGGATGCTGAGCAGGAAGACTGCAAGATCATCACCCTGCCATGCCAGCCCCATTTAAGTGAATAAAGTGGAGCTGGCTGGAAAGAAGATGGCCCTAATTGGGGAATGAGAGCCAGCTGCCAGCCCAAATAGCCCAGGGCTATATAAGAAGTGAGGAAATGAGGGTGATGGGATGGAAGAGAGTGCGGGAGTGCAGTCAGGCAGGGAGGGAAAAAGCCCTTCCCCTCTGGGTTCAGACACAAGGAACCCAGAGCTGTGTACGCTGTATGGTGAGAAGGTGGTGGGAACACAAACTTGTCAATAAAAGCACCAGTGGTTTCAGAACCCAAGGGTCTTTGAGTGAGTTTATCTGAACCTAGCAGAGGCAGGAGCCAGGAGGGCCAGGTGCCTTCTGTTACAAGTACCATAGGATTTTTTGGAAACCTGGACAGCTACTAACAATGGCTAGAACAATCCTCATTTAATCAAGCAGGAAATAGATGATTCAGAAGATTGGTAATGGGATATGGCATCTTTCACTTCTAAGTCATGTATTGAAATGCAATCTAAACCTATAGGTACCAAAACGTATTTCTTTTTAATGGTTGATCAGCATCATATATGAAAACAGTTGCTGATCTAAGTCCAAGTGGACAGTTATGCACAGCCTAAAATTGTCATGACAATTGGGAGTCTCAGCAGAGAGACCAAGGATCAAATGGGCAAGGGCACTGCAAACTGTCCTCTTACTCCTAAAGTGAAGTCCGTTTGAGGAAGGTAGTGGCATGATATCACAATGTCATGGGGAAGCTTGCACTGCAGCTATCCAGCCTAAACCAGTATTGTGGTAAACAGGGCTATGAATCCAACATCTGCTATTAGCTTTAAAAAAAAATCCCACAAGAAGTATTCATCCAAAGGATGACACCTCTTGCTGGGCTTAGAAAAGGTGTGCAAAAAATGCATTTATGAGTCGAGCAACATTCCTATATTGTTTTATATTAACCTTATTCTGTTAATTTCCATGCAAACAGCAAGGGGACACCTTTAGGCGTTTGCTAGGTGTCAGTTCATGTGTATTTCCTAACACATCTTTAGAACTACGAATGAGACAGTTCTGTACCTCAGACTTAATCACTAGTGACATATTAAGAGCTAAAACAAGTAACAGAGATAACCCCATTCAGTAATTACTTCTTTATATTTGTGGGACATCTTAAGATGTTTTCAGCGTAAGTTGCTGTGAATGGTTGCAAGTACACAGCTTTTATTTTGACGTATGTCCCCTTTGCAGTGTATTCTGAACAAAATGTAAAATCAAGGTTCTGACCACATGTGGCATGTTTGGTATCAGTATTAGAGAGGTGTTACTCCTTGGGGAACGGGCCAGTGTTCAGGTAAATGGAACCAGGTGACTGGCTATTTTGCACGAGTTTGAGGTCATAGGGTGGGGAGGCAGCACGGTGCTGGGGGGAAGGGAGGAAGTCTGGCAGTTTAGAGAAGGAGCTGGGTTAAGACTTCCAACAACACAAAATCCCAGTCTGCCTGCAGCCAGCTCCTTAAACCTTATCTGACCCTCACAATGACACTTGTCCTCCTTTGGTGACAGTTGCCACTCCATCCCTAATCCAGAAAGCACCAAGAGGCGGCTTCAGGTTCTTGCAACAAAAGCCAGGGACTTGGGACCTCTGGGGATAAAGCCTGGGGTAGTTCCATAATGAAGGTGCTGTAGGCTGCTGGTAAAAATGTGGTGGGGGCTTATTTTAAGGAGGCAAGGAAAAAAGTTGTAGAGGACAGGGACTAGGGACCTTGTGTGGATGCAAAGAGGGGTCCCATGAGGTTTCCAGGATAAGTGTACTCATTCTTATAAGTTCAATGTGACCTCTAAAAAGCCAGTTTGAACAAATGCATTTCATGTTGAATCATTTATATTGTCAAACTTGGCCAGCTGCAAGAGGGAGCATGTTCCAAAGTCAATGGCCCTCCACTGAAAATGTCCTGTTACCTACCCTCGGTAGTTCAACCCTTGTGACAGACTACAAATGCGTTCCAGCCAATCACAGCTGCTATGGTAGGCTCAGAGGGGAGAGATTTAGGGCTTTATTGATAACCCTGAATAGCTTGAAGTGAAAGGTGAACCCATGCAGACCATGCATGTGTTATGTGCTTACGTCAGACAGCCATATTTATACTAGACTTTGTTGTTATGACCCGCCCAAAATAAAGTGTATTGCTTCAGTTCGAATATGACAAATGCATGAATAATAGTGGTGAGATCAGCATAAGAAAGGCCACACCTCCCTGCAAGCTGAATATGATACAAGTTATTTCTGGTTACTGCTCACTCCTGGGAATCTAGGAGCAGTGAAACATCCAAAAAGACACTGAACCAAGAAAATAGAGGCTAGACATAACAAATAGAGGAAACTTCACCAGTTCCTCAGAATGATTCTTCTTGCGGTACCTACCAGTGTCATCTGTCTTTTCTGGATTGAATTTAAAGTGGCAAATCCTGCTCTTGCAATTGGATTCCTGGAGATGGAACCAATGCATTTCTGCTATGCAGGGAGAAGGCATTTTGAAAAAGAGGCATACTCCCTGCAAAGCCTTATTCTGAGAAAGTTGTCTGAGAAAGGGATGGGCCAGAGGATTCACTACTGAATGGACCCAGCTATCTCCTTCCTACCCTCTCTCAAGTAATGGAGCTATACAAGGTGCATGAGGGACTACTTGAGCCGTTTGGCTGAAGTAGCTTGCACAGAGCTGCTCCGCAATTTGCTGCTTAGCTATTCTATAGCCTGTGGTAAGTATTCCTTCCCCGATGCACAAATCCCAGCCAGACTGCCAAGGAGCCAGAAAACTTAAATAATGTAGATGTTACCATAGCTCCTTGCTGCTACCCTATCTCTGCCCCTTTCCCCAAAAGAGAAAGTGTGAGTTACCGCCAAACATGGAAAGACAGTTATGAGAAAGAAATGGTTCCTTGAGCAAGGGTTCCAGTACTTAACACCACATCTAAATATTTAAAAACATTCACCGCCTTGTATACTTTTCAGTCGAATAAGGTATTCTTCACTGACCTAAAATGTTTTACAGTATCACAGTGTACTGACACGGTTTAAAAAACTGTCACATTCCATCCCAGAGGTGGTGACGTTTCAATAATGGATTAAGAGAACCTTGTGTGATTTCCATATTAGTTTAAGTTTGTACCGTTTTTTGGGGTAATAGGTGCTACATAAACATAATTGTTCACAAATAGTTGCAAAGTGACATTACAGAACAACCCAGCCCTTCTTCCCTCCTCTCTTTATGTCCCCACAGCTACAGGTACACACATGCACATGGACACACTTCTCTTGGTCACAATCCCTAGTCATTTCACAGTATCAAAGCAAGAACAGTTTAGTTACTTGTAGAAAGCTTCTTTTCTTTCTTTTCTTTCTTTTTTCCCCCATGCAGTAGCACTTTTGTAGTTTAACATGATACCTGTCTAGTTATAGGCACTTGGGTTCCCGGTGGAAAAAAGAACAAAAGATAATCTTTGAAATTAGGTCACACTGTCGACTCTTCAAAGACCTCTTGTGGAGAGGGAGGGAAGCAAGATCAGTGAAAAGCTCTGCCAGCTTCAAGTTGTCTTTGACAGATTCTGTATTGGCAGTTTTCAGTTTTGTTCTCTGCTGTATTTTTCCTGAATGGCATGGACCTTGTGTCACTCTACAGATTTCCTGGTCATGACAGCAGACATATATTATTGCCTTAATAATCATGGTGTCATGGCTGGATAAAATACATTATGGTGAAATCATGCTAGCAATAAGTATGTGCATGCATGTGTTGTTCCTGGTATGTCCTGACAAGCTACTTTCCCCTCCCCGTTTCCTGAGCATTTTACTAGCCAGATCATTCTTTATATTATTGCCTAAGAAGTTTATGCAGTGATGTTTATTAAGAGTTAATAACAATTAATAGCAAGTTAATTAATACATTGAGGGGGCATCCCAGGGAAACCAGGATAGCAGTGACTGTGTTGAAGCACAGTTGTTGCCTGAATACATTCAGTGGTAGTGTAGACATGACTATAACCTGCTTTTTTATTAATCTAGGTAGAGCTTAAAGAGGGCAATTTTTTCTAAAAAAAAAAAAAAAAAAAAAGTATTTATCCTGGAAAGCCATAGTCATCCTGAATCCATTTAATTCCTACTCCAAATCCCACTGAAATGGAATATTGGGAGACTTGTCTTTCTACAGGATAAGGGAGTAATATTTTGTTTTACTGATACTGCACTGTCCTTTTCATTGTATTTTCATCTCTCAGTTTAAAATATCTATACTTTCCTAACTGAAGAGATCTAAGGACACCCTAGAAGCTCCCCACAAGGGGCTAGTGGAGGTCTGAGATGAACTAATCAATATATGCATTATTAAAATGGTGGACAGACTGCCATTACACCTCTGGTGCTGATTACAAATAGAAAGGCTTAAATAAAGCAGCTTACTTGTTCTTTTGTCAGGTCATATATTATGCATGTTCGATTTCCTCTGCAGTCACCACAAAGTGTGGAAGAAATTCAAGAATTCAATAAAATTAGCCTGAAATCATTGGTTGTAAATTAGACATTCATTTAGGTTAATTATGTTATCAATGCTAGGCTGCTTACTCTTGGCATGCATTTGTCAGGGCTATAGGTTGATAAATTCCCCCCCCCCCCACACCCCAAAAAAGAGAGAAAATGTCAGCTTGTTACCATTTTTGAGCTCTACCATTTTGAGCTAACAGCTACATTCAGATGAATATGCCACACTAAAAAGAATCTTAGCACAGAAAAGCCAAGAGTGTCTTCATACAGTGAGAATTTCCAATCAAATGTAGCACTGTGGAGTGAGCACATCCATTTTAATGAAGTGCTATGGTGCACCCGACTTTGCCTCAGCCTAAAACTTTTTTGTTCTAATTGCTGCAATGTATCATTTAGCCTGCTTGATGTTTGCAGACCAAAATGAATTCAGCAGGAGGGAGAGAGGACAGGGATGGGTGCCACGTCATGTTGGGAATTATTCAAACACTTGGCCTATGCAGACTTACTTCATAGCATCAGCAGCTTGACGTAACATGCAGAACAGAACACTATGAAGAAGAGGCGATAAAGACACAGGCACACTTCTTCTGGGTGTCAACACAGATCTTTGTTTAGAGCTATATATAAAATATACCATGGCGGGATTGAAGGTTTAAGCCATTGCCAGTGCTGTAAGGCTATATATCACTAGCAGCTCCAGAAGCCATTCTGCATGAGGCAGATACCCAAGTATCCCCTATTACAGGATGGAGTATACCTTCCTTCCCACCTGTCCTAACTCTGGTGTCCTGGAGAAGGGAAGGGAATATAGCTGTGTCCTCTTCAGGGAATCTAGTGCCACTACTTCTAGTGTCCCTTGCATCAGGGACAAAGGTAAGGGAGAGTGTTTTGTGTCCTCCCCACCCTTTACACATCCACTCAGCTAGGCACAGGTTAGCCCACAGTGTTCTGCCAACAGCGGAAGCTGTCTGAAGAAAGGTACCTACTCCCCCTTCCCAGCAGTGCAGGTGAAAACATGCACTCCTACACAGCCATTAAGACATGGAAATTGTAGTTGTATTGCTTTCTTCATCAGAGCAGCTCTGCCTCCTTCCTGCTTTCTTTGGGCACAAGCAGGGAGCAGTCCTTTGTCCATACGTTGCTTCTTTGGATTGTTTTTAAAATGTAAGCTTTTCAGGGAAAGGATCTATCTTCTGGCATGTCTATAAAGCACATTGCATCCCTTGGGTAGTGGATAATAACGATAGGCTAAATCTAGGGGTTAATTGTGACCCTATTGGGGAAGTCTGCAGATTCCCTTTCTCAGTGGAAGCTTCTGAAAACAGGATATATCCCAGCACACAGACCCTGCACTCTAGAGGGCTGGATTGGGGTTTACCCTTCTATAGGATGAGCAGGAATGGGATCCACGTGAGAGATAAACGTAATAGTTTTTCCTCACTTGTCCTTCCCTCCTCTTGCACATCATGCTGATTTGGCCATTACAGTTAGCAGATACAAAGACTTATGAAACAAAGGCAAAATAGCATTGTTTCTCACTCATACAAATCAAAATGTCAGATTCTTAAAATAGTCAACATTAGAGTAAGCATAAATCATAGAGATGCATCAGCAAGAAATTCTTCTAAATGACTCAACTTGGATGGTGGTATATTCAGAGAACAGCCTAAGTTCGTTGATGTCCATTGCGTAGTTCAACTTTAGTGACTATATGCCATGCACTTCAAGAAGGGACTCAACATTCTTCAAATGATTTTACTGATCTCAAGATCAAGAGTCTCTTACAATAAGTTCTCATCCAATTCATTGGGAGTTCTCAAGTATTTAAAAAAACAAAATAATGTAGTTAGTTATTTAGCTTTAAACAGTAGCTACTGTGTACATGTGCTTAACTTATTTGACAAAAATGTCCCAGAATTGTTAACATGCCAACTTTTTCATCATGAACTGCAGCTGACACTCTCGTTAATAGTCATGGGAGGAGTTCATTTGGGGGCTCTGACATTTAATTTCAAATGTAGTTCACAGTATAACACTGCTCTACAGCCAAAATGCTTCTGAAATAAATGTAGTCAAACTTTACTAATTCTGGGTCACTGAGAACGAAAATGATGCTTAAAATTGTTGATTGGCTCTAGTTTTCAAGATATGCTATTGGGTCGGTATATACGACCCTTGACTTGGGAATGGCGGAGGATAAGTGAGTTATAAAGGGAAGGGATCTCAATTTAAATCAGAAATGACTAAAATACATCTTTGACTGGATCTATGAATAAATCTATGACTGGGTTTGGACAGTACTTGCTTTTTAGGCAAAACAATGAATGATGCAATCTGAAGCTGGTATTGCGTCATACATGATATGAATTGCATCATGTTATTCCTAGAAGTCATGGATGATGCAATCATAACGAAGCTTACATCACTCTGCTGAACAAATTGCCCTGTATCAGCTCTAGAAATCATACAGTGTCATGCTCTCTTATTTGTCAGTGTTTGATTTTGCAAAGGGACACATTTCTGTATAGCCAAAGTGAGCGGAGATGCCTCGTACTTGTGTGAACAGTGCAGATAACTTCTGCTATGTTTGTGGTGAAGAGACTTTTGCATCACAAAAGCGCAGTATAACCACTATGGTTAAGAAAGCCTATCACCTTTATTTTGGCTGCAAAATTGGAGATCAGGACAAGAGGTGGGCCCCACACATATGCTGCAACACTTGTGCAACAAATCTTGGCCAGTGGTTGAACAGGAAAAGGAAATCTATGCCTTTTGCAGTGCCAATGATTTGGAGAGAGCCAACACATCATACCAGCAATTGTTACTTCTGCATGGTGCCTCCAGTTGGGAAAGGTGTGTCAAAGAAGAAAAAGTGGACTGTGCATTATCCAAACATTCCATCAGCTATACGTCCAGTACCCCACGGAGAAGGACTGCCGGTTCCTGATGCACCAGAATCATTCTCACTTGAGTCAGACGAGGAAGAGGAAGAGGATGAAACTTCTGGTCCTGAACCATCAATGTCACAGGACCCACATTTTCTCCCATCCTCCTCCTCTGAACCACACCTCATAACACAAGGTGAACTGAATGACCTTGTCAGGGATTTGGAACTACCCAAGAGTAAGGCAGAGCTGTTGGGCTCCAGACTACAGCAGTGGAATCTCCTGGCAGGTGACGTTAGGGTTTCCATGTTCCGTGACCGTCAAAAGGATCTTGTCCCATTCTTCTTCATGGAAGGTGATCTTGTAGCCTGCAACAACATCGATGGTGTGATGGCAGCCCTCAACATCGTTCACGATCCAGATGAGTGGAGACTGTTCATTGATTCATCGAAGACGAGTCTTAAAGCTGTTTTACTGCATAATGGCAATGTTTTGCCATCAATTCCAGTTGGTCATGCAGTCCATATGAAGGAAACCTATGACAACATGAAACAACTTTTGAGGTGCATCAACTATGACCAACATCAGTGGCAGCTTTGTGGCGATTTGAAGGTTGTTGCTCTCTTGCTTGGTCTGCAGACTGGATACACAAAGTACTGCTGTTTTCTCTGCGAATGGGATAGTCATGCAAGAGATTCCCACTACATCAAGAAAGATTGGCCACTCCGACAGTCATTGGAGCCTGGGAAGAAAAGTGTTCATCATCCACCACTTGTTGAATCAAGGAAGATTTTGTTACCACCCTGACACATCAAGCTGGGTCTGATGAAGAACTTTGTCAAGGCCATTGACAAAACACAAGCAGCTTTCAAGTACCACCGTGGAAAATTTCCAAGGTTAAGTGAAGCTAAGATAAAGGAAGGTGTCTTTGTTGGTCCTCAGATTCGTGAACTTCTTTGAGATGATGCATTTGACCATGCACTGCGTGGCAAGGAAAAGACGGCATGGAAAGCCTTCCAGTTAGTGGCAATAAATTTTCTCGGAAACAACAAGGCAGACAACTACAGGTTGTTGGTGGAAAACCTCCTCAAGGCATACAAAAGCCTTGGTTGCAACATCTCACTAAAGATACATTTTTTGCACTCTCATCTAGATTTTTTTCCACCTAACTGCGGAGCAGTGAGCGACGAGCACGGCGAGCGATTTCACCAGGACATTGCAACAATGGAGAAACGCTATCAGGGCAAATGGAGCCCATCAATGCTTGCAGACTATTGCTGGACAGTGATAAGAGATGTTCCATTTAATGAATACAAGAGACAAGCCAAGAAGCTCCGAGTAGACACTGAATAGGACTAAACTATGTACATAATAGCTTTTTGCCTTTTGTTTCATAATAAATTTTATTTATATAACCCTTTTGCTGATTTTTAAAGTGTTACATAAACAGGACAGGTGAAATATTATCATGTAAAGCAACCATAAACACATGAAAAGACCTAGGTTTACAATTTATGATTAAAACTCTACTATCTACACAATATACATAGACATAAAATGTAAAAACTTAAATATCTTAGAAACAGTAGCCAATCAGTTGTTTTAATTGTCATATTTGAATTCAGCACATCAAAATACATAATAAATAGCACATTTTATCTCTTTTTGACGACTTCTCAAAAATTGTAGACCAGTGTAATCAGCTGATGACTTTAACCTTCAATTTCTGGGCTTTTTGTTTACTAATTCCTCTAATCATTTTAGTTAAACACATTATCAAAACTGGTTCTGACTGAATTTATTGTTCAAGTAGCTCATATAATTCTTTGTAAAAAGTATTTCCTATTAACCTAAAAGCAAAACCTTCATAAGTAATGTTTGCTTTTGCCACTCATGACATATATCTCTCCTCCTTGCAATAATTACACTAGTACTTTCCATGTGTTTTACAACAGCAAAATACCACATAAGAACTTTATAAATTAAGCTCTCGTTTATAACCAAGACAGTTAAAACTTTTAAATAAACCACCACTGAACACTCAGAGGTATAGTACAATACACACTCAGTAAAGGGAAAGTACCGGTAATTCAGTGTCAAACACTCAGCCCATATTCCAGATCTAGCCCACTAGATGTATTTACATGGCCTGCGTGTTAGATTCAGATTCTGTGTAATCAAAATGTTCTTTAAAAGAAACAAACACAAAGTTTCTAGCTTTCATGGTTGTGAAGAAAACCTTCCAAATGTAAACCAGTGGAATGTTCCTGAGTCTGCTATGGAGAAATGTGTGCTCCACTACGTCTCACTCATTGGATTGGGTGTTAGCTCTGCAGCCTAATGATGGCACTTTTTAATGTCAACCTTAACTACTTTACGGCTGATCACATTAAAAGATGGGATAAACAAGAGTGGTGGAAGTGGAAGTTGTTGGAGGGAAGAAAATGCAGAGAGAAGATAGGAAAAGGAGAGAAAAGCAAAGAAAGGAAGAGGAAAAAAAATACAAAATAACAGTGGTCGAGAAGATGACCACATTTTCCCACTGAGTGATGCTGAATGCAAAACTAAGACTTTTAACAAATAATGATAAAAATAGCTAAAAGTTTTGTTACTACATCAAGGACCATATTCTGCCCTTGATCTCTGTATAAATCTCCCAGGGATAGTATTGGGAAATCTGCTGTGGGTTGATGCTAGCATGTATTCCTAGATTGGCCTCTGGACTTCAATTAAAAATGGAAGGTGATTTTCTCCTCTGCATGCATTTGACATTTCTGGAAGAGAGTCTGAAAATAAGAAGAGCTTGCTCAACATGCTGTGCATCTATTACGTCTACCTCAGTAGCAAAGGAGCACATGGTGGTTAACGTGATGACACTGAATGTACCTCAGAACTAATAGCCATTTGCTACTTATTATAAAGTGTTAGTGTAGCAATATCAGTGCACTTCTTTTTTTCTGACACAGCAGCAGGAGCAACAGTGGTAGCTGTGAGGCACCTTGGATTTCCCATTACAGTCTGGAAATCTTTTGCCTCTCAGGCAGCATTAGCTGTGCCAGTGCTGTTCATTGCAAAGCCTGCTGAAGCCTTGTCCCTTCCAGCTAGGTTTCAAAGTTTGACTCTGACATTAGTCACAGAAGGGATCCCTTCACACACTGAACAGCTTAATCAGATCATCCTTCCATTTTGCAACACACTAAATGCTCATTGGCCCCTCAGAAAACAAATGTGGTTTCTGCTGGTTAATCAAATGCTGACAATGATCTTCCATCTCATCTTCTTGACACCTATTTGTAGTAATCCAGGTTGAAGCTGATGTTGGAAATTTTATACTAAAGTTGACAGCACCGAGGACTAGTATTTAATATGGCTTTACATTCCCAATTTACATTGTGTTTGTTTCGCTTTGCAGGCCTTCAAGAGGGAGTTGAAAACTAAAGAACCTGTTATCATGAGTGCACTTGAAACAGTACGAGTGTTCCTGGCAGAGCAGCCTCTGGAGGGACTGGAGAAGCTCTACCAGGAGCCTAGAGGTAATTGAATGTAGAACTGTAATAACATATTGATAGAAGGATCAGTGATGACTGAAAGACCATAAATTCTTACTGCCACTGTCAGGGCAGCTCTTATATACGCCAAGCTGCATTTCACTATTTCATAACCTGAACTAAAAAAAGGATAGATGAAACCAGGACTTAGCAGTCCTTCTGCACACTATAAAATAAATGTGCATATTTAAAAGAAACACTGTGAAGAGCTCAAAACCTCTTGTGTGGATGCATAACTTATAGACCAATTTGTGGTTCATAAATTCCAGTAGCTAACCTCTTACAGATGGGAAATCCATGCCAATTTGAAAAGCTAGCCAAAAAAAAAATTACAGCTGACCATCCTGAAATTTATTTGGATCAAAATTTAGTATAAAATGCTCTAGAAAAAAGCAGATTGCTTAAATAGAAACTGTGTGTGTGCCAGGTACAACTCAAGATCTTTGCTTGATTCTTGTGGTCCCAGTTCAGCAAAGCTCTTAAACATGTTCTTAACTTTCAGGGAGACTTAAGCACATGCTTAAATTTAAGTATTTTCACAAGTGCTTTGCTGAATGAGAATGGACTTAAAGACATGCTCAAGTGCATTTGAAATGTAAGCATGCACCTAAGTTCTTTGTGGAATATGAGCCCTAACTGAATCCTTAGAAAATTATTACACCGTGATATATAATAGGACTAGGATTTGTTGAGGGACCCCAAATGATTGTACATTAATAAAGTATATTTGATAGATGTCTCTGGTTATAAATAGTTTTCTTGCTGTGCTTTTGAACATTTCAGTCTTGCCCTGATAGTTGTCATTTTCCTTATAAGATAGAGTGTGCTCTAACGGCCTGTTGAACTTCACATTTAGAGCTGTCTCCTGAAGAAAGGGCCCAGAATGTAACCAAACTCCTCCGAAGACAGGCAGATGAGGTCAAAACTGAATGGGATAAACTGAACCTGCATTCTGCTGACTGGCAAAAGAAGATAGACGAGGCTCTTGAAAGACTGCAGGAGCTCCAGGAGGCAATGGATGAACTGGACCTGAAGTTGCGCCAGGCTGAAGTGACCAAGGGTTCCTGGCAGCCAGTGGGGGATCTGCTAATTGACTCTCTGCAGGATTACCTAGAAAAAGTCAAGGTATCAGTGGGCTTCTACTCTTCAACATTTGTGGGAGGAAAATATAATTGATCTTGTTTTGATGGTTATTCTCCCTGCATGATTGCCCTCCTCAATCAAGAAACAACTTTTAAAATGAAGTGTTGGCCGATTTTAAAGAATTGCAGCATTTAAAGAATGATCTAATTCCCCAGTAAAATCAATGTTAACATGGAGTTCCAATTAAAAGTATACATCAGTAATTTATGGCAAAAATATAGGGATGTCTAATTATCCCCAGCATAGATACTATTAACCCAGGGAAATTAGTATTAAGATTAAATTTAAAATAAATCCAGACATGTTAAGGTATGGAATAGCACAATTAGGGCACCCAAACAAACTTAATTCTACCCTGCATTGTAGTCATGTAACCATACAATTAAGATTGTATAATTGTGTTTGTAGCTCCACATTAGATTAAACTGATTTTAAAAAATATTTTTTTTCCTTCCCCCCTCCATGATGTATTCCCTCACCTGCCCTCCCTAATGAGTATATCTGGTGAGTTAGGTTTTTGGTTTTGTTTTGTTTTGTTTTGTTGTAAATGAAATACTTGGGAATAATGGTCAACTTGCAGAATGCTCTCCAGTAGAACATTATTTGTCAAACGGTTGAAGAGAAAACTTTATTATGAAAAATAACAGGAAAAAAATGCCAATTAATCAGAACAAATTAATTGTAGCCAGTGCAAAAGATTTCCATAAGGGTTAAGTATATAAGAAATTTGAAGAGTCTGCAAGATTCTGTTGTTAAGATCATAGATGACAAATAAAAGGTCTGACACCTATTTTGTGTCTTAATGAATTTTTAACCACTTATACAAAGTGAAACAGCTCCAGCAGCAGAGACTGACTTGATAGGATACTCACTTGGGAGGTGGGAATTCTAGATTCAAGTCCTTTCACCAAATTAGGCAGAGCAGGGGCTTGAACCTGAGTCATCCACATCTCAGGTGAGTGTTCTATCCACTTTGGTGGCTCTCTCTCTGGGTTTGACCAGACATTCCATCCTTGACCTGAGGAACCTTCCCAATGAAAGTTCAGTCAAAACTAAGAAGTATGAGTCAATATTTGCTAACAAAAAAAAGTTTTGTCAAAAAATTCCTTACAAGATCTACTTGAAATCTATATATTAGCCCTAATTATGACTTTTTTTATTCTATTATAACATTGGCTAAACTGCAAATGGAAAAACTGTGTGTGCACACATATGGGATTTCAAATCCTTTGTAAATGATAATATTTCAAACCCTGTGTGAGAGTTGTAGCATAGGTAAGATATATAGCACTCCAGGCAGTGCATTTCTAAGAGATAATAATACTATTTGGGTGGTGGTACAAGGCACTAGGCCAAAGGCTGAGTAATGTTAACTACCTGAGAAGTGCAGTAATTGCCTCAGAATGCACTGCCTAGAGTGTTGTTATTGCTCTAAGGAAATAGAATTTCTACATAAATAGTGAAAGTAGATAGATGTGAGCATTTGCTGGGCAATGTAGTCATGTCTGTAACATAAATAACCTGTAAGAAAGCTCCAGTAGTATCTGCAGTTTAAAAGCCATCTTCATAAATTACGGAATGCATGATTGTTTGCTGTTTTGCTATAGCTGTATTAGTCCCAGGATATTAGAGAGACAAGGTGGGTGAGTTAATATCTTTTATTGGACCAACTTCTGGTTTAACATATTGAGTTAAATATATATTTTTAAAAATTCACGTCTTCTTTAAGTATATGTTTTAAGAAGAAATAAGTCAAGAAAAGCAGTTCTTCTAAATATAAGATGTACTAGCTTTAGGGATTCTTTAAGTTTGCATTTCAATTTAAACATACACAAAGTATGAACATTAGAGCTAGGTCAAAGAAGCCTTCAGTCCTGATCCTGCAAACAATTAAGGCTTTGTTTACCCTACACACCTTTTAGTGAATGGCTGTGCCGCTAAAAGGCGCACAGTGTAGCTGCTGTTTGTCGGTGGGCGAGAGCTCTCCCGCCAACAAAAAACTTCCACCCCAAACGAACGGTGGTAGCTTTGCCAGCAGGAGAGTACACCTGCTGACAAAGCACTGTTCACACTGGCGCTTTTCGTCAGCAAAACTTTTGTCATTCAGGGGGATGGGGGTTTCACACCCCTGAACGACAAAAGTTTCGTCATTCAGTTTCCAGTGTAGACAAAGCCTTACACATATTCTTAACTTTAAGCTGAGTAGCCCCATTGACTTGAAGTGTACACATGCATAATAGATTGCAGGATCAAGGCCTCAGTTTGTTGGGTTTTTGTTTTTTGTTTTATTTATGTACAGGATCCATTTTATCAGGGAAGTACAGAGTATTGCAGGAAGATTAGAAACAAAAGGCTTTTTTAAGACTATATTTCTATTGGGCAAAGTAGAGCAGCTTTGTTCTTTTCAATCTGAGGAAGTTTGGATATATGACAAACTGGAATGGCTTAGGCTTTGCCAAACTCAGACTTCTACTCTGTATGCAAAACCAAACCCAAACCAGGGCAGTTAATCTCTGGTATCTATTTAATCAGCTATCAGAAGAATTGGAGAGAGGTTAAGAGATTCAGACTGATTTTTATATGCCGAGGGAAGAAAGAATGTATCAACAATAGAAGACTCTTCATGGGACAGAACACGTTTTTTCTCTCATAAAATACTACACAGTTATGTAAATACCTTTCAAGCACAGTAGTAAATCCATTAAGTATCCAAAAGGAAAAAATACTGTCACTTTGATGGGAAAATGGTTAATAGTGCAATATCTGAAGTTCAAATGACTCAATAAATATAAGGAAACTATCTAAATCAGAAAAATCAAAAATATACAAAGGAACACATTCACAGATCTGTGTCTGAAAATTCAAGGTGGTGTTGAACAAATGCCAGAATTCTACCTTAGATTATGCCATGGGTAAAAATTTCATCCAGTCCTTATTGCCAAATTAATCTGGGTGATTAGTACCCTGGTCAGCCTAACCTGGGTGTGAACTGCAGCATTGCAAAGCCCTACCCCATTTCCTGTGGCATCCCTGTGGCTGCATTGACCCATGTGAGGCATGAAGGACATGTCTGCACTATAAACTTTTGCTGATGCGATTTACATCAGTATAAAAGCCACTGTAGTTATTATATCGCTTGTGCACATGCATACGTGGCTCCTTGCATCAGCATTGTGCATACTCACCAGGAGTGCTTGTTTGGATGCACAGTACTGTGCACCATGGGTAGGTATCCCACTGTGCAACTCACCACTGTCCAGCACATCGTGTTTTGGGAAATTTTGCCAATGCATAGCTGGGCAGAAACAAGTCACACGGGTGACTGGGACTGTGGGGTCAAGCTCCCATCATGAAACTTTCTCCACCCCATAATGCCATCTCTAACCCATCATTTTCATGCCTATTTTGAAAATCCAATGAACCCCCGCATGACTTGTTGCGGTCCGCCATCTCTGACAGAAGCGTGGAGCCTGCACAGCTCTGTGCTATCGTCATGAGTGTTCACCCTGTGCTTGCAACAATCATCCAATACTTGCAGAGATGCAAGAGCAGCCATGGGGAACATGATGATTTCATGGAGCACACTTTGCTGTGGGACATAGGAAGAACCAAATCAAGGTTGGTGGTGGTGGTCACAGAGTAACTGCAAATAGTGAGGCACTGAAACAAGCACTGACTGGTGAGATTGTATTGTAACACAAGTTTGGATAATGAGAAGTGGGCTGCAGTACTTCTGGATGCACCCATGTTCCTTGATCTGTGCGCCCAGCTCGCACCAGCCCTTCATCTCAGGGACACCAAAATGAGAGCAATGCCGATGGTGGAGAACCGAGTGGCGAATACACTGTGGAAATGTGGAATACCAATTGCTACCAGTCCTTGGGGAATCATTTTGGAGTTGGAAAAGTGACAGTGGTGGCTGTTGTCATGCAAGTGTGCAGGGCCATCAATCGTCACCTGCTACACAGGACTGTGACTCTTGGGAAAGTGCAGGACGTAATGGATGGATTGGCAGCAATGGGGTTCCCAAATTCCGGGGTGGGTCTCTTTGTCTCTCCAGTTGAAGCTGTTCTGCTTTGTATAAAAAACTTGAATAGTCATTGGGCCAGAGAGAGAATGGCTGGGAATGGTTTATAGCCTGGCACTTAGGGCACTCACCTGGGAGGGGGGGACACCCAAGTTCCAGTACCTTCTGCAATGACTATTTAATTATTTATACAAAGTGGAACAGCTTCAACAGGAGAGACTGGGAGAAACCCATGCAGAATACCCCATAACCAGGTGGTTAGGGCACTCATCTGGTGTGGGGGAGACCTGGGTTTATGTCCCTACTCCCAAGCAGGGAACTGAACCTGGGTCTCCCATGCTCCTGCTGAGTGCCCCAACCATTGTGCTAAATGTTAGAAGAGGTGGCATCAGCATCTTCTCCTCCTCCGGGAAGCTTGCCCTTAATGTCCTTACCCAAATAAACTCAACTTTTTGTTCAACCCCCATATGAAATTTTTCCAACTTTTTTTGATTCGCTGCTAATTCCAAAAAATGTTGATTTCCGTTTGACCCAAACCAATTTCTTTCTTATTTTTCATAACTGCGAACAAACTAAAAAATCCGTTACTTGCACAGCTCTATTCACGAGGACTTCAGTATTCCCTGCCAGTGATTCATTGTATGGGAAAGAACCTCTTAGTCTGTGCATTTCTGACTAAGAATCCCAAGTGATATCTGGCAAGGAGTCCACCTTGATCACGTACATTCCTTTTCAAACCTCCACCAGAACAGCACCCACTGTGGGATTTCCAAATGTCAGCTGGTACCCAACTGAGCAATAACTCTCTGGGGAAGCCGGCTTCCCCATGTTGATTTCCATGAAAATCGTTTTCATGGAAATGAGAGCTCTCAGTCTCACAGTGAGGTTTGGGGGCTAGCTTCCTGCAAAGCAAGAGAAAAGCCTCCTTCCTCATGCTAAGGCTAATGCAGCCACTGCTATTCATCTCATGTCTTGAGAACAAGAGAGAGTGTTCATGGTTCAGACATAAAAACACCTCCATGTGCTGAACATCATCAGAAAATACAGCATACTGCTGTCTTTGAACATTAATGAACTACTCAGCTTGCTCTCTGGCTTTTCACACATACTCCATTGTCATGCCAGTGCTGCCTTGTGACTGCTTTTCTGAGTTCCCTCTGAGACCTTTTACTGCAGAAAAAGGCTTCCATTTAGAAAAAAGAACTAGGAAATAGTGCCAGATCCAGGGGATTTATGGGATTTCCCCCTGGGAATTATGGGAGTTTGACAGTTTCTCCCATAATCCCCATAGGCTCCCAGAAAGCCTTTTGAAAAGGCAGTGCAGCTGCAATGTTGTTTACTGCATTAGTGTATTGGATATTACACCCAAAACAACAGGCTATTGTGAATGGGCTGCACTGTTGATACTTACACCAGGGATATGCCTTCAGGTCAACCACCAGCAATTCAGCTGTCTGCTGTAAGCAAAATAACAGCACAGTCTTAAGAAACCCTGGGGAGATAGATCTCTTATGTGAAAGTTTTCAGGCAAGACCAAGAGAATGGTGCCAAAGGCAACTTCAGTTCCAAATGAAACTATCTGTCTCCAGTGTCATCAACTCAGGAATGCCCACCCAACTGAAGGATAGGTGGTTTAGTCCTGTTTTCAAGTAACTCCATTCTGTAGAGGAGTGCTTTGTTCTCCTCTAGCAGCTCATAGAGAGAGCAACTTGGGGATAGCTAACTGTGAAACAATGGTCAAAACTTCCTATTTAGTCAGATAAATCCTGTGCTTTCCTATCTATTTGTGAACTTACTTTGAAAACTATCGAGTCCTCTTAAACTGGTTTTAGCTGCTGCATCTTCACTTTTAAACATTTGAATTAAGTATCTTTATAGCAGGAAACTCGCATATTGGATTCAAAATATTGTTTTTAAAATTCTTAATGTAAAGAAACTCCTTGGAAAGTTTAGGTTTACTTTTAAAGCCTTTTGTCTCTGCTATTTGTACAACTTGTGTTATACTAAACTGTATACAATAAACTATATACAAGCAGGCATTAGGTAAAACCAAATAAACTAAAATGTTGCTGGAATATTAGCCTCTAGCCAAATAAGAGCCATTAAGGCATCCATGTGCATGTCTGTTTTTGCCTTCTTCCATCCTTTGGTACCCACCCAGGTTTTCTTGTTTTCTGAAATAAACTGTGCACTCTTTTCTTTTAAAAATGATGAAAATTGTGATTATGAAATTGTGAAGCAAAGAGCACCAGCGAGAGACAGACATGCCCATCGTGTAAGTGTGTCTTCTCAACTTGGCAGCCAAGCCTGCATCACATATTGCTTAGTCCAGTCTTTCTGAAGCAGTGACTGACAATTGTGGCTAACTTCTGAGACATGTTTGCTAGAGATTGTCTTCCTTTTTATTTGTGAACTGAGCAGAATTTGCACTCGGATCTCTGCAGGTGAGAAGTGTATTGAACTGCTTATCAGCTGCTCCTAAATAACTTCCTGTATCCATTTGATCTCCTTGTCCTTTGGGCATCCCTCCTCTAACTGAGGTAAAAGCAAGACCTTCCTTAAAAGAATTTGCTAAATCTTAGCTGTGCTGTTTTTATCATCAGAGAAAGAAAATAAATAGACTTTGATAAATAAAAAGTCACATTGTGTACCACAGTGAGCTTAAACTGTCACTGAATTATTGCATGCAATTTAGTAGTTTGTAAAAAAAAAATTAAAAAAATTCAGAGGCTATGGGAATTAAACATCAGTGACCTGATTCTGTTCTGAACTAAGGGAAGCTGGAAGAGAATACACTACTCATAAAAGTCTGATGTATTTGACAATTAGTCATTCTGGTACAACTGCTGCTGAGAGGCAGCTGTGCTGCAGTGGTGCAGTCCTTACTGTAAAAGGCAAAGATGGGATGGTTTCAGTAAAGTAGTCACTGTATGGTTCTGTTATGCAGTGGTTTGTGCTGAGAGGTGCCTACAATGTGGGTTCTGAGAATAAAATTATTTCTGGGAACTCAGGTCCATACTCTGTGTTTTATAGTGTAAAGGTGCAGGAAGTATTTACCCCCAAACTCAGTTATCACAGGGCTGGTCTACACTACCGCGGGGGATCGATCTAAGTTGCACAACTTCAGCTACATGAATAACGTAGCTGAAGTCGACATACTTAGATCTACTTACCACAGTGTCTTTACTGCGGTGTGTCGACGGGAGACGCTCTCCTGTCAATTCCCCTTGCGCTTCTCGTTGAGGTGGAGTACCGGAGTCGATGCTAGAGCAATCGGCAGTCGATTTATCGCATCTATACTAGACATAATAAATCGATCCCCACTGGATCGATCGCTGCCTGTCGATCCAGCCTGTAGTGTAGACAAGCTCTAAGTTAATACATAATCATGCATTTTGTCATGAGGGGAGAAATTATTTTTTGGGGGAGGAAGGTAAGAATTGTCTATGGGCATAACTAGAACCACACATTAGTGTGATTAGAAAACTATGGATATTAGGACACATGCATCTCTGCAGTCAAAGGAGGATGGCAGGAGTGGTATTCCACAGGAGGAAGCCAATATTAAAATCTGATCAGAGCTCCATAGGAGCCATTTTCCAAGTTGCTATTTGGGAGAGGTGCTTACTCAGCACCTCTCCTAACCAGCTAGCCTTACCCACTTTTGGGGTTGCAATGGCCAGTCCAGACCCCTGCTGAAGCAGGGACTGGGGATAGATTGTAATGCTACTACCATGGTCCTGTCCATTTCTATGCCACCAGGTGCTTGGAGTGAGGGTTCTGTCAGTGTAAACTAAGGAAACATGGAGTGAATCTGGACCCTTCTGTCAGGCAAAATACAACAAATAGCATACTACAAATATGGCTGAATTGGTGAAAAAGGGGTCATGGAATATGGAAATTTACACAAAACCTTCCAAGCTTCCTGCCATTTGAGAGCCCCATCTACTTTCCTTATTTGCTGATGGGCCCTGTATGCTTAGACATCCAGAGAAACATTTACATGTTCCCACACTGAGGTGTGAACTTTGACCAATAACAAGTTACTGCTGCTCAGAGCAGAATAAACATACTCTCAGGATCTGAGGTAACTTTCACTTTGATTTTCCATGATAGTATCCATTGTTCTTTGGTATCATCTAGATTCCTCTCTTGTTATTCCAGAGCAATGCCCCCCCTTTTTTGGGAGTTTGCAGGTCTACAACAGGAAACAACTTTGGGATTTTTATTTATATATTTCTTTATTTTTTTTTGTGGCAGCATAAAAGGTCGGTGGTTTTTAACTAGTAGAATTTGGAGGGAAAATTTTTAGTAAGTTGCTACATTTTTTAGCATGCAAGCCAGGGTACCAAAGGATTCGGTAAGGGCTTGTCTACACTTGAAACGCTCCAGTACTTTAGTACTGTAGACACTCCCCACACTGATGGGTCTCAGCAGCTCCAGAGGTAGTGCTGGTGTAGTGGAGTATATTTTAGCAACTTGCAAGCATTATTTCTGAGTCAACCATCTCGCTGCAGATATTCCCTCTGCTATTATTCCTAGATTTTAAAGAAAGAAATATGATACATATAGTTATACGTAGAATATGAAATCAGCAGAAATCATGATTTGATTAGAGATTAAAAAGAAAAATAATGAGCTAGACAGCATATCCTAATGTAGTAATATTAAAATAATGAAAATATTGAAATCCTTAATTAAAAGTTGTCATACTGTTAAGCAACAAACTTAAATTGCATGCAATTCTAAAGATCACATTTCAATTATGTTAGTTTCCTTTTTAGAATATTAATAAAGTAATAGCCTTTCCTAATTTAAATAGAACACTGGTTTACTATTTCATTGCTATAGTGCTTTTGGATTCTGTAGAAGCAACTTACAATAATTATTTCAGACATCTGCTTAGCATTCTTTGAAGTGTATAGAAGTTCTTTTTCATTTTCATTTGAACTCCAGCTGTCTGTACCAAAGTCTATAATCAATCTGAATTAAGTTGTCCTTCTTCCCTTAATATATCTCTTATTAAGTTCTGCACTGGCCTCTTAGTGAGTCTTAAAAGCTAATTCATGTAGAATTGCCATTTTCTGCTAATTCGTTTGTCAGCTTTCTAAAACCCAACTAAAAACAATTGGTGAGACAATTAGTAATGCTCTTCAGAACAACTTTTGCAGGAATGGAATACATTTGGACTTGATCAGACCTGTCCCAGTAACAAATATTTAGAGGAAATGAACTGATGACATTTTTCAGGGCTTTGTTTTTAAATATAAATATGTATTATGATCTCTTCACTGTTCAATAAAATCAGGAGAGATTTTTCAATAACTAATATTCTTCAGCTGTTGCTTTATCAGCAATATACGGTAATAATCATCTAAAATAGCAGTGTCGCCAAATAGAACACACATGAACTTTGTTTAAAGACAGAAGTCTCATTAGGATATCTAAATCCATTGGAACAATTTGAGACCGTGAAGATGTCTTTATTTATTATTGAACTTGTAATTTTAATTATGTCTCTTTGTGTATTTGGAGCTTTGGGGTGTTTACTGTGATTGAGTCTCATGAAAGCAGTAGCTGAAATATGTTGGATTTGTTATTGAATTAAGCTGGCTGTGCAGTTACCATGTCTCCTAAAACATCCAAGAATATTCAGCTAATCAGATCACTTAATTAGCTGAACCGCCTGACATCCCATAGCTATAAAGAGATGTCATTTTACTCAACAAAACGTTCAGTAGACTGCTCTGTTGTCACTGTTGGAGGCAGGTGGGATTTTCTTTAAGTTTACTTTTTTATAAATATAAAATGTATTTAAAATCCTTGGGGATGTTTCATAATACATTCATACCTGCTTATAATAACATCTCTTTAGTATCCTTATGGTGCTCAGTTTTGCCTTGTGCTCTTTTGGTCTCATCCAAACAGCTCATGAAAGAAACTCATTTCTCAAATGAAAAGAAACATCATTAGAGGAGCAGTTATTTAACACTTGGGACTGTTGTAAATTTAATCTTAGGAGGCTGAGCTGCTGTGGGCTGTTGTTACATAAATAATCACAATGGTGGAGAATATTTTGTGGCAATAAGCTGTAGTGTAACTAAGGCAATGTTATATCTATAATGTAAATTATTATTGTTTTAATTTTATTGTAACATCAAAGCTACACATTTCTCATCTAGTATACAGTAGGTGTGCTATCCTTGTGCTTAATATGAATAGTTAATGGAAGCTAAATTATGTAATTTTTTTCACCATATTATGTAATCCATTTTAAGCAGAAACCCTCATTGATTTCAATTAAAAAAAAATCAGTGGCATAATATAGCTCTTTCGTTCCCTTATTTTCCTAGGAATACAAAGAAGTGACTGGGCAGGAAGGGAAATTAAATAAATCTATAATATATGGAGATATACCTATCTCATAGAACTGGAAGGGACCCTGAAAGGTCATTGAGCCCAGCCCCCTGCCTTTGCTAGCAGGACCAAGTACTGATTTGCCCCAGATCCCTAAGTGGCCCCCTTAAGGATTGACCTCACAACCCTGGGTTTAGTAGGCCAATGCTCAAACCACTGAGCTATCTCTTCCCCAGAGGGAGGGAGTCTAATCAGACTAGTCCATAAAATTAAAAATGTATTAATTTATATCAGTTGTGAGGACACAATCATTATTTTTGTAAAGGAATGTTAATGTTATCCCTCTAACAAATGGCAACCAGAAATCAGCTTTCTTTAATTTGTTCTATATGGAGAATCACCAAAGAGTATGTTGCTCTACAGGTCTGTTGTGGCAACCACCAGCAGTCTAGAAACATTTTTGTAAAAAAGAACCTAGGGAGCGATTGCATTTTTCACATTTATATATCTGCCATTAACACCATTATTGGGCTTCATTTTGATGAGAGCACAGTAAGTGGCAGCTCTGTATAAAGGTTCTTAGGAGGCAAGTCTTCAGGTGTTACTGAGAGGTACTAGTTTGACTGAAGCTCAGCTGAGAGGAGAATGAGAATAAGCAGCTTAATATTAAAGAAATAACGGTTACAGGTGATTGCAAGGTAGTGGTTTAGTGTTTAAAATAAAATATTTCATACATTTTGTCACTTTTAACATAATTTTTGCCCTAGAGTATTAATTAGTGACATTGTTTGCCTGTTCAGATAATGTGAAGTTCACCCCTGTGTACCACATATGGCCTGGCACATGGCATGAGTCCCACTTATGGGCATATGTGGATTTTTGGCACATGCATTATTTATATATTTATTTAGATTTAACATTTAAAAAACCAAATGTCCATACAAAAGCTCTTAGCACCCTGGCAATAATTAGACTTACAGTAACTAATGTAATGTGTGATTAATTTCACTGTTATTTCTAGTGACTTTTCCATTCTATTTCATTCCCTCCTGTATGATAGCATGCTTTGGACTTTTCTGGATCAGCAGTTCTAATGTTAAAGAAAAGCCTGGCAAGACAATGAATAAACAAACTAATTTGTAAATAAACACTTACCTATTAAATATTGAATTATTGTGCGTAAATATGGTAGTTGACTCAAGAAAGGAACTTTTTGCCCTTCAGCTCTGATACTAGCCAAAACAGCTATTCTAAGTTAAATTAATTTAATTCTGTTTGAGGGCCTGTAGGCTAAATAATGATATTAACCACTCCCTTGCAGTAAGGAGCTAGGAATACAAAATCCAAAACGGGTTAGAAGAAGAAGAAGAAAAAGAAAAAAGGTGACCAGTGAAACACTAAGGCTTTGTTAGCTTCAACCCTGCATTTGTTGAACATGCTATTATTAGATCATCAGATGTAATTTAGAGCCAAATTTTTCCTTTGGATGGATACATCCTGCTGATTTCAAGGAGCTCCACATGGACATTTGACAGCAGAATTTGGCCCTTAAAAATCTTGGTAATCTCTGATGTCGGTTTCTGTTTGCATGCCAAGGGAACTGACTCATACCATATAAAGATTCTGTGTGTCTTTTTATCTCTCTAAAGTTCAGCACTGAGGCCAGGACCAGATGAGTTTAAAGAAGCTCGCTTTTTATTGGTTTACCTGGATTAACAGTGGAATTTAAGCTTTTAGAAGTAAATGTTAAACATTGGCATTAAAGTGTCTAAGTATAATATCTGGTGTACACTCAGGAGCTCTGACTTTTAATGTGGCTTCTGTTGTACATGTAAATGTTCTATAGAATTCAGATGTTTGGCATATGAGTACAGGCCATATTGGTACTACTGTGATAATCATAGAGGAAACATTCATGGGTACCAGAGGTTAATTGACATTAAATGAGTCATGCTATTAAAATCATGTGAATCATTTTAAAATGTCTATTTATCCCATAACATCCTAAAAGGGTAAATATTAACTTCCCAAAAATATACTGAGGAAATGTTATGTGGTGGATTATATTAGCACTATTTTTATTTAATATGGGACTGTTTTATTGGAATTTTTCCTTTTCTAAGCCATAGACAGAGAATATATATAATCACACAGTAATTATGACAGAGATTCTGTGTTACATTGATGGGCCATAGGGGTAATGCGGTTAGAGTATATGCACGTGCAAACACTTTGGAAGCTGAGTTAGGTAGAACAATGTAAAACTTTGGGGTGTATTGATTAAATACAGTTACCTAAGTGTGACTGCTGCTGAGACATTTTGAAGTATATTAAAAGGACATACCAGAAGTGAAAATATAACCATAAAAGAGAGGGATAATGCTTATAGTTTTCTGTGGTGAAGCAGTTTTCTTTCCACAAAGAAAACAGCTTGTCAAAACATTGTTTTAAAATGAATTCTTTTTTACAATTCTGACTCTCCTATTCTTGTAATTATTGTGGACTCTGAGGGACCATTTAGGTGTTGTACCTATCAAGTATGCAGATTCCATAATGGTGATTTTACTACTTCATAGACAAGTCAATGAGCGAAATGAAATCAATTTATCAAGCTCATATGCTGGCACACAGGGACTGCAAGAAGTAGGGAGTAGAATGAACATTAGGTTGTGTGGGATAGTTGAGCCAATGACACATTGTGCTATATCTTCTCTCATTTTAATGTATATGTATTTAAATTTAATAGAGTTGGATTACATATTTAGTTTCAGATTAACCTATAATGCAGTTCAATATTATTATACTACTGTTTAGTAGTACTTGACATGTTCAAAACACTGTGTAGTCAAGAGCTAATTAATCTCATAGTTCCACTTAAGGTTGAGGTGAATGCATTATTATCCCCATTTCACAAATAGGGAAACTGACTCAGAAAGCTGAAGTCTTCCAGCTGACACTTCCTTTCACATTATGTTTTTATTATTTATTTTTGATTCAGAATTTCATTTCTTCTGGTTGACTTCGATTATTCAAGATACCGAGAGCCCAGAACTCTTTGTTTTCACTAGGATTATACAGTTGTTCAGCTCCTCTTGGAATCAAAACCTATTATATGGATAATAGGTTATGCTATAGAAGCAGCAGGGCAAGCTTTCCCACCCTGCCCTGACAGTATATTTCAATACTAACCTGGTATAAGAGGATAATTGAGGCTTCATACCTAATAAAATTCCCAGGGCAATGCTATAGCTGAAAGGGTTAATGAGTCACTGGATGTGTAAACAGGAAACTCAGAGGAGTAGAGAGGTGGTATTATCACTATATAGTACTAGTGAGACCATTACTGCAACAGAATTTCCAATTCTGATGTCTGCACTTCAAATAGGAGAGTGACAAACTAGAGATGATTCAGGGAAGAGCTGCAATTATGGTACAGGGACTGGAAAATGTACCTTATACAGAGACACTTAGAGACCTTGATATATTTAGTTTATTGGAGAGAAATTTAAGAGGTGACTTGATGAAAGTCTGTAAGAATATACACAGGGAGAAGCTGTCTTATACTAGAGAGCTCTTTAATCTAACAAAAGGCATAATAAGGGCAAATGGCTGAAAGTTGAAGATAGAAAAGTTCAAACTGGAATAGGGTGTATGCTTTTAACACTGAAAGTAATTAAGTAGCCATTGAAACATTACCAAAGGTAGAGTTTCCATTACATGAAGTATTTAAAACAAGATTGTTTGTTTTTCTAAATGCTGTATATGCTTAATGTCAGCCATAAGTTATTGTAAATCACTGAGTGAAATTCTAAATTCTTAGCCTCCTTGCAAAGACTGCCAATTATGATGATAAATATTATGAAACTAGTATGCATTAAAGTGAAGAGGAGTACTGGTATATACTGAATAAGTATTAAACCTGAACTTTTGGGTTGGAGAGGGAATAAAATATTTCTTTTAAGGTTCCTTGTCTCTGCATACTTTTTATTATAAAGGTTAAGAAGAGGTGTACAGGGTTGTTGTCTAAATTGCTTTGCTGTTGGTTGAGTGTCAGAATATGTGTTAGGTCTTAATGGAATCTGACCTGGCTTTTCTGTGGCCATGAAAAGAATTCTGAGTTTTCCTTCTGGCAATCAGAATAAAATATCTGCTTGCTGATTCCTAGAAACTTGAGGTGTTTTGTAATATCATGATACAGCTGTTGCAACCTTGCTGTTTTTAAATTACTTTTTTTGTTTGTGAAATACTACATGTAGGTAGAATGCCTTTAGAACTCTGTACTACTGCATTACAACATATCAGGGATTTACTTTGTAGTAGCTATTTTCTCAGGGTAATAACTCCTCTGAGTCTTTATTGCCTGAAAGTGTTTATGGAAAGAAACACAAATTACTTGTTACTTTTATGTTTGCATATATTAAATATGCATTGTTATATGTTTAATGCATGTACCAACCACACCAATTAGTTGTTGAAAAGAAACAATTTATTATTAATAAAATAAAACAGATAGGTTTGATTTAAGCTTAGAGCTTGGTCCTGCTCTTATTCAAGTCAATGGACAACTTCCTAGCCATTTTAATGATGTCAAGTCCAGCCCTTATTTAGAGAAGTTTCCTTTGCAAAGACTCCAGTATTTCTTCTGAGTGCCTGGCATAAATATATGTAAACTTACTAACTACATTTTCAAATGGCTGGTAAATTACTTGAAATTCCTAGTCTCCATCTTTTCCTTATTTTGGCTGGCTTCTTGATCAAACAAACAGCGATGGCATTTTAATTTATCTGAATAAATCAGTGAAAAGCTATTCACTTGCACTTGAACAGCTCTAAGCTTGGCCATTTCATGGCTGTAGTTGTCATAACTGGATGAGATATGAGCTGAATCTGGTTGGATTTTTTTCTGCATGGATGTACCCAGATATGTTAGAATAATTACTTGGCAGTAGGATAGACTGTATGTATGCAGGGAGGTGGGGGAATGCCGAATTGCATATCAAGTCTTGATCAAAAATGCCAAGAGATTTATAACAGCTATAGTGCTCTCAAAGTGAAATGTATTTCAAGCTATACACCCCTATTAATGTGCTGCTTCTAACACCTGTCATTGTAACCAGCAAAATCCCTTTTTTTCCTTCTAAATTTCACACCACTCCAAATTTTGCCTTTTCTTCTTTTTTGGAGGATGAGAGAAGAAGCTGAAAATGAATATGTGGAACTAACATACTCATTTCATTTATATTATTGAACAGTTTACATTCCAGAAACACACATTTAGGTAAATATTTAGTGTAATTTTTCAAATCTTTAGAAAGAAAAGAGCATTTGAAAAGACTTAAAAATATTTCAGTAACTACAGACATCTGAAAGGAGAAGGAACTACTAAAAGGCATTTTGCCATCTTTCTTCTCAGCTATTTTCCATCTGAACTATTTTTATCCCAGCTCACAGAAGGGGATTTATATTCATCTCTGGTGCATTTCTGCTTTACCGTTTCTGAGTTTATAACAGCATATAGGACAGAAAATTAAATCATCTAAAATCCATTTTGTTTCAACGGTGCCTGTCCCCAGTAGCACTAGAATCAAATAAATATACTGTGCCCAGTTTAAAAGGAAGCTAAGAGTAGCATATTGCACAGGAAGCTGACAATCCCAGGTTTCTCCACGAGTCAAGATATTCTGAGACTTGAATTGTTAGATACTAAACCTATCAGAAATAACAGACTCGGTTTTAATGAAAAAATTGAGAGTTGTAAAACTATGTCACAGATAGAATACAACAATGCACTTCATTCCCCATATTCCACTTTCAAATATTTTTATGAGCTAGGTGAAACTTTGTTATAGGTTGAGATAAAACCCTATTGAGATTGATAGGTGTGAACTCACCCTTCAATTAATGTTACTATAAGCATAAACCCTCACCTAAGACAAAAGGTATGTATGAACCTGCTCAGGAGCTTTTTAGCAGAGTATAATTTTCGGTAGGTGGTGGGGGGGAAGAGAGACAGAACACTCAGAAACTAAGAACAGAGAAAGAGGGTGAGATGGGAAAGCCAAGCAGGAACTTGTAAGTACAGTGTGACCCTGGAAAAAGCAAGAGAGAGCATTTGGGGTTTGTGTTGCCTAAAGAGGTTTGGGGGCTATAAGCTAAGAAATTGCTTCTTTTGTTTTTGGTTCCTTATGTATTCAGAGACACAAGACTTTTTACATTCCTTGTAAGTAATCAAGATTGCATCAAAGAAAATACCAGATTATTACTGCTTTCTACTCCCAAAGGGAACATCCCCTGCCCTGAAATTTGACTAGCTGCTCTGGTTGAAAAGAGGCAACACTATGAGAGCGAGAGAGAGAGACTGATTTCAGAGCAGTGGATATTATCCTGCTTGAAGACCATGGCCCTGATTCTCCACTACATCTGAGTGTATCTCAGCCATAGTGGAGAAGGGCATGTGTAGGGAGCCAGTTTCAGCTCCCTGATTCTGGGATGCCCAACTTTCACATAATTATTGCACAGAAAGGATCCTGCTGCATCTCAGGGCTGGTCTACACTGAAAATTTACATTGGCATAGCTACATCTCTCGGAGGTGTGAAAAATCCACATCCCTGAGAAACATAGCTGTGCCAACCTAACCCCTGGTGCATATAGTGCTAAGTCAGTGGAATAATTCTTCCATTGACCTAGCTACCCCCTCTTGGGGAGGTGGATTAACTACAGCGCCAGGAGAACCCTTCCTATCATTGTAGTGAGTGGCTCCACTAAAGTGTGCCACTGTAGCATTTTAAGTATAGACATAGCCTTAGTTCCTTGTGTTGCTGGCATAAGATCCCTGCCCCCTTCTCCCTCTTTCACTAGGGATGGGGAGGGTGGCTGGTAAAGGGAGCTGTCTGACAAAGATTTCCCCTACATGAGGGGAATCCTCCGTTGGGAATCTCTAGCTAGTTTAAGGCCACTTTGCACTGAACAAATGATCTTGGCAGGCCAGAGAATGTGGCCCCATTTCTTGAAGTGCTCTCCTGAACCCTTATTCACATGAATAGTCCTTGAAAGCCGTCCCAGGTGAATATGTATGTGTACTGGCAATTCATGTGAGTAATAGCAACAGTTAGCTCCTGTATAGAAGTTGCAGGATCAGGCCCTGAATTATTACAGTAAAAGAAAGCAAAGTGACCTTATAAATTTAAGCATTGTGTTCACACATGTATGGTTAAGGTGGAAGTGCAAATAACATTACTCATCATGGTATAATTATGAAACAAGGATTATGAAATTATAATGTGTCTACAAATCCATCAGTAATGTAAAGCTACATTACCCACCCACAAAAATAAGTGATTAATCTCTGAACGTTTCCATAGAGCCAAAGTAGCAACCGCTTGCTAATTTATGATTAACCATTAATCTTTTTTTCTCTTTTTAATTGCAATTTGATTCTCTTATCTTCATTTTCACTACATATTTTATCAGCAGCGATTCAGATTTCTCTGACTGGAAAGACTGTAAGACTAGATTGTGCGACCTTTCCTCACATCGCTGAGCACTTATACAAATGAGTATATAAGACTTCTTGTGTGAGTACGTGTTCATCAGTAAAAGTAAGAGTTGTACAAACTGGCCTGTAGTTATCACAGGAGCCTAAAGTTGGTGCCTTTTGAAAGGTTTATTGGTTAGCATAAATCATTTCAAATCATAACATGGTATTTAGCTCATCTCTCCATGAAAGTTTAAAGACCCATAAAAAGCTTAGTTATGAATCATCTAAATGCTTAATACCATTGCTAGAAAGCTAGTGGTCTGCAAATGTTTCATGTAGGTTTAAGGGATGAGTTATTGTGGGTTTTTCTTTTGTTTTGAGGGAGATCATTAGGAAGAGAGTAGGATTGTGTGGGGTCTGAGTTGTAGAAATGAACTCCTCTGGAAAGGAGAGTATCTCTGAACATTGGTGTAACCTGTTGCTATAAATACAAACCTTTGCTTTGTGATTAATTCTCTAGTGTTTTTCAGGGTCCAATTACATAGTTTTAAAGAAAAATACATAATAGCTGGAATAGTTGGTGCAGTATAAAAATGAGGAAAAACAGATTAATCCACAAAGTAATTAGATTCAGGTATTTTAAAATGTTTAAATGATTGGCAATTTTACTCAGCCATACCTGAATCTGATAGAGAGAGAGAAAGAGAGAGGCCAATTTCCCAGAGCTGGTGGGGGAAATTTGAGATACGTTAAGAGTAATAGTCCTTCTTTTGTGTTAATGCACAATCTCCAGTATGAGACTGGGGAGGGGGCAGCGGCTATTGCTGCATATCTACCTACATATTTAAGCGTTGTGTGTGTCGTCTTAAACAGGTATATGAGAATATTAATAGAATCTGATCCTCCATTTTTTTAACTCAAAAGGAGCTTTGCCATTGGCTCCAGTGGGTTCAGGAGCATAGAGCAAATACACTTGGCAGAAAGGGGACACTGTGGATACATCTACGCTGCAATAAAGAGCCCGGATTAGTTGACTCCAGCTCACACGGCTCAGGCTGGGAGCTACAAATTGCTATGCAGACATTCGGGGTCAGGCGGGAGCCTGGGCTCTGAGACTTCCCCCCTCTCAGGGTTTCAGAGCCAGGACTCCAGCCTGAGCCTGAACGTCTACACTGCAATTTTTAGCCATGCAGCCCATATCCCATGAGCCCTGGTCATCTGAGCCAGGCCAGCTTTAGCCTTGGCTCAGGTCTTTTATTGCAGTGTAGAAGTACCCTGTGATCTACTTACGGTAAATCATGACTGCTGCCATGTGACCTTGCAGGGCTCTCCTCAATTTGTGAATTTAAGCAAAGACATAAGAATACATTAGGGGCCAAATTAATTCCTGACTTCAGTGGAGTTACACTAGAGATGAATCTGACCCTAGATATTTTTCTTTTCCAAAACTTGCCAGAAAAGTAGCAGATAATTATGTATGTCTTCAGCAACTGAAGTTAAAAATAATAATGGGAAAGCTGAATTTCTTTTTAAGTAAAGAATCCAAACTTTTCTTCTAAGATTGCATTTCCACTCACGTTATGAATCGGCAATAATGTATTAACATTTCAATAATGAATAATAATCAGTGATGATTAGATTTGCATCTGTTATTTTTTTAAATATAATTTTCCAGGAAAAGATGGTTATCAATGAGCCCCAGTCTTGCTGAGGGGTGTGTGAGAACTTAACAAATACCCACCACTACCATTTTTTGGTGCAAATATATAGAGCATTTGGCATGATAGTTGCACACCAACCGCAGAATTGGATATTTGGGTCCCTACTTTGAGAAAGCACTTAAGCATCCCTATTCAGCGCAGCACATAAGCACATTATGAGTGTTGTCCTGAAGAAGAATGCTTTCCTGAATTGGTGCCTAAAATAAGAGGCAAACAATTTTGACATAGCATTGACAATGCAAGGTAGCAGAAAAAATGATCCTTTCAATATGTATCAAGGGTAACATTTTATTTTAATATAGCTTTGCGTGTAAGGAACAAGCATTCCTTGGAGAAGATGCCATAGCTTCCTCTTCAGCATATATTTTCAAAGTGGCATGGGGATTTAGCCACACAATTCCACTAACACTAGTGGATCAAAAGTTACAATGGGATTTGAGTTGGATTCATGAATGCTGTATTTGACTTATCGGGTTGATGCACATGTGCCTGGGGGAAAGAGGGGTTAAGAAATTGAAAATGTGAATTGTATAGTTACTATTACTTCCTGCATTTCCAGTCAAGGGCTTCATGATGGAAGCTCCCCAAAGCTGGCAAGTATATAAAGAGTCTATTCTTATTGAAATAAGCTCATTTACTATTTATTTCCACTCCCACCCAAGTGACTCATGAATTTCTTTTCAAATTTCAAAAAACTCGTTCATAAAACATGGACAAAAATATCCTTTTCATGCAGTCAATAAATGCCAACTCCCTTTGGTGGATGTAGGTCTTTATATTTGACTGCCTGCTGAACGCTGGGCAATGTTCCAGAGAAGAGTGCAGTGTTCTTCCATATTTTAGGGACCGCTAATTAAAATGAAACCGAACACAGCACATGGAAAAATAATGGCAATGGGGGAAAGAGACATTTTCAAAAACTGTGTTCATTTTTCAACAAATTGTGGGATTTTTATTGAAAGGTTTGTTTTTATGAAAAAATATTTGGCAAGGCGCTCACTAGTTTTCAAGGGGATAGTCAAAGCAAAAGCAATTTAATCTGCAAGAAAAGCATGAGATTTGCAAAGTGACATATAACATCTTGCAGATACACTGACAATGTGTAGTACCATCAAAAAGGTGAGATTCATGGTCTGTACTCCAGCCCACAGCATGACCTTGTTACAAATGTACGCAACACTTAGGGCTTGATTTGGATATCTGATATGGTGATAGGCAATGGCAAGTTTGAGGGGTAATTTGGATGTAATTTGCTTGTCCTATTTTAATTATGTGTGAGTGTGTTTAACATAACTTTATGTCTTACTCCCTTCTTCCCTACAGCTCCATCTGCTTGCGTGTTTATCAGTTTTTAGACTGTGAGCTCCTCAGGGCAGTGATCATCGGTTCCTGCTGTTTGGAAAGTACCTAGTACATTGTAGCCAGGACTAGAAACATAATAATGATGACACACAAGATATGTAAACATACCTAAGACTGAAGCAGGGTTTGACTAGGTCAGTACTGGGATGGGAAATTTCCAAGGAAAAACAAATAATTGGATCTCTTCTGAGCAGGCTGTAGGAAGTAGAGTGTTGGTGTTTTAGTAAGTTGCACTCTCAGTACTGCAGAGTGATGCATGCAGTTGAACAGTGGTGAGTGCTGTGTTGCTAGAAGCGCCATCCTTCAGGTGAAGTGTAAAATCATAGTCCTAGCCGTTTGCAGCCATTAATGGTATTCTAGCCCAGAATAGTGGTGCTAATCTTAGTGTCCCATCTGTATTCCAAATCACCCATGTTTTACTCGACCTACTATAATTCTCCCTGTATTTACAGTTCTCTTACTTTCCTGTCCGAAGGTATCTCATAGAAATGTTGTGCCATGTTAAACCACTGTTGTATTTCACCCCCAAAGATGGCTGCAGTGGATGATTTCTTTGTACAGTTTGTGTATACAGGTGTTGAGTTTCTAAAGTGCTTTGGGATCCTTTGGATTAAAGGAGCTATACAAATACAAAATTGTAATGTTCTATAAACTTCATTAAGTGTTTTTGACTTTGCAAGATTCATACCCACACATGTGCCATCAGTATTGAGCCCTCATTGTATGACATACAGAATAGATACGTTGTCTTGTTAACTGTAGCCAGAAGTGCCATTTAGCTGCTGGCACCTCCTAGTTCAGGGAGCTGTGTTACTACCAGCCCTAGAGAGACAACCAGAAGCGTTAGTTGCAGTCTCATATCTAACTGCTTAACAATTGTGTGGTCATTTATAAAGAGCTGTGATTCAGGAAACAGGCTACGTTGCCTTTGAAAAATGTCATAGAGCTGGCTGATTTTTTCAGCATTTTTAATGCTGAACAGGCATTAGCCATATTAGCATTAACCTATGTTAGTCATCCTGTCAGAGAGGTTACACAGAAGTAACTACTGGTGGGGAACGAATAGTCTCATGACAAGGAAGCCAGCTACTGTATGCTTCCTCTGCTTGGCAGAAGGCCCAGAGCTGTGTGTTGGTAATGGCATTGTATGGCCAGAAATCTGCAAGGTTTTGGCAGCTTCAATTGCAGATTCTTGTCTTCTCATTTGGATGATATACACGATAGCAACACTTATCCTGCATTGATAGTGTGATGCTGTTACAAAACTGACCTTTTAAACTGCAGATATTTTTGACTGAGTTCTCTTCTGTGTTGTTTTTGGTAGAAGGGGAACTTATGGCTTGTTGTGTTTAACATATAAATTACATTTTGTGCTAGCTAGACTCTGCAAGGTACCATAGATTTTAAGTACTTGGTTCCAATATTTGATTAGGCAGCATCACCAGTGTGTCTTTTGATACATCTATACTGCGGGGGGAAAACCACGGCATCGAGTCTCACAGCTGACTCGGGTTCCTGGGAGCTCAAGCTGCAGTGCTAAAAATTGCAGTGTAGAGATTTGGGCTCTGGTTGGAGCCCACGCTCTGAGACCCACCTCACTCCCCCCCCCCCCCCCCCCGTTCAGACATGCTTGCTGACTTCTCAAGGAGTTTTCAAAACAGAACTGTACAGATCACTTAAAATCCACTTTTCCAAATCTATAGTCTGGAGCATCAGATATAGTTCAAATTGTAGTTGCATAAGGCCATTATCATAGAAGAATCATAGAAGATTAGGGTTGGAAGAGATTCCACCACCTCCCTAGGTAACCCATTCCAGTGCTTCACAATCCTCCTAGTGAAATAGTTTTTCCTAATATCCAACCTAGACCTCCCACACTGCAACTTGAGACCACTGCTCCTTGTTCTGTCATCTGCCACCACTGAGAACAGCCAAGCTCCATCCTCTTTGGAACCCCCCTTCAGGTAGTTGAAGCCAAAAGGCTGCTATCAAATCCCACCTCACTCTTCTCTTCTGCAGACTAAATAAGCCCAGTTCACTTAGCCTCTCCTCATAAGTCAATCCTTGAGGGGGCCACTTAGGGATCTGGGGCAAAATTAGTACTTGGTCCTGCTAGTGAAGGCAGGGGGCTGGACTCGATGACTTTTCAAGGTCCCTTCCAATTCAAGGAGATGGGATATCTCCATTAATTTAATTTAAGTCATATGCCCCAGCCCCCCAATCATTTTCATTGCCCTCCACTGGACTCTCTCCAATGTGTCCACATCTTTTCTGTAGTGAGGGGCCAAAACTGGATGCAATACTCCAGATGTGGCCTCACCAGTGCTGAATAGAGGGGAATAATCACTTCCCTCAATCTGCTGGCAATGCTCCTACTAATGCAGCCCAATATGCTGTTAGCCTTCTTGCCAACAAGAGCACACTGTTTACTTGTATCCAGCTTCTCGCCCACTGTAATCTCCAGGTCCCTTTCTGCAGCACTGCCACTTAGCCAGTCGGTACCCAGCCTATAGCAGTGCATTGGATTCTTCCGTTCTAAGTGCAGGACTCTGCACTTGTCCTTGTTGAACCTCATCAGATTTCCTTTGGCCCGATCCTCTAATTTGTCTAGGTCACTCTGGACCTTATCCCTACCCTCCAGCATATCTACCTCTTCCCCCCAGCTTAGTGTCATCCGCGAACATGCTGAGGGTGCAATCCATCTCATCGTCCAGATAATTAATGAAGATTTTGAACAAAACCGGCCCCAGGACCGACCCCTGGGGCACTCCACTTGATACCGGCTGCCAACTAGACATTAAGCCGTTGATCACTACCCGTTGAGCCCGATGATCTTGCCAGCTTTCTATCCACCTTATAGTCCATTCATCCAATCCATACTTCTTTAACTGGCTGGCAAGAATACTGTGGGAGACCGTATCAAAAGCTTTGCTAAAGTCAAGGAATAACACATCCACTGCTTTTCCCATATCCACAGAGTCAGTTATCTCATCATAGAAGGTAATCAGGTTGATCAGGCATGACTTGCCCTTGGTGAATCCATGTTGACTGTTCCTGATCACCTTCCTCTTCTCCAAGGGCTTCAAAATGGATTCCTTGAGGACCTGCTCCATAACTTTCCAAGTACTGAGGTGAGGTTGACTGGTCTGTAGTCTTCCGGATTCTCCTTCTTCCCTTTTTTAAAGATGGGCACTATATTTGCCTTTTTCCAATCATCCAAGACCTCCCCGGATCACCACAAGTTTTAAAAGATAATGGCCAATGACTCTGTGGAAGGAAAAGGCCCGGGTAGAGACCATCAAATCGTGGAAGTCAACGAATGGCTACGCAGATGGTGTCAGAGAGAAGGCTTTGGATTCTTTGACCCTGGGATGGTGTTCCAAGAAGGAGGAGTGCTAGGTAGAGACGGGCTCCACCTAACGAAGAGATGGAAGAGCATCTTCACAAGCAGGCTGGCTAACCTAGTGAGGAGAGCTTTAAACTAGGTTCACCAGGGGAAGGAGACCAAAGCCCTGAGGTAAGTGGGATACTGGGAGGAAGCACAAGCAGGAGAGCACAAGAGGGGAGGACTCCTGCCTCATACTGAGAAAGCAGGATGATCAGCGAGTTATCTTAAGTACCTATACACAAATGCAAGAAGCCTGGGAAACAAGCAGGGAGAACTGGAAGTCCTGGCACAGTCAAGGAATTATGATGTAATTGGAATAACAGAGACTTGGTGGGATAACTCACATGACTGGAGTACTGTCATGGATGGATATAAACTGTTCAGGAAGGACATGCAGGGCAGAAAAGGTGGGGGAGTTGCATTGTATGTAAGAGAGCAGTATGACTGCTCAGAGCACCAGTATAAAACTGCAGAAAAATCTAAGAGTCTCTGGATTAAGTTTAGAAGTGTGAGGAACAAGGGTGATGTCGTGGTGGGAGTCTGCTATAGACCACCAGACCAGGGGGATGAGGTGGACAAGGCTTTCTTCTGGCAACTAACAGAAGTTACTAGATCACAGGCCCTGGTTCTCATGGGAGACTTGAATCACCCTGATATCTGCTGGGAGAGCAATACAGTGGTGCACAGACAATCCAGGAAGTTTTTGGAAAGTGTAGGGGACAATTTCCTGGTGCAAGTGCTGGAGGAACCAACTAGGGGCAGAGCTCTTCTTGACCTGCTACTCACAAACAGGGAAGAATTAGTAGGGGAAGCAAAAGTGGATGGGAATCTGGAAGGCAGTGATCATGAGATGGTTGAGTTCAGGATCCTGACACAAGGAAAAAAGGAGAGCAGCAGAATATGGACCCTGGACTTCAGAAAAGCAGACTTTGACTCCCTCCGGGAATTGATGGGCAGGATCCCCTGGGAGAATAACCAGGACTTCCTTGACTTTAGCAAAGCTTTTGATACAGTCTCCTACAGTATTCTTGCCGGTATGTTAAAGAAGTATGGACTGGATGAATGGACTACAAGGTGGATAGAAAGCTGGCTAGATTGTCAGGCTCAACGGGTAGTGATCAATGGCTCCACGTCTAGTTGGCAGCCATATCAAACGGAGTGCCCCAAGGGTCGGTCCTGGGGCTGGTTTTGTTCAATATCTTCATTATTGATCTGGAGGATGGCACTGACTGCACCCTCAGCAAGTTTGCATATGACACTAAACTGGGAGGAGTGGTAGATACGCTTGAGGGTAGGGATAGGATACAGAGGGACCTAGACAAATTAGAGGATTGGGCTAAAAGAAATCTGATGCGGTTCAACAAGGACAAGTGCAGAGTCCTGCACTTAGGACGGAAGAATCCCATGCACTGCTACAGACTAGAGACCGAATGGCTAGGCAGCAGTTCTGCAAAAAAGGACCTTGGGGTTATAGTGGACGAGAAGTTGGATATGAGTTGACAGTGTGCTCTTGTTGCCAAGAAGGCCAACGGCATTTTGGGCTGTATAAGTAGGGGCATTGCCAGCAGATGGAGGGACATGATCATTCCCCTCTATTCAACATTGGTGAGGCCTCATCTGGAGTACTGTGTCCAGTTTTGAGTCCCACACTACAAGAAGGATGTGGAAAAATTGGAAAGAGTCCAGCGGAGGTCAACAAAAATGATTAGGGGGCTGGAGCACATGACTTATGAGGAGAGGTTGAGGGAACTGGGATTGTTTAGTCTGCAGAAGAGAAGAATGAGAGGGGATTTGATAGCTGCTTTCAACTACCTGAAAGGGGGTTCCAAAGACGATGGATCTAGACTGTTCTCAGTGGTAGCAGATGATAGAACAAGGAGTAATAGTCTCATGTTGCAGTGGGGGAGGTTTAGGTTGGCTATTAGGAAAAACTTTTTCACTAGGAGGGTGGTGAAGGACTGGAATGGGTTACCTAGGGAGGTGGTGGAATCTCCTTCCTTAAAGGTTTTTAAGGTCAGGCTTGACAAAGCCCTGGCTGGGATTATTTAGTTGGGGATTGGTCCTGCTTTGAGCAGGGGGTTGGACTAGATGACCTCCTGAGGTCCCTTCCAACTCTGATATTCTATGATTCGGCCATCACATCAGCCAACTCCCTCAGAACCTGGGATGCTTTGCATTCGGCCCCATGGACTTATTATGCATGTCCAGCTTTTCTAAATAGTCCTTAATCTGTTTTCAGCACTGAAGGCTGCTCATCTCCTCCCCATACTGTGCTGCCCAGTTCAGCAGTCTGGGAGCTGACCTTGTCTGTGAAGACTGAGGCAAAAAAAGCATTGAGTACTTCAGCTTTTTCCACATCATCTGTCACTCGGTTGCCTCCTCCATTCAGTAAGGGTCCCACACTTTCCCTGACCACCTTCTTGTTGCTAACATACCTGTAGAAACTGTTCTTGTTACCCTTCACATCCCTTGCTAGCTGCAACTCCAATTGTGCTTTGGTCTTCCTGATTACACCCTGGCATACTCAAGCAATATTTTTATACTTCTCTCTAGTCATCTGTCCAAGTTTCCACTTCTTGTAAGCTTCCTTTTTTTGTTTAAGCTCATAGAAGATTTCTCTGGTTGCCTGCCATATTTGCTGTTTTCTGCACATTGGGATGGTTTGTTCGGGCACCCTCAATAAGGCTTCTTTAAAATACAGCCAGCTCTCCATTCATAGTGAAAATAACTTGCTCACATTGAGGAGTAATTTACATCTTGAGTAGTTTCATTGGGACTATTTGTGTAGTATAATACTGCTCAGTATGTGTATATGTATGTCAGAGGGCCCTTAGTTTGGTGTTTTGTTTTGTTTTTGAACAAGGAACTTGTTACAATTCTTTAAATCTTTCTTCTGTAAAAATATGTACACTGCCTTTTTTTCATTAAAGGGGGAAATAGTAAATGAAAGAAATATGAAGGCATGAGAAAACTGAAGGGAACTGATAATTCAAAGTGCAATCTCAATTATATCAACTTCCATCATACTGAGGCTTCCAAGCTGAAGGTCCGTTAAGTCTATGTCAAGTTAATTCTTTATTGGGCTTCTCTTTGAAGTATGTTGTAGTTGATTATAAACATTTTATAAGTAAAGGAAACCAAATTTGGAGAGAGGATGTGTTCATCAGCCTCTAGATGTAAATGTGATAGTTATATAAGTAGTTCCAATACAAAAAAGACTAATCATTAAAATAATTCTTTTAAACAAAGCAGAATTAGAGCTAACTTCCTCTCATTCCACAGCTAAAACATCTCAGATCTGGTCTATGCTTAAAATTTAGGTTAACCTAGCTACCCCTCAGAGATGTACTTACGCTGATCTATGTCCCAGCATAGACACCATTGGGTCAGTGGAAGAATTCTTACATCGACTTAGCTTCTGCTTCTCGATGGAGTGGATTAACTACAGAGGCAAAAAATAAATCCTCCTTTCAATATAGAAAGTGTCTACACTATGGTGCTACAATGTCACAGCTTCAGTCTGTAGAGTCTGTAGCATAGTCAAGCCCATAGTTGTGGGTTTATGTACTCTAGGAGAAGTAGACAAGTTATCACTAATAATGTATCTTGCTTAACTTGGTCTTTTAAATAGCTAACTTTTAAAATAATACAATGTCCTATGGAGTTCAGATCTTAATGTGGACAAACTTTTTTTCTTTTTCTCTCTTGGTTTTTTATTTGTAAAATGATTTGGATTAATTATATATCAATAGAGCATTGAATAAGATTTTTTTTTTTGGTTTTTGTTTTAAGTTGCTGTGTGTGTATCAAGTTAATAGAAATTTTAATAAAAATACAACGTTAATAATTGAACTCAGAGAGACATATTGGAAAATCAGCATAAGTAAGCATAAATCAGTGTAATTCACATGCAGAAGAATGTGGTTGTAGTAGGAAAAGCAACTGTTAGAAGGGTGAACTATAAAATAAATTGTGTGCAAGGAGGAAGGGTGTAGATATGCCTTATCTTAGGCCATTCTACATCCTTCTTGTGCCTTGGTTGCTTTTCCTGCTACACATCCACACTTCAGCCCTTTCAACATGCAGAAAAAAACCCTTCTTACACTTATTTCATCTTATCAGCTGGTTTGTCTAGATAAGAATAAGAGGTCAATAACACATACTAGCTAATCACAACATTTCCTCAGCCTCTTCTTAATCTAGAAAAACCCAATGTGACCATCTATTTCACTTTCCATTGCGCCCAATATTTCTGAGCCAATTTTAGAGGCAAATAATTACAAGTGCAATTTTGCACATATAGAAATAAAGACCAGTATCTAAATATCTGAACTTATTCAGTTATGCCCCAGGTCAGCAAAGCACTGAAACACTTTCTCCAGTCAAGCTGGGATTTAAGCACATGGTTAAAGCTAAGAATATGCTTAAGTGGTTTGCCTGAACTACTGTCTTCAGTTAAGGTCTGATCCTTCTTCCATTAAATATAATGGCAAAAATCCCATTGTCTTCAATGGTGCAGGATCAAGTCCTTATGCCCCAATAATCTAAAGGCAATTTAGGGTGCTGATGTTTAGGGTGCTGATGATTAATATTTTTTTAATGCTGCATGAACATATACATAAGATTAACTGGAAAAAAGATTACAAAGACTACAGAGTTCAAAGGTTTGTCCTTAGTTTGTACGTGTGCAAACTTTGTGGACTATTATCTACTTATTTATTAAGTAAATTAGACTTAATTTACTAAGTCTTGCTTTTTGCAAAAAGGTTACCTATGAGAATTCTCATATGCTTTGTCAATATACATTTCTACATACATAGGACATCCATTAAAATGATTATTGGACTTTTTTATGATGTTAGATTGGTTAGGTATGTTTTCAGTCCTGAGAGATGCTGAATTGGCTACAATGGATGTGGTAAGAGCTGAGTTCGCCTCAGAGTTTGAACAAAAAAGAATAAAGGTTACAAATTGAGAGTCGATAATCTAGATTGCCCATTTAATTCAGTCCGGAACAATTAAAATGGTCAGTTCTATTTTCCTGTCCTAACTGAAGTTTGTAACTTATTCCCAGTAACCAACATTAGAACTCCATATAACTGAATGGAATAGGAGACACAATTAAGCTGGCTGACCAGAGGTTTGGATAAAAGGTGGAATTTTTCACTATAAGCAGTGTAATTTGGGAGGCCCAAATATAGCTACAAGGATTTAACAATAAAATGGCTTATACTATCGCTAGTTTTCAAACGATGACTTTTAGTCACTTGCCAAGGGATGTCTGGAACATGTTGGCAGGAGAATAGAATCTTCTTTTTTCCAAGTTGTGTATTAAATCAGTATTAACAAAATGGAAATAGAAGTGCTTATTTGAATTATGTGCCCATACTTCCATTCACCCTATTTCTCTTTTCTGTTTGGTCAATGAATTGGCCTGAATTTTATTTGTAGAGTAGTGAAATGGAGGGGGGGGGGGGAGAGTTAAAAGTTCAGTCCAGTGAACAATGAAAAAACATTTCAATTCTGCAAATAAAAGTAGAAAATGAAATCTGTAGCTGTTTTGATGTAGGAATATTACTACATATAAAGCAAATAAATCATCTTCCTGAGTGCATGAACATAGCATGACATTAGCTCACAGTATATTGTCTTGAACCTTGAAGTTTTGAAAGGATATCCTAAAAGTATTTTTCAGAGATTTTTTTCCTCTGATTTCCATAGTTTATTGTAATATTCCCCCAGGGATGCTTGAAACTGAATGTTTTTATTTTTTATCAAACTTTTTTTTCCCTCCCCTCCACATACTCAATTGATATTTCTCAAGATATCAAGTTGCTAGCACTGAATTTATTTTTTGGACGGGGCATTTATTTAAAGACTAATTCACATATAAAATATTATGTGGACTATTTTTATCAGTAATTAAATGAAACAGGCAAGATAGTTATATATAATTTACTGCACATGAAATAATATGTATGCCAATATTCACTCTGCATATCTATATTCACTAAGACCCTAATCCTGCAAAGACATATGCCTGTATTTTACTTAAAGCCTTACTGGCCTCATTTTTTTCCTCACATGCTTAATTTAAGTACATATGGAAGCCTTTGCAAGATCTGACTGCAAGTGCCAAATTCTGCCCTCATCTCCACACGATAAGCCAGATTCTCTCAACTAACAATAATATAAATCAGGAGTAACTCCAGTGAACTCAACTTGTGAAAGGGTGAGGTGAATAACATTCCTTGTGTCTAATTTAACTTGTGAATTTTGCTTTCAGGGCACTTAAATCAGTCTCCCTGCTTGCCTTTCAGAATAAACATTGTTTGAAATCAGTATGTTTTTCATGTTTGTTTCAGTGGGCCATTAAAGAACATTCCACTGTATGCTTGGGGGAGGGAGAGAGGCAATACCTAACCACTTAAATTTTTCTGTTAAATGCAGTCCTGCTAACTCATAAGCATATGAATCCTATTGAAGTCATTGAGTCTACTCATGTTGTGAGGTATTATAATTAATTGAGTCAGAATCTAGCTTTTGATTGAGAGTCATGGACAATATTTAGGAGATATATGCTAGGGGTTCTCAAACTGGGGGTTGGGACCCCTCAGTGGGTCGCAAGGTCATTACATGGGAGGTCGCGAGCTGTCAACCTCCACGCCAAATCCCGCTTGCCTCCAGCATTTATAATATTTAAAAGGGTGTTTAATTTATTAGGGGGGGTCGCACTCAGAGGCTTGCAATGTGAAAGGGGTCACCAGTAAAAAAAGTTTGAGACCCACTGATCTATGCCCTATTTTCAGTTAGTGGCATTTAACCGTTCAAGTGTCTGAGAAAGTCTGAGTAATGTTAAGCTGCAAGCACTCTCAAGTTTGTCAGATATTGGTTATTCATGGAATAATGTTCACAGCTAATTCTGGTAAAGAAATTTCTAGGAGGTCATTTCAATAGTTTAATTGTCCAAAATAAGTTATAGATCATATACAGTAAAATCTCAGAGTTACAAACTCCAGAGTTATCAACTGACCAGTCAACCACACACCTCATTTGAAACTTGAAGTACGCAATCAGGCAGCAGCAGAGACCAAAAAAAAAAAAAAAGGCAAATATAGTACAGTAGTGTGTTAAATGAAAACTACTAAAAAATAAAGGGAAAGTTTAAAAAAAGATTTGACAAGGTAAGGAAATTTTTTCTGTGCTTGTTTTATTTAAATTAAGATGGTTAAAAGCAGCATTTTTCTTCTACATAGTAAAGTTTCAAAGCTGTCTGAAGTCAATGTTCAGTTATAAACTTTTGATAGAACAACAATTACATTGTGTTCAGAGTTATGAACATTTCAGAGTTACGAACAACCTCCATTCCGGAGGAGTTCGTAACTCTGAGGTTCTACTGTATGGCTTATGGCTTATATAGCAAAATGCACATACTCAGAGACAGAAGGCAAGGCTAATATTCCAAGGACATTATCCTGTCCTTGTGCACAGACATCACATTACCCAAAGTGCACCTGAAAATGACAGAATTTGTCCCTTAGAAGTGACTCATTGGTACATTTTGATACAGAGTATCATGTTAAAGTTCCCTAAATGTCTCATTATTAAATAGAGATATGAAACACTAACAGCTCAAAGATCTGCACAGAAACACCTCTCCTCAACAGATTGTCATGATGTTTTGTATGTGAGGTCAAGGTGGCAGCACTTTGAGAATGTATTGAGATTCATTGTAGGAGCTTCCTCAAATTGTTATTGCCTGGTTTTAAATAAAGTCAGTTGGAAGGTTTTGGGTTTCTTTGTTTTGCAGCGATATAGATCAGCGGTTCTCAAAGCCGGTCCGCCGCTTGTTCAGGGAAAGCCCCTGGCGGGCCGAGCCAGTTTGTTTACCTGCCGCGTCCGCAGGTTCGGTCGAACGCGGCTCCCACTGATGGCAGTTCACCGCTCCAGGCCAATGGGGGCTGCAGGAAGGGTGGCCATCACATCCCACGCTGCTTCCCGCAGCTCCTATTGGCCTGGAGCGGTGAACCGCAGCCAGTGGGAGCCGTGATCGGCCGAACCTGCAGACACGGCAGGTAAACAAACCGGCCCAGCCCGCCAGGGGCTTTCCCTGAACAAGCAGCAGACCAGTTTTGAGAACCACTGATATAGATGACTTTTTAAAGCATTTAATGAAATTATTAAAATAATAAAATTGTTATGCACAGTTCTTTCAGGTGATGTAAGGATTATTTTTTTAAAAAGAAATTTAAAATTCACTACAAAATATTAAGGGCCACATTGTGGCTGGCCCTGCATCCACGTGGAAGAGGAGGAAGCCCCTTCTTCTAATCCCCTTCCATTCATATACATGCTCCAGGCACATTGGATGAAATCATGGCTCTGTTGAAGTCAGTGGGATTTTTGCCATTGACTTCAGTGTGGACAGGATTTCCCCCCTATGTGTCTAGTTGCTCCCAGGGCTGGCTCCAGGCACTAGCCGACCAAGCACTTGGGGCGGCACCTTAGAAGGGGCGGCCAATGTTGGGGTGGCGGGGGTGCCCGCAGTGTTTTTTGTTTGGCAGGGCAGCGCTTGAGGGGTTTTTTTTGGTGTTTCGGCCGGGCAGCGCGGTGCTGCGGGGGGGGGGGGGGGTTGGGCGGCCCAGCCTGGCACTCTGGGGGTTTGGGCGGCCCGGCGTGGCGCTCCGGGGGTTTGGGCGGCCTGGCCCGGCCCGGCGCTTGGGGGGGGGGCGGGGGTTTGGGCGGCCCGGCCTGGCGCTTGGGGGTGGGGGGGTTGGGCGGCCCAGCGCGGCGCTCCGGGGGGTTGGGCGGCCCGGCGTGGTGCTCTGGGGGGTTGGGCGGCCTGGCCCGGCCCGGCGCTCGGGGGGGGGGGGCGGGGGTTTGGGCGGCCCGGCGCGGCGCTCGGGGGGGGGGGGTGTTACGGCAGGGCGGCGCTCTTCTTTTTTGCCTGGGGCGGCAAAAAAGTTAGAGCCGGCCCTGGTTGCTCCGTCTTGGTATCACCAGCAGCACTATCACCTCCAGAGGTCTAAGGCTGAAACATACTGACCCAGCACAATAGGGGACAAATATTACACATATTTAAAGGGTCAGGAAACAGCTACTAAAGTGAATGCTCCCTTGGGAGCCCTACGAGAAAATCTGGCTGAGTTGGCCAAAATTTTCCTTGATGATCCTACTGAACACGCAACTACTCAAATGCAAGTTGTGCCTGGAAGGCACAATAAAGGCCATGCTATATAAAAAGAATGTAGATATTCATGATCAATATGTTCCTTCCTTTCCGTTTGGGGCTCAGAACTAGAGCTGTGTGAATTACTGATTTTTCAGTTCTCTGGCTAAACCAAAATGTGTTAAGGGGAAAAAACAGATAGTAGTTTGGAGTTGAGTGAAACAGTTTCATTTTAAAGAGTTTTACATCTTTTAAAAAACACAACGGAGGTAAAATTCAAAACAAAGTAATTTCAAATAAAAAAAGATCAAAACATTTCATTTAAAAAAATCAAAACTAAACATTTAGTTGAAGGTTTTTTGTCTGTTTGTTTTTCTCAGTCTGAAACAATTCAGTGGAATTCAACACAAACTTTCAAAATGTTTTCTGGTGACCTGAATCTACATTTTTCAGTTTTAAAAAATTGCCAGAATCTCCCTCATGGTCAATTATCAAATAGTGGAGACCATAACTTTGGAGATTATTGTTTATATAAATATACTGTTTATGTTTCATTCACACAGGTTTACCGAGCAGAAATTGCACCCATTAAAGAAAATGTGAATCATGTCAATGACCTTGCTCACCAGTTCACCTCCTCTGATATACAGCTTTCTCCATATAATCTCAACTGCCTGGAAGACCTGAACACAAGGTGGAAGCTTCTACAGGTAATATTGTCTTAATCATTTTTGAAGCTCTGCATTTACGTGGACATGTTTTTTCTTGTTTTGTCCCAGTGGAAAATATATTGAGTGATAGAGAAAATTGTTGCTATGCAAATTACAGTGTGCATACCTATTTTTTTTTAAAAAGAAAGAAAAGAAAAGCGGATATTGTAAATGGTTTTCCTCATATATTTCTGACCACCCAAATCTCACTCTCAAGAACATGATAAATTGAGCTAACCCTATTAATTGTAGATAATTAGCATGTAGCCCGTGTGTAATTAAGAGTATGCTTCTAGCCGGTTGCTTAAAATTCTCTCTTCAGAAACAGAATTTTTTTTTTTTTAATTTCATCACCGTAAAACAATTATAAACACCAAAAGATGTGCATTTGTTGCAATTTACACTACCATGTATTTCATAGGACAATTTATTGTGGGTTAGGCATATCCAATCTTTACAGCTCTTTTGTATGGCATATGGAAGATTGACTTTAGAGAGTTTATTTTCACAACTCCAGTGTGTTCTCTTTTCTGTTTCAATTACTTCCAAGGACATTCATTTTAAATACTTCCCTGTACAAGCAGCTTAGTGATCCTGTGCAGTACACCCATTAAAATCACACCTGTGGAATCAAGTCTAAAATTACAAAGCATTAGATTCATTAGTCATTGGCAGAATTCAGTAATCCTATTAAAGTAATCAAAAAAGTGGATTTTATGAGTTTGCTTTTAAAGCTGAAAAAGTATTAAAATATTTTATCACATCAGAATGAATATCAAATTTAAATGAAAACAAAAATTGAAAAGATTATAGAACAGATTTTACAGAGATGTACATCCACTTAAGTTTACTTATTCTTCATTATTTTCCAGCAAAGCCATCTAATATGCATATATTACAGCTTTTCTTTTACTTTATGCAAGTGACCCCCAATTTGGATTAACGGGAGACGTGTATGTGTGCATGCACAGATTTATTGCAATGTGTTCCATTCCAAAATCTGTGAGAAACAGTAGTCAGTGTGTTGACTTTAACAGGGACATGTTAAAAATATGTAAGTAGGTAGGAAGTGCAGGATAAGCCTGGAATTGGATTGAATAATGTAAAGTGCTGATGCTTGTCATAAGACTTCAGATTTTCATGGATAAGAATAAACCCCCTTCCCTCTTTTCATGCACATGATCAGAGATGACCAGTGCCTGCCTATAGCGTGGGGGGTGGGAGGGCAGAGTGAGACCAGACGGCTTCAGCAGTGTTCTTGAGCATGCTCAGTACAAGCCAAGCAGCAAATTGGGAGGGGGGCACATGACCGCACATGCCTCTGTATGTCTTCTGTGCTGTTCGTGCAAACACTATTTCCTCTAGCCAGCATGTCAGTGCACCTGTGTCATCATACTATTCAAGCAGGGTGCCTGACAAGAGGCACATTTATGCCCCACAAGAGATCCCAGATATAGGTCTCTTCAGCTTTTCCTTCTCCAAGAATTCGTCCCTTGCTCTTTGCCAACTGCTCCTGCAAGCCCTCTATCTTCCCATATGCTTCTCTTTCTGGCTCATTCTTAGCAGCAGGCTCCATTCCTAATGATCCTATGAGCCCTTCCACTAGCCAATCTCCCTCCGAGACTGGCCTGAGGATTTTCTTCATCATACAACTATAGGCACCAATTCTGTGGGTGCTCTGGGACCGGAGCACCCACAGGGGAAAAAATGGTGGGTGCTGAGCACCCACTGGCAGCCCACCTACCAGAACCTCCCTCTCCCCCAGCGCCTCCTGCTCACTGGCGGGCTCCACCGATCAGTGCCTCCTGCCTGTCACATATCAGCTGCTTCTTGACATCAGGAGGTGCTGGGGGGGAGTGGGGAGGAGCGAGGGTACAGCACGCTTGTGGGAGGGGCAGAACTGGGCAGGGAAGAAGCAGGGCAGGGGCTGGGAAGAGGGGTGGAGTTGGGGCAGGACTTGGGCGGAGCCAGAGGGGAGCACCCCCCAGCAGATTAGAAACTCGGCGCCTATGCACAGAACAGTAAATGCTTGGTATGCCTGATAGCCAGTCCTGGTTTCCAGTCCAGCTGGGGAGGTGCCTGGTTTAGCCAAACCTCTCATACATGCTTTGTTGATCATGTTAAGGGCAATCTGAACCACTTCCTAATTAAATGCCATATAGTGTAGGTGTACAGGCAAAAATTATTCATTTGGAAAACTCCAACACATCTAAATAGTTGGATGTACATATCACGAAGCTACATTTGCTGCATCTTATGTGAATATTAAGAGGAAAAAAGCTTGCTTGCATCAAGAGTAGCAATGAACATGCTAGTTCAGATAAAATGTTAGTAGTATTGGACCTTAAACCAAACGCAACAGCTCCACATCCTTCCAGACCCTGACTATGGAGCACAGGAGACATTATTAAAACAGACTAGCATAAAATGAAAAGACAGAACCAAGGATAAAGTGCTCTCCATATTCTCCAGTGTAATATTACTAAACATAGCGGCTGTAGTGGATAGGGTGAGGGAGATGTGTTTCAGGAATAGATTTGTCCAAGCAATAGGAATTTGAAATAAAAGAAGAATTGGCCATGGTGTTGGGGAGGGAAAAGAACATCCAAACTTGAATATTTTTATGGAAACTAATCCACTTAGATTCATATAAATATAATATATTCTATCTATCTGTAGCAAAGTGTGTCAGGGCAAGATATTGGAGCAAACAAATAAATCAGTGGTAGTAAGATCGTGTTTTATGCTTTGTTCATATTTATGGAATAAGTATGATGGTGCATGGAAGGCATTCTGATAACTAAAGAACAGAGGTAAAAACATTGCAACATTATCTATAAACCTGTCTTGAAGGAAGAACCTAAGCAGATTACCCATTTTAAAGGAATCAGGATGTGACTGGGGGTGGGGGGAAATGGCATAATTGAATAATATATTCTTTTTGCTTAAAGTAAGAGGGTGCTGGGTGGAGAGAGAGAGAACAAATTGCTTATATTTAGGCAACCTGTATCATTGATCAGTAATTGTCTGCACTGTATTCATACCTGAATGGCACTTGTGACCGGGTGCCTGTTGGAATGGTCTGAGAATGCCACCTCAGGGCAGACTGCAAGAAACACAGCAGACAATCACCACAACTGGTGGCTTATTCTGTAATTAGATTCACCAAACTAGCAGCAAAAGAGCTTCTGTAGCACCACACCTGTTAACCAGAAGCCTAACACAGTCCCCTTGGCTCCCATCCAGAAAAACAGGTCTACTATAGTGATAGGTTACTGAAAACCCAATTCACCATATGTGAGGTTCTACTAATCCCAAAGGTTCAGAAACTTACCCCCAGGTCAATGTGTATCTCAGATATTACCCAAATATCATGCTGTCAACCAATGCTTAGTAAACTAACTAAAGATATATTAATAAAAGTATAAAATAGAGTTATAAATGGTTAATAGATCATATACATACAAATGATTGTGAATTCCTTAAATCAGGTGTGTAGCAGTGGTAGAATAGACTGCTGGTTTGCAAAAGTCACCCTGGTAACTTCCAAAAGATTGAAAGGTCCTCAGTCCACTGTTCAAATACTCCTTTTAATTGTAAATCCACAGTCCAGAGAATTGGAGCAGGAATGAGGCAAAATGGAGATCTCTCAGGTCTTTTTTATATCCTCTGCCATGTGCTTGGAAATGTACTGTCCCAAACAAAGCCCATAGCCCCTGTGTATGGAAAGTGTAGCAGAGCTCTGACCTTGCCCCCATGGGTCCTGCACTTCTAGGTGGTATATGCTAGCCTCAGTGGCTCACTGAGATCCTCCACGTAGCCCTTCTCTCTCTAGGGCCAGGGTTACAGTCTACTGAGGCCTTTTCATCATAGGCCAGCAAGGAGGTTGGTGAGAGAACTCCCACAGTCTCTGTTGTCCCTAGGGACTTGTTTTAGAACAGTTTAGCCTCCTGTCCTGACAGGGACCTGACTTCCCCTTCCAGGAGGTGTTCCTGTAGTGGTGGGTTGGGGGAAACTCGGGCCTGCCCTCTACTCCAGGTTCCGGCCCAGGGACCCTAATGGTAGCAGCTGTTGGCAGCCAACCTTTTACTGCCAGAGTTGCTACATTTCCCTGGGCCACTTCCCCACAGCTCTCCTGCTTCTCCCTTCTTCACCCTTACCTTAGGGCTCCCTTCTCAATAACTTGAGGGTGTCTTCATTAAGCAGCCCTTCAGCCACACTTCCTCTCCCTGGCTCTCCCCTGCCTGACTGGAGTGAGCCCTTTTTATAGTATCAGTGGGGCCTTAATTAGAGTCAGGTGGTCACATTAGCTTAATGGCCTCACCTGACTCTTTGCAGGTTAATTGGAGTCAGGTGTTCTCATTAGCCTGAAGCAGCCCCTGCTCTGGTCAGTCAGGGAACAGAAAACTGTTAATCCAGTGGCCAGTATATCTGCCTTCTGCTATTCTGCTGTACCCAACTGGCCTGGGTCTATCACAAAAGTTACTGAGAAAGATGGAGTCCGAGGTCACATGTCCACATCACAAGCCCTTAAATGTTTTGCATTGGCTCCTTGTTGTCTGAGGTGTCCTCAGGAAGAGCTATCTGGAGAGTTAATTCTTCTTAATGGTCCATCAAGCTTGAATAGTTCATTCACAATGGGTTGGCGAGACTTTGTGGGTGTCACCCCAAGAACAAACACGTTTAAGATACAAATACCTCGCTAATATTCAGAACTTCAGATACAGTGATGATACATGGTTTTAACCAGGATAATCATACTTGATAAATTGTAACTTTTCCATTGATATCTTACATGATACATTTTATATCAACTTTATAACACTTTATTTCAAATTTAGTGCAGTTGTGCAACAGTGGTAGCAACAATGATATAAATATAACAATGATATAAATGGTTAACTTCCTTTTCATACAGCATCACAGCACTTTCTAGTATATTTCCCACATTGGTCTATGTTAGGATTAGACTTTTATTTCCATGATCAGTACCTCCAGTAAAGTCTGTGATTAGGTGAGACTAGTTCTGGAAGAATCGCAACTTCTGCCAATGCAGCATGAAAATTTAACTCAAACAATGAATGCAACAATCATTCTAACTAATGGGATAGTTTCCTAACCTTTCTTGAGCTTCTGGTTTTCAACTGATTGCCAGTTTCGTCTAATTCTTTCCATAGTTTTCTCTCTTTCATTAGAGTCATTTGGTATTTCCCTACCTCTTTGGCCATCTCTGCCCTTTATTATTTTTCCTATGCATGTTTTCATTCTATTTATTTCCATATTTCTTCCTTTTATGCTATTCTTATTTTCTGTTTCTCTCTTTGGCTTCTTTTTACTCATTTTTCAATAAGTAGTGCCTATTTATCTTTTTGTTGCTCTCTTTCTCTTTTGTCTATATTCCTCTCTGTCCATTTTCTCCTCTTTCTCCCCTTTCTGTTTTTTCTTTCTTCTCATCCTTATCTCTTTTTCTTCTCCAGCCCCCCTTTCTTCTTTCCTTTGTTTTTCTCCCCAGTTTGATATTGCCCTGTTTTTTCTCACTGTCTTGCCATCAGGTAAAATATTGCTGAAACACCAGTTCCCATCTCCCACAAGACATCATGTAAAAGTACTATATGAATAGTTGCTTTCCTGATATCCCCACCAGCTGTATATCCCTTCCTTAATACATATAAGTGAGATGCATAAAGCTTACCAGATATGAAATGATGATGAGTGCTGATCTTAGGGGGAGGTCTGGGATTATCTAGTCCTAGACATTTTTAATAAACTGAGAGTGGAAATAATACTTTTCTGCTTTAACACAGGGATTTTTATAAGAGTGGAGAAAAAATCTCAAATAGTCTAGTACTCATTTAATTTAAAATCTTACGTAGAGTCTACTTTGTACATTTTATTAGCTTGCATGCAAAAACTTGTCCTGCTTCTTGTGTAGTCATATATACCAGCACAAACTGAATGCACAGGGCATGAAAAATGCTATCAAAGCACAGTTTTAATACCATTCAAAATGAAGTGGGCAATTAACACCTCTGCACTCATAGGTCAAAGGAGAGTTAGTGGGTTACAGGTTGTTGTAATGAGACATAAAACCAGTGTCTCCAGTGTGTCCACAATTTTTGGTGTCTAGCAGAGTCATGAATATAAGCTCCAAGGCTCATCTTTTGAAAATGTTCTGCCAATTTCCTATTATGACATGGACTGATAGGTCAGATATGGAGTGATCGCTTTGTGAAAAGTTTTAATCCACAAGTGATAGTGTGTTTTTGGCTTTTATCATTTTTCTGTGAGTTCTTTTGAAAGCATAGTGATTGCCTCATGTCACCCACATAGTTGTGTGGGGCATTTGATGCATTGGATGAGGCTCCCCACGTCTTGTGTTAGGCATGTATAGGACCCATGGATCTTGAAAGTTGTGTTGTGTTGGGGGAGTGGTATTAATCATTGTAGCAGTGGAGATATGTCTGCAGGTTTTGCAACTGCTGTTATGGCAGAGTCTGGTGATACTTTGAGTTTGCGGGTTCTGGTCTGTGGGAAGCTTCTTATGATGAACTTGGTGAGGAGGGTTGTTTGAAGGCCAAAAGAGGGGGCTCAGGAAAGATTTATTTCAGGATGTGGTCCCCATCAAGTAGAGGTTATAATTATGAGTTGTGGTAGGTGACAACTAGGAGTATACAGTCAGTCGGTCCCCCCGTATTGAAGCAGGTTCTCTTGATGCAATCTACTTCTCTAGTGTAGTGTCCTTGGCCACGTCTACACTACCTGCCGGATCAGTGGGTAGTAATCAATCTATCGGGGATTGATTTATCGCGTCTTGTCTAGACGCGATAAATCGATCTGCGAATCGATACCCATACTCCACTTTGGCAGGAGGAGTAAGCGGAGTCGATGGGGGAGCCGTGGCAGTCGACTTGTCGCTGTGAGGACGGCCAGGTAAGTCGAACTAAGATACTTCGACTTCAGCTACGCGAATAGCGTAGCTGAAGTTGCGTATCTTAGATCGATTCCCCCCCCCCCCAGTGTAGACCAGCCCCTTGTTTGGTGAAGGTGGTTTTAAGTGTGTTAAGGTGTGTATCCTGAACTTTCTCCTTGGAGCATATTCTGTGGTATCTGAATGACTGCCTGTAGATAACAAATTTCTTATTATGTCTGAGGTAGGTTCCTGTATCTATGAAGGTAAGTGTGATCCATGAGTTTCTAGTATATAGTTGCCTGTAGGGTTCCATTGTTGAAGATGATCATGGTGTCCAGGAAGTTGATGCTGGTGTGGGAGAGTTCTAGAAATTTTAACTAATTTTTTCATTAATTCACCTCCGCCATATTTTGTACCTCTCTTATATTTGCTTCCTGCCAACATATGTGCAATGGAGTACTACTGGCAAAAATGTTTGCAGAAAGTGGGCTTTAAATGCACTTGTATGAATATTTAGGGAAACTGAATTTCAAATGTACACGCACAAGTATTAGCACTGGAAGTGTTTACACGCTCAACCAATCCTGGCTCTGCAATATTATACCATGTTATTTAATCAATCAGAGCTAACTAACACTGCTCAGATATTGAATTCTCACAGAGTATTGAATTCTCATCATCAATCCCTGGTGTTAAAACAATGTGCAAATAATTAGTTTCATACTTTTGAATAATGAGTACACTTGTGAAAAAAATGCAATTTGCTTACAGACATTCTCTGAGCAGAAAGAGGCTAAATTATTTGAATAAACTATTTGTTATGAATTCCTCAATCAGCTCTAGAATTCAGATTCTGTGTGCATCCAACAGACGTGGGCAATTAGAATATAGAGGCAGCATGCTCAGCACCCTACGGGAGGAAATGCTTTGCATGTCTGTCTTCCAGTCCATGGTTAGAAGAAGCTCTATCCAACCCTCCTTGGCTTCGAAAGATATTTGGTCTGATACAGGGTAAAAAGTGAATCCTCTGGGTTAAAAAAAAAAAAGAGAGAGAGATTTTAGAGTATCACCTGAGGATCATGAGGGAAAACACAACCCAGACTACAAGGATCCTGATAACTAGTTTTGATTTCCATCAAGATTATTTCCCCATCCCTCATTAAGTGTGAAGATCATAATGAAGTACTTGTAATAAGCCCAACTATATATCAACAGGAACATGCTGGAAATTGTGATGCAAACTCAAAAAATTGCTTCAAAGGGATAAAAAAAGCTAACAAAATGTTGGGAATCATTAGGAAAGGGATAGATAATAAGACAGAAAATATCATAATGCCACTATGTAAATCCATGATAGCCCACACCTTGAATATTGTGTGCAGTTCTGGTCACCCCGTCTCAAAAAATATATATATTAGAAATGGAAAATATACAAAGGGCAACAAAAATGATTAGGGGTATGGAACAGGTTCCATATGAAGAGAGATTAAATGCATCTGTTTTACGCATCTGTGTGTATGACTTTGCTGAAAAAGATATGTTTCAACGTAAGCAGCATATGTGTTGAAAGTTTATTAAAAGTGGATAGGTGGAGGCAATGCAACATTGCTTAAAGTAGATTTTTATTCCCCTATAGGAGGGAGACTACATCTCATACATCTACATATAGAAGGCGATATTTTTATTTTTCATCAGGAAATGAATCTTTCCTTTTTTTTGCATAGAGTTGCTACTCTGATTGTTTATCATTTCAGTAAAATTATTATTATTTGTTTTTCATAATACCTTCAGCTTGTGAATCTGTCTGTATATGACCAAGAATTGGACGTAACTTTTCTATCTTGGGCCAGAATTCTGGCGCAGCTGTGATCATTGTAATCAAGGAATCATCAAAACCCAACTCCTTTTCAACCTAGGCTATTCGCTATTTTAGCAAACGCAAGTTTCCCCTTCCCCGCAGAGGGAGATTTTGATCCTCTTTGGAATTTAAATATCCCATTTAGTTTCAGTACTAAAGATGCTGCTATTGTATATTCTATGTAATTGGAACTTCTGCCAAAACTACAACTTCCATGGCTCTTGAATGGACTGTTAATCATTTAATTGATTATGCGACTTGGCCTCTATAGTGATCTAGATGTACCCTTTTGTTCTTATTCATTTCTGTTAGCTTGAAACTCAATTTTCCTGAACATTTTTTTGTCCATGTAGTTTTCAATGTATAGTACACACACTGACTAAAGGCCAATTTTTAACAATTCAAAGAGGGAAGGGGAAACATAACTATCTGAATGTGGGATTAAATTACCTTGACAGTGAAAAGCAACAGAGTTTTATTTTACAGATCCAGACTAACACGGCTACCCCTCTGATACTAGACAGTGAATTACATTTCAGAAATTGAAAGGATTCCTGGGTAAATCAGGAGTAAGTCCTCATTGTTCTTGTGGAATGTTTGGGAGAGTAAATGAAAGAAGTACAGAATAATGCAACAGTAATTATCATCAGGAGACCATACTAGTAGAGAAAGATATTGATCAGATTAATTTCGGGTAGCCATATTAATGACATATGCTCTGTATGACGAATTTTGGTTTCTCAAAAGTATAAGTACTTAGAGATTATTTGCAATACAAGGTACATTCATTACAGCAGTCTGTTACTCTTATTTACTTCCTTTTTTGCTGGCATGTTGCCCTATTTAAAGACTTATTATAAAGAACCATACAGAACAGTAATTTGTCTTTTCTTACATTCTCCTTTGAGGGTATATATAAACACACACACGTGTAAAATATTAAAGAAAAGTTTACTTTAAAATAATGTTAATATTATAAAATCAAGCACTGAAAAGTATAGAAATATCAGAAGGTTAAGGTTGCCTATGCAATCTTAATTCTGCACATTGGTGCATATTCATTCTGATGGTCTTTAGTTACATAGTATTTTACCCACAAGATCTCTGTCTCATTCAGAGTGTACGATAAATGGTGCTCAGGGAATGAGGCAACTGTTCAATATTTTACCTACATCATTCAGCGTATAGTCCCATACCTTATTTACTGCATAACATCCAAACTGTGCACTGAACATGGAATTGTTCGTTGCCTCATGAGCTTTAATGTGGTTCTCATTTTCATAATATCTGAGCACTACAGAAATATTAATGACTTAATCTCTACAACTCCCCTGTGGGAAAGGAATGTATTTGAATCCCCATTTTACATTTTACTAAAGCACTGAAAAATTAAAGCCATAAACTGCAAAAGTGCCAATAATTTTGATTACCAAAACTGAGACACAGGGCTTGATTTTTCAGTTCACTTAATATTTTTAGATTGTTTTTATATGTTCAAAGCACTGTACAGCCATAACTTAATTCATCCTCTCAGAGTTAAGGGGTAGGAGGTGAGTAAATGTGATCCCATTTTACAGATGTGAAAATAGAGACAGAACAGCAAAGCAACTAGCCTAAGGCCACATACTGAGTGAGGAACTCAGGACCTCTTCACTCCCAATCTTGTGGGGGGTTTTCCCCCCCACCAGACCACACTGCTTGGGCCAGATATGCTGAGCTGCCACTGACTTCATTTGCATTTATGTCTGCTCAGGACTTCTTAAAATCAGGATCCAGATGTCTCAAGGTAGTGACCTAGAAAATGAGCAATACCCAATTATTGACCACCTGTGAAAATGTTGCTAAATCAGGAGCACTGAAACTGAGCTTTCTCCCCAGGCTGCCTGACTGCCTACGCAGCTAGCTGCCCAGGGAGTCAAGCAGCCAGAGGAGTTGAGCAGGCTCGGGAGCCATCTGCATGGGGATTTGGGGCACTTAAGGAGCTGATTGCTGAGGGAACCCTCGGAGCCAGCTGTTCGTGGAGTCAAGCAGTCTGAGGCGGTGTGGGACCCTGGGAGCCAAGGCTCCCTGGCAGTCCTCCAAGTAGGCTGCTGCGGAGCTGGTAGCCTGGAAGACCAGGTTAACAGGGAGCTTGGGGGGGACCAACTTCCAAGATCACCAGCTGTCAGGCTCACAAGGATCCCTGGGAGCTTTCATTGAAATATTCCTGATGAAAGTCAACCTTTCCTGGCAAAATTGAAATTTTCCTGCAGATAATTTTGATTTTACTGAAACTTCATTTTGCATCGGAAAATAATTGATGGAAAATCACAACTGACTCTATTTGCAACCTTAATAATGTCCTTTTAATGTCATTTTTGTCTGTAATTACCTAGGTTTTGAAAAAACAAACTTGAACAACAAAAATTCCACAATGTGCCATCATACTGACATGATCATCAGGGTTGAAACCTTTAGAACTACAGCACAAATCTCTGCCACTTGAACTATTGAAGTAACTGATAGTATTAGTGTGATGTTTCCCTCTGGTGTTATCTGGACTAGTGGTCTGCTAGGTCACTCCAATCCTTGACTCTGGGAGCCTGCTCTGCTGTAAGAACCCCCACTCCTGGGCTGTTCATGCACAACTTCTGGCATGTAAGCTGCTCCCAGCTACTTGCAAGCGAATGACACTAGCCAATATCTCCGGTCCCAGACACAACCCTAGGAACCTCCGTCTTGCAGTGTCCGGTTATGCCCGCTGGATGCTGCAAGCTTATAGAAGTTTGTCAATTTAACAAAGAAATTGATATGTACCAGGCTTGTTATCCCAAGGGGGCCCTCTGACACACTGCAAACCAAAGGCATGGCTTCAGGTAGAATAAACAAACAGATTTATTAACTGTTAAGATAGATTTTAAGTGATTATAAGTCAAAGCATAACAAGTCAGAGTGGTTACCAAAAGAAAAGAAAATATAAGCACGCAGTCAAAACTCTCAACCCTGTTAGACTGGGCAGCAACTAGATTAAACAGTTTTTCTCACCCCACTGGATATTGCAGTCCTTAATATACAGGTTTGTTCCTTAAACCTGGGCCAATCTCCTGTGTTGGAGGGAGTCTTGTCTTCTTCTCAGTGTCCTGGTTTCTTGCAGCATAGGTGGGGGCAGGAGAAGGGCCCAGTATGTGTCCACTCTGCCAGTTTTATACTCTCAGTCCATGTTCTTGCAGAACATAAGTCCAGGCATGTCTGTGGGGCCTTGCTGAGTCTCCGCAAGCAAGGTTGAACAATCCCCCTGGTGTGGCCTCATGCAGGTGAGTCATCGCATTGTAGCTCCCTTGCTGGACAATGGCTGTTGATGGGTGTTGGCTACCTTCCTTGCTGTTGCCTCTGGGGAGCTAATATATGGCTGATTCCCCAACTTACAGCATGTTTTAGTGACCAACCTACAAGACAATTTGCATAACTTCATATGCATTAATGATATACATATATGGATAGAGAAATGACTTTCAGTAGATTATGACCTTTCCCTGATGCCTTACAAGGCATGCTTTATATGTAAGATCACGATTATATGAAAATGAGGAATATGGGAGTTACAGTATGCTCCCCCAAGGTATAGAATGTCACAAATAGTATGTCGTCACACCTGTGTGAACCAGCAATAGAGGGTAATGCAACCCTTTGCCAGTGAGTTTCAGAGATGTTTGCTGACAGTAGAGGACTGGTGAGACTCAGGAGTTTTGGTTCCATTCCAGGCTCTGGAGGGGAATGTGCTCTGACTTTTCTGCCTGTTCCCCCCCCCCAAGTTTGATACCTTTTTTCCCTGTCCCATCCAACCTGGCCCTATTCCAGTACTGTCTCTTCCTGACCGTAGCTCCTTCTCCCATTCTCCTCACTTAACTAGTCCTAGTCTTCATTTCTCAGGCTTCTCATCCCAGTTCCAGTCTACTCTCCATCTCAGTTCCACTTTCTGGCCCCCTCTCCCATCCTACCCTCCTGTCCAGCCAGTTCCAGTTCCCCCACAGCTAGCTTCTCATCTGATCTGAGTCTCCCTCTATTCTGGTCTCCAGTCACCTCTGCCCTGCCTACATTCTTCATCCTCACTGACTCCCCAGTCCAATCTCCCTAACTGGGCTCCCTGTGCAATCTCATTGTCCCCTTTACCCTGGGTTCTTATCCCTGTCTCTTTGTACAGCCAGTCCCAGCTCTGCCCCTTCCATTCCAGCTCCTTATCAGATCTGGCTTCCCTCCCCCTATTGGTTCTCATTCCTAATGTGGAGCATGCTTTTACTGCAAACAAATGTCACTGAGGCTGAGCATGCCCAGTGAGAATTGTAAAGATGGAGCATACTCAGACCAGATGGAATACTCAGACTTTAACAGATGTCCTCTAAATGCTCTATTAATCGTGCAAATAATTTTTTTCAGAGACTTATAACTTGTCAAAACTCTGAGTGAATTATTTGGAGGCAGTAAAAGGCACTTCCCTGACAAATTTCAAGTCCCTACTCCAAAGCACGAAGGTGCTAGAGCTTCACAAAGAAATAATTATGAGATTGTAAGTAACAATGGCAAAACAATGTATTTTCCCCTGTCTTACTCAGAAACACTGTTTTTTTGTGAACGTTTTCTGTGGAACCTTTATCTAAGAAGAAACAAAAACTGAAGCAGAGAACTCTCATGCAAAATTTCAGGCCAAAAGCTTAATGTTGGGGGGCAAGCTTTTTTGTGGGCTGGATAATTTTATGCCTTTCTGAAGGCATGTTAAATTCTATATCATGTCAGTACAGGCATTTTAAGTTACAGTATCTGCTTTGGGGTTAGGGAACACTTTGTTCTAGTCCATAGGCAGGGTTGGGCCTAGACCACATGGCGCCCCAGGCGAGGAGCATCTTTGGCGCGCCACCCCCCTCTCCCTCCATTTGTTACATTTTTGATTACCTTATTTTTTATTGCATTTGTAGCCCATTTCACAACTTGGATGCACAATTTACATGCATGATTTATACCTGTCATATAAGATGATAAATTTGCATGCTAGGATCTGTATTTATTCATGCCATTTATAAGCAAATAAAAAAAAATTGTTTCCTCTAAGGTTATAGAAACTTTTTAATTTTAAGAATAACTGAAATGTAAGAATTAAATTAAGAATTTTAATTGTGCACTAACATTGGGTGGACCAGTATTAAATAGTGTTACAGAAGGTAACAGCCTTAGAATGGTAACCCTAATCCTTTAGTTCAAAAGGTCGCATGTCTCTCCTTTGCACTCGCATACTGAAGCACAGCGTCAGAGAGATCCAAAGACTGGCCAATGGTATTTTCAGATGATAAAATAGCAAGTGATGTCAGTCTTTCATCGGCCATCATCGATCAAAGATATATTTTAATGAACCTGAGCTTCAAAAAGCTGCTCTTCCCACGTGCGACTGTGACCGTCAGCGCGAACAGAATCCTCAAAGCTATCCACAAATTAGGAAAAGTGTCTTTCAGCTCTGCATCATGAATGAATTGGAGAACTTGGAGTGGAGAGTGCTTCCCGTGTTGCAAAATGTGATGGATGTTGTCCAATTTGACATAGAGGTCTTTATCATTGACATCTGAACATTCCCCATGTGTCAACGTCCAGTGAAAGTCCAAGCAATTGCTCAAGAGTGTGTTTCTGTCTACCGGCAGCTTACTAAGGTCATGCAAAAACACCCAGGTCTTTTCATGGTGCTTCATTTGTCCAAACCTTTCTTTGATAGACACTCGAGCAGCATAAAGGAGCAAGCAAAAAACCTTCCTCTTGATTTTTTTTTCCTTCCAAGCTTCCCATCACCTCAGCTCTGCCCTTGTAACCAAAGTGTCTCTTCTTCTAATGTATACAGGTTTCCTTGAAGACAGGCTCAACTTCTAAGTTGTCCACCATTTCTTTAGCAGCAGTGATGGCATTTTCAAATCCATTGTCTCTGTAGGCCACCACAAAATCAAGGCAGCTTCTCATCAAACTAGTAGCAGTCACAATGCCCCCGAAGAAGCCTTCAGGAGCTCAGTATAGGAAGCAAAAAGCTCAAGTTCAATCTAATTGGCAGCTAGGGGCTTCCTCGGGGGCATCTTTTATTTTCAACAGGGGAAAACAGACAGTATTAGGGAAAGCAAAAATCTATGTTCTGCAGTCTTAGAAAGTCATGAAACGTTATATGTTAAGCATGGCAAAAGAAGTAACAGTATTTCTTTTATATTGTTGCGTAGATAGGGATTCAATAGATATCTCTGGTGTCTCATTAAATACATCCTTTATTAGTTGCTACTTACACTCTTCAAGTCTTAAAATACAAGTACACTTTTACAATTACACAGTAAAACAAGGTACACAATATCGCAGCTGGGCTCTCACTTCGTTCTTATATCTCACTGACTGTCTGGTGATGCCCGCCCCTTATATACCCACGAGTGCATAGCTGACAACCTTCTAGGAGGTTCGAGAAAAATGTAGTTTTCAGAAAGTCTGGAAGATTCCACACGATTCTACAAAGGTCCAGACATTCTAGGAGGTTAGTAAAAAATGAATCCACATATGGAATACCTGAAACATTTTACTTCAAACATTCTATTTTCCCTTTTGTTGCTAACAAAACCAGCACCGGAGCCCAGTGCCCCCCAAGCCTAGCACCCCAGGTGGTCACCTGAGTCACCTACCCCTAAATCCAGCCCTGTCTCAAGGCTATGTATTATTATTAATGATATTTTAAAATCATTCTGCTTCTGTAAGTTTTTAACCTGAGCAAGACATCCTTGCCATTTCAGAGTTTACAGTTTTAACAATAGGGTTCAGAGTGCTAAGAAAATGTGGGCAGAATAACATTGTCACCGCATTTTAAAACCAGTTCTTGCAGTGAAGAATTTGCCATGCCATATTCAGAAAAGTGTATTTATACAGTGTACACTATAAAACTAGTACTGTAATTTTCAGTACATCGCTTGAATAGAACTGAATGCTGTCCTCTTGCATTAGGAAACCAGGACAGGTTGTAACTTCTAAAACAGTGGGATGAATAGAGGGGTACTCTTTAATACAGGCTAAAACTGCATCTTGGCCTGCCACTGGCCTGGTATTTTTTATATGAATATTTTTGAGAAAGTGCTTCCCAGTAGGGGACCATCTGGGACAAACCAAACAGGAAGGAGATATTTCAGGATGCTCACTTAACACTATCACTGGTCACAGGTTCCCAGAGAGAAGAAATGCTTGTGTCCAAAGTCAGTTGGACCTGCATGGTAATAAGCAGTTGGTATACATGGGGTAGTGTACGTGGGTCCCAGTCTGAGGATACGTCTACACTCTAGCCATAAGCCATGATTTGAAGCTTCTGTAGATGTACTTGCCATAGCTGTCTACTAGCTAGCTTGCTACAGATAGCAGTGAGGACTTCTCAGCGCAGCCTTCAGCACAGGGTACACAAGCCGACCTGACCCCCTCGGTCGACACTTGTTTGTGCAGCCTGTGCTGAAGCCCACTCTGTTGCATCCTCACTGCTATTTTTAGTGAGCTAGCTAGTGAGTGCAGACACGTCTACCCAAGCTGTAAATCACACTTCCAGCAGCAGTGTAGACGTACCTTAAAAGTGGAAGGACTGCAAGATGTTACCCGAGAAGGAGGCTATAAGAGAGACCGGAAAGGGGACAGAGGTGCAGCTAGCCCCCTAACTGACAATGCTAGTTGATCCCAAAAGTACGGGGCAAGAAGGAGGTAAATTCAGGCAGAATTATGAATGAGAATACAGCTCAGAGGCAGTGTAGTGGGGTGGTCACCCGCTCCTGCCTGGGAAGGGTTAAAGCCAGCCCTGCAGAGGGCTGGGGCTGTGGAAGGAAAGACCTGGGCTGATTGGGGGAAGCAGCTGCAGCTGGGCCACGCACCAATCAGAGCCCAGCTGGCCCTATAAAGGCCTGAGCCAGGAGCAAGAAGTCAGTCTCTCTCTCTGAATGGAGCTTGAGACAGGGTACCTGAGTGGAGCAGGGCTGGGGAAAGGCAGAGGAGCTGGGGCGCTCCAGCCTGGAAAGCCCCTGGCTGTGGCCTAGCATTGGGCCAACAGGTACTGGGGGTTGCAGAGGGAAGCCCAGGGGTAGGCAAAGGCAGCAGGTCCAAACCCAACCTTGCCTGTGATGAGTGGCTGATACTGCAGTCTGCCCCAGGGAGTGGGGCTAGATGGTGACTGGCAGTAGCCTTACACTGAGGTGAGGTGGGGTTAGTGGGTGGGGGTTTCCCTGGGAGGGGAGACCCAGCGTGTGTGGGTACTGCCAGGGAGCAGCACCCAGAGCAAGGGGCACTGGGGTCCTGGGAGGGACACGGGGTCAGTGACAAGGTGGATCACTGGCCTGCAGAGGGTGCTCTGGGCTGGAAATCGAGCTAATTCTCTGAGGGACCAGCAGGAGGCGCTGCAGGGGTAGTCTGCCCCTTACAGGCAGATTGGGGAGTATCACATAGACACTCACAAATCAGGTGTCTGGCATCTTTCATTTGGTAATAGCTTGTGTTGTTGCTTCTTTTCATTTAAATGCTGCCTATTTATTAAAAAACATTCTGTGTTTTCCAACTTCGTATTCACTGCTCTGGTTACACAACCTCTAGTGGCATTAACTGAGGGGAATGAATAAATGTTTCATTTGATCTCGCCCTCTTAATGATTACTTATTATTGTTGTTATTTAACATTTATAGTGCAGTTGTGTCTAGAGGCTTCCGCCAAGATGGAGCCTCACTTTGCTAGGTGCTGTACAAACATGTATATTAAATTACAATCTTTGCCCTAAACAGCTCACAGTCTGTTTTCATTCATGTTCATTAGGCATTTCTTTTGCATCAGGAAGATCGTTGCCATGCACAAGGCATACCTTGTGGGGAAAGACTCCTTAGTTCATGCATTTTGGACTGAGAATCGGGAGTTGTGTAGGTTCCAGACACACATACATAGTTCACTGTCGTCGTCTTAGATGTTGAAGACTGGTTCACTTCTTCAGGACAGTCTGTATGAAATCTCCAATCTAAAAGCACAGAGATCATAGTATAACAAAGGAGACAGAGAAAAGTTAGATTAAAACAAAATCAGTGCTATGCATTAAATTGTGTAAAAACCTAGCTTAGATAGTATAGGTACCCTTCTTGTGAGCTACAGAAAAAGAAGCAAAACCAGACATTTCTAGAGACAGTGGCCAATGCCAGGTGCTTCTGTTCATTCCTCTGAAGCACCTGGCATTGGCCACTGTCGGAAGACAGGATAGTGGGCCCGATTGACCTTTGGTCTGACCCAGTATGGCCATTCTTATGAGAATGCATCCACTTTGATCAAGCTTATCCCTTCCTTCCCTCTCACTCTTTATGCTTTTAGGATGTCAAGGATGTGATGTGTAGTCTCAGGTGTTATGTATCATTTCCGCCTTTGCCCCCCATCCCTAGTGTCCCAATCTTGTAGTCTGTGACCATATTTGATATTTAAGGTGTGACCGAACTCATCGTCTTACCTGGCATGCAGGTTGAGGTTAGTGTTTCAGCAGTGCATTGACTGATCAGGTGTACCTTCTGAAGGAGAAGTGGAAAAGTCTCTGTCCTCTCATAAAGTAACTGTTGTCCCCTGTGAAATCTAACACCCTGATTTCTTAAACCACAGCATTTTAAATACCTTTTTAACCTGGCCTGCATCTTAACCAGGCAAACAAGATTATGGAATCCTGATTTGTATGTCAGTGGAGATGTAGCCCTGAATCCAGCTCTGTTTGCCTTTTAGAGAGAAAGGGTTTATATTTTCTTGCCTTTATTCAGTTGTGTTGTATGCCACGTTAATTGTTGTCAGATTAACACTGGTCAATCACAAAATCGTGCAGTCTTCCTCATTTAAAAAGTCTAAATGTAAATCCTGTTGTTTCATCACCAGCTCAGTCAATAAGAGTGTCATGCACAGTATGGCTGCTGAAAGGCAGGGACAAATACAGTTTTTCTTCCCTCCTGCCACTGTGCCCTTACATACCTACACTACTGTCAATAATCTCCACAGTTGACATTGTGTGTGTGTGTGTGTGTGAAAACACAACCAGTGCTGAACATAATGTATGATTGATAGCCTCCAAATCTATGCCAGAAAAATCTTAATGTGTAAATGATTTTACAGACTATTAACGGATATTTAAACAGACACTCTTATGAAGCTGTGCTTGTGCTAAATGAAAGTTGAAAGTCTAAAGCAGGCTTTACACTGATGTGGTAGAGTTATGTACATTAATTTGGGGCAGTAGGCATTGGCTACTCTGGCACCTAGCACAGCTGTATTGACATGTCCAGAGAGAACATTTGTGCTTTCTCTTTCCCTGGGCCCAAAGAAACATGTTGTATGGGGTCCACCTTGTATGCTGGGAAGGAGGTGAAAAATGAAGGAACACAAGAATCGCCAAAAAAAAAAAAGTTTTAAAAACTTTGTTAGAAATCCTATTTGTTTTCTTCTTTGTAAAATGAGCACTGTTTTAAAGAATAAGCCAGTAGAGGGTGTATTCGCATATGTACACAAAGCTGACTGTGTGCTGCCCCTTGGCTGTGTTATTTACACGTTTCGTACATTCACACAGTAATGTTACAGTTTACAGATGCTGTACTTTACTGTCTCTCAGATTCAGGCAGGGTCTGGCTTGCCAGAGATGATTTTTTTTTTTGACAACCATACATCTAACAGATGTTTGTTGTTGGCTCTGTGTCTACATTCTTTGAAAGCTGGAGAATTAAATTGCTGACATTCAGACAACACTAATTCACATATCCAGGGAGCCTAATTTGCTGTCCCTGAGATCCTGATTCCTGGTGTTCGTAGGTTTAAAAACCATTTCAATGACACAATATAAGAATGGGCTGGGGAGCTGCAATAGTGTGCTCCTGCTACACATAATCACATTCTATAAACATCTGCGTCATTACTCGTGTGACTCATCTTTAAGCTGTATACAGCTGTTTCCAGTTTCAATTAACAGTCCTTTAATTGCATATCCATCTCATGTTACTAATTTAGTTAATGTATTCATAATTAAAGAGTATTCTATTTTCTATCAAGGTTTGTCAAGCTCGGAATATCATAAAAAGAAATATTTTAAGACCTCATCGCTGAGGGATTTTGTTTCTTATAATCACATCAGAACAAAATGTCATTCACGTACCTAGAGGATGAAGATGAATTACTTAGGGACATTTCTTTTTTTATTAGAATTAAATGAGAAACCTTTGGAAATGATGTGCTTTGTGTTTAAAAGCAAATGGTAGTACTATGGTGCTCTTTTCTCTCCCTGTTTTGCCCTCCACACACACAGAATCTGATGTAATTATTTATGGTTTAGATTTATATTACAGTTTTTAATATCCCAGAAGAAAAAATTGACTATAAAGAACAAAGATTCATCTGAAGCATGAATTATCCTCTCAGTTATACATTTGTCCAGCAAGAGTTGTAGTTTAGGGTACAATATTTTAAAAGGATATAATAGATCAGGAATTTGGGGGTAACAAAAATCTACCTTAATGAGACACACTGACTGGAAAATAAAGGCTGGCTTAATTATATTATCAATTAAAGTAATTGACCGATTTTCAAAAATATATTCTCTACCCAAATGTAAGTGAACATGCGTTCGACAGCCATTAAAAACCCTAGATGCCTACGCTTCTCCAATGACCCACAAGCTAATGCAATCCTATTGCACAGCATTTGACAAGGTTTGTCTGCAACTGTTCAGTGAATTACAAATATATGTGCATTGCCCCCTCCACTGCCCTCTCATACTCCCTGGGGAGATAATTTTATCCCAGAGAATTTCAGTGATTCAAAGGAAACCAATATTTAAAAGTTCTCTTTTTTTTTTTTTTTTTTTTTGGTCTGGCTTCCTCCTGATCTTGGTGATGGTGCAGAATGTTTAATAAGAGATGGTGTTGAAACTGTGTGTAACTATGTGGGAGTTTTACATAGTTATTTCATGTTTAAATTATATAATCTCTTCTGGAAGTGAAAAGAAGGAGAAATACAAAAGGTCACCCTTTGGCAATTGCTTGAGATAAATATTACCTCAGTGTCTCACAGCAACTGCACCTGTATTCCCCTCTGTGAACCCTTGAGGGCATTCACGGTAGGATCCCAGCTCCTCAGCTGTCACCTCTCTTGTGCAGAGACCCATGTGTCTCTTCCTCCTGACCAGGGTTTTTCCAGGCTGCACAGTTCCCGGCCTATATTCATATCCCAGCAAGCCAGACCGCCTACACAGACCATTGTCGTGCTTTACTTTTTCTCCAAAGTTTATGAATGGCGTAATTGCCAGCTACAAGTAATTGCAGTTACAAGTTAGGTAAGGTGAAAGCATTACAGAGAAAAACATATAAAAAACAATGAAAGAACACACATGCATGTTAAAATGCTTAGCAGAGGTCACCCCAACTCCAGCCTCCAGCTCTGGTAGGAGTCAGTCCATCAAAATGCACAACTGGATTGTCCTTGTGGATGTAAGTTCATAACTGTCTCAAATTCAGAACCAGAACAGCCAGCTGAGTAGTTCATCCATTTCTTTATACAGCTTTTGCCTTTGACGTCCAGTCTCTGGGAACAGGGAGTCAGTAGTCAAAAACCCCTCTCCTCCTTTTACCTAGCCAGAGCTAGGGAATTTACATTAACCTCTCCTTAGGTATTTCCTAGGAAATCCACTTCACACTTGCTGTCCTAGAAGTCCATTCTTGTTTGGCACGTTGTTCAATATAATCCTTGAATCATCCAGGTCTCACATCACATCTCCCTCCTAGAGAGGTTATATACAATCCTGGCCCTCAATATACACAAACCATTCATTTAATACAATGGACCCCAAAGATACTTAAACTTAATTCAATTAGGTCTCCCAAGGATATTGTAGGAAATTGCCATATCTGTCACACTCAATATTTAAATAGTATAAGCTGTACATAGGTATATCCTTTGGTAAAGAGCGGGAATTTTAGGGCATATTACAAATGCTTAGTTAACCGTATCTCTTTATCTAAAGAGAAATTGGCATGCTTGTAATGGCAGCCACTGAATTCCTCCTTGCTCATGTTAACAGATCTCTTTTTTCCTTTTTACCTTTCCCTCCTTCCAACCTCCTTGCCACTTCCTTATCCTTTCCTCCTCAAAGCTTCCTTCTTTTCTCGTCCTACCAGTTTCTTCTTGTCTCGTTCTCCTTCTGCAATGATACCAGTATTTAAAAGACAGAAAAAAATGCATTAAAAAACAAAAACCTCACAAACAATCCTCCCTATCTCAGGAGAAAACAGAGGTGGGGGCAGTGACACATCCATCAGAGACAAGCTTTTAGTGTCGGCAATACTGTTGAATTACAACTTTTTCACACTGACAATCCCTTAGGATCAGATTCAGAGAAAGATACAACTGGACTGTAAGCAAGGACATAGAAGTTTTGAAAAACAGATGATCTTCTGAGGTTTGTATTTTAGTTATTGTCAAAAATTTAACTTTGGAATGTAATCCTTTCAAGATGATCAAGGTCTTTGACACATTCAAACCTTATATGTATTTACTGTAAGTCTTTAGCTAGTAGAATGGATGTTGCAACATTAACTTTCCTTCCACGAATTCCAGGCCACGTATCTGTCATAGATGAAAATGTAGTTGTAAAGCAGCAAAAGAGATGATGGCCATATGCTATTGTACTTGACCCAGCCATGGGGGAGGTAGGAAGTCATAGAAACACAGCCATTGCATGCTGACCACGTTGGGTCCATCGGATTCCCAGTCTCTATGCATTTGGCATATTATTTCCCCTATAACTTCTCTTTGACCTCTAGACCTTTTCACACAAGAGGAGAAAGACATTCATTTTCTGCAATCTGAGCTCCATAGAATTTTGCAAGCAATTTTGTCCCTCTGTGATTATCCTCTATCATGTGACAAAGACAGGGAGTACACAGGCTATTATTTTTTTTATTCCATTTTTAATATCCCACTTTATGTACCAGAGGTTTTTGGTTTTCTTTTCCACTTTGTACATTTACAAATAAATTAGAAAAATAATTTAATTCCACACCTTGTATGACAGTATTCAACTCTGCATTTGTACATGCTCTTTAAGATATGAAAATGTATTTAAAATAGTGATGAGCTAAGCCACAAAATTGAAATTTATAGGTAAAGTCCAAATTTTGAATCCCCTCTCAGCTAAAGTTTGAGGTTGTTCAGATTCAGTTTGTACTATTATAGATGAACTTTGGATCTAGATATTTGTCCAGATTTCAAACCCTGAAATGACCTTAATTATATTATGCCAGTGGGCACATGCCTTCAGTCTCTAATTTCTGCAGACGAAAAGAGAACTCTGTGTATACCCTTGCATGCCCAACCCTTTTTTCTTTTTTTTCTGCTGTTGGGATGGATGTGGGAATTCTACAGAAAAGTGGTAAGATTGGTGTATTTTTACCTTCCAACTTTAAGTTATGTTGTGGTTTGAGTGCTGGAAACAAAGCAAAAGATATGGTTATATTTGTGGGCATGCAGAGCTGAATTCAGGCAGGTGAAAGTACTTGCAACTCCATTAGACCAGAATTAATTTCTCTGTCTTTTTCAAGCAGAATTATGGATGGCTTAATTTGTTTTTGCTTCCATGTACTATTATCTACAGAGAAGTACAATATCTACTGTTCTAGAAATTGTTATACCCTTTCCCTTTCTTTTTGGTTCTTTGACATTAACTCCAGAGGACAATTTTATTCTCCATATATTCTATTACTTTGTTCAAATTATTTGAGTAAACATACATTCCTGGAACACAGGGACATAAGGAAGGAAAGAGTTTTCTATCTCTGCATATTGGTGATCTGGCAAGCACATGAGTATACTATTAAAGGCAAAAACAAAACCACATTTCTCAACACACACACTCTCACTCACTCACGGTTTGTGATGTTCCAAGTCTGGATCTAAATTTTGTGGCTATACTAGTCTTCATTTAGACATTCATTTTTAGTCATTTAAAAATTAGTCTGGCACTGTATTTCAGTTAGTATTCCATATTGATTTGTTTTCCCCAAGGAGTAACTCTTAGAAGAAGAATGGTCCTTGGCCATAAATAATTCAGTAAGTTCTTCGCAATCCAAATGTCTCTCTCTGGATCAACCAGTTTCTGGCACCCATTTATGTTCACTTGTTATGCTAAATAAAATGAGCCTGGTGATTTTAGTCCCCCTGTCATGGGATAAAACTCAGCACATGTCACACCACCAGTCCAGCCCAATTTGGGCCTATCCCACCAAAAAAAAAATTAATCAATGGAGATATCCTATCTCCTAGAACTGGAAGGGACCTTGAAAGGTCATTGAGTCCAGCCCCCTGCCTTTACTAGCAGGACCAAGTACTGTTTTTGCCCCAGATCCCTAAGTGGCCCCCTCAAAGATTGAACTCACAACCCTGGGTTTAGCAGGCCAATGCTCAAACCACTGAGCTATCCCTTTCCCCCTAAAAGAATAAGACGACAGGGTCTTTTGGGGTGCCAGGAAGAGATTCCAGTCATGATGAGGAAAACTTGCCCACAACTAAACTGGTCTAGTATCCAGCTTCTGAATTTAGAGCCAAATCCTGCTTGCCTTACTCATGAAAGAAGTCATGTTTACTTCAATGTAAGGCTCATATAAAGGCAAGCAGGATTTAGTCCTCTGTTTCATAGTCTTGTAAATCACTTATCCTTACTAGTAGAAAATCTTCAAAAGCTACATGGCCCACAGTGCTGAATGAGTAAGTCTGTGCAGGTAAGAAAGCCTAGATTTGTTTGTGTGGGTTTTTTTGTGCTGTCCTCCTACTCCCAGGATTGTATAAAATGCCATTCAAACAGCAGTCTCTCCAACTGCTGCAGTTTCTTTTATTTTCTTTTGCAATATTTGGATGCATATAGGTGAACTTCCAGAATTTTAATTATATCTGCATCAGATGAGCAGCTGAATATAAAAGGGTTTTTGGAGAGATTTAATTTTAGATAGCATCTTAATTAACATTTGGAAAAACTAGTGTAACTTTAATTAAATGTCTGTCATTTAATTGAAAATGTATTGGGATAGGCCTTACAATTTATCACCCTTGCTGTTTGAGGTATGGGATTTAAAATAAATGCCTAATAAAAACTTGTATTTGTATGGTTTTACTAGATTTCTGCCAGGTGTAATTATTTATCTATTTATTTATTTAAACACCTTTTCCTCCCCCCAAAATTTAGTTTAATAACATGGCTGTTCATCTGAATATTCCAACTCTGGGTGACTGAAAAAGCCCCTCTCTCTCCCTGCCTACTGGCACATTATAATATGAACTTTTGCCTTGGATTTGTTGCAGCACTCAGAGACCCAAATCCATCTGCATTTTTAACCTGTAGCCACTTAAACTCTATGCTAGGCAGAACAAATGCTGTGTATAACTAATAGTGAACAAAAGCCTGTCCAGTTTTACATACTGAAGAAATGAGTAGAGTTAAATTCTTAATACATGGATATTTAGATGATGGAAATGCACTGAGAAATCCCAAACTGGAGATTATTTTTTATTTATTTTTTAAAAAACCTTAGTACGCAGGGACAATGTGAAAAAAATGGGTTTTAAGTTAAAATTATGATGTCTGAATTAGTGCAAATTAGTGATATCCATATGTGCAGTATAAAGTCAGTGGTGTGTGGCCCCAGATTATAGGACTATTCATCCTTCCTAACTGTAGTCCTGTGGTGACAGACCTACTCAGGTCTGTCTTTCTGTCTGGAATCTCCAGAGTAGGTTTATCAGAGAAAGAAGTGCCTCAGGAGTTGTGCTGCTAGTTCCACTCCTGGAGCATCTTCAGCTGTAAATCTTTTCATCTCCCTGCTCCTAGTAAGAAGGGGAAACTGGCAGCTGAAGGTACCTTCAGAACAGAACTAGCAGCACCAATCCTGAAGCAGCTTTTACCCATGACATAGTTCACCTCTCCCAAAACTCCCTAAATATCCCTGCTTAGC